>NC_140290.1:6476824-6538717 GCF_964030765.1 Micromesistius poutassou | reverse complement strand
TTATTTTTAAAATCAAAATTAATGTAACGTCCGACCGGATGTTAGAAGGACGACGAGCGGTTGGGCTTAAACTGGCATTTTATTACTCAAAACCAGTTACTGTCAGCTGTAACTACACCAAAACAACAACAACGAACATGTCCACTAGTTCTCATTCACACATACAGACACTAGGGCTGTCAACGAATATTCTAAATTCGAATATATATTCAAATAGTTTTGAAAAACGTGGCTGTCTGCTTTGCGAGTGGGCGACCAGAACACTACAAGACAACAGACAAGAGTCAAGCGACAAGAGTCGGGACCTTAAATTGCTTGTACAAAACTCTTGAGCAGCACTCAGCATTTGTTTATTGTTGTTCTTTATTTAAACCAGTATGCACAGAGAGAGTGAGGGGGAGCGAGAGAGAGTGAGGGGGAGTGAGCGAGAGCGAGGTCTGTGGTCTTGGCCATTAGTTAATTTACTTATTTTTGTGTAGGAAATATGTTGTGAAATATGTTTAAACTTAAATAAACTACCTATACAAGTAGTTATATCTCGTTGTATTAGTTTGTCCTGTTATTGACGTAATGCGCGTCATTGACATAATGCGCAAATATAGATATTAGAATAGTATTAAAATGTTGTTGTTTTTTTTAGAGGGAATATTCAAACGGCATTTTTTAGCGTGTGTGTGTGTGTGTGTGTGTGTGTGTGTGTGTGTGTGTGTGTGTGTGTGTGTGTGTGTGTGTGTGTGTGTGTGTGTGTGTGTGTGTGTGTGTGTGTGTGTGTGTGTGTGTGTCCCTTGCCACTCTCAATTCTCTCCCTCGGCCTCCCTCACTGTGTGTGTGTATGTGCGAGATACAGAGTGTGTGTGTGATAGAGAGAGATGGAGACAGTGTTTGTGTGTGCGCGCGTGCATCCGGGTCACTGTGCATTCAGTGTTACTACTACAACCACCATGTCTACTAGTACAAAAAAAAAAAAAAAAAAAAATTGTTGTCATTGTTGTGGATAACACCGCACTCGCCCCTCCACCACCGCTTTAATTCACACACCGGCAGACCTGAGCCGTGGAGGCCTGGAAGAAACACATCACACACGAAAGTTTGAAAACTGTCGTGGACAGCAGTGCATGTTAAATTGGGGGTCACGACTCAAAGGTTGAGAACCACTGACCTAAGCAACTAAAATGCCCCCGACTTAGTACATTTACAATAGCAGTAAATTGATGTCAATCAATGTACTGCTGCTATAATCAACACTAGGCTGCTAGGACCAAGTCTGTCCCTCCAGCCTTGGTTTGACGCTTCCTTTCCTCCCTTGCTCCTTCCCAGAAGTCAAGCTCGTCCACCATCACCAACGAGAAGATCACCCGTCTGTACGAGCTGGGCCCCGAGCCGGAGAGGAAGATGTGGGTGGACCGCTTCCTGGCCTTCGCCGAGGAGAAGGCCATGGGCATGAACAACCTGCCAGCCGTGGGCCGCAAGCCCCTGGACCTCTTCCGCCTCTACGTGTCCGTCAAGGAGATCGGGGGGCTCACCCAGGTACGGTAACCGCGGCCGTCCGTGGTAACAAACGTCTTTGACTGCTTGTCTGTGACGACCTACAGTCTGTGACTTGTTGTCTGACAACCTGCTGTCTAGACATATACAGGGGACAGTTATAATACCAACAAAAATAAAGAAAACAATTTAAAAAAAATGAAAGTATTTTTTATAGACACATTTTTGCTGTTGATGAGGTTCAGACCCGCTCTGTTTCGGTTGCTTTGTCTCAATAAACATTACATACTCACAAACCCGCTCCTCCAGGTGAACAAGAACAAGAAGTGGCGGGAGCTGGCCACCAACCTCAACGTGGGCACGTCGAGCAGCGCGGCCAGCTCGCTGAAGAAGCAGTACATCCAGTGTCTGTACGCCTTCGAGTGCAAAGTGGAGCGCGGGGAGGACCCGCCCGCAGACTTCTTCAACACGGACGCCAAGAAGAACCAGCCCAAGATCCAGCCCCCCAGCCCAGGTCAGAACCCCCCGATGGACCGACACAGTAACATACACAGACAGACAGACAGACAGACAGACACAGCTGTCTTACCAACCAATCCATGGTTTTATGCTCCCTCTGTCCTACACACCCCACACCCGGGTTGGAGTGACTTTGAGAGCTAGTTTGGTGGTGGAAAAGCTGTACTTCCTTGAGGGTGCATGCGACGCCAGTTCCAAATCCGTCTTCTAAAAATAAATTTGTTCCGATGGATGATGTTTCATCACTCTTGCACGTTATAGACATGAGCAATGGGAGCAGAAACCTTTTTCGGCAAGGTTTCGGTGGGAGCAGCAGCGATAAAGCCTCCCCAAAGTCTCTTCTTTATTCCCCTCATTGATAAGAAAGGGTGTATTCCTCACATTTCTGATGGGCTGAGCGCGCCTTTTCTGATTTTAGTTTCATTTATGACCGCCTTCACCCTTGGGTGCTGCTGGTCGCTGAGCCATCTGTCACCATTCTCCTCCTCCTCCTCCTCCTCCTCCTGCCTCCTCCAGAGCTACATTAGCAACCTGATCATTTCAGTGTATCCCATTCATTCCCACGTTAAAGGGCAATCCAAAGCAGCCCTTTATCATGGATACCTTGGGCTGCCGTTACCCATGATAAGTCCATGGGCTTCACTCGGAGACGGAAGCGACACGTGCCAATGCTTTGGTCCGAACTAGAGCCGACAAAAGTGGAGGCGTCGTCTAAAGAACTGTCCACGCTGATTCGTGTGTCACAACATCTTAGCGTCTGCGTGATATTTTGTTAGTCAATTTAACGTTGGTGTGCGTGTTGCAGCCTGTGCCATTGATTTGATCAAAGTCGACACAGTGTTGACAATGTTTTCATCCTCGTTGGTGAGACGCTATTAGAAGAAGCTGAATGTGTGCTGTTGTGTCACGGCTCGCCGGTGGTGGTGACAGCAGACCGCGTGGCGATGGTTAGGTGTATAGTGGCGTGTCACCCTGGGTTAGGGCTGTTCCATTATGGAAAAAATCATCTATTATTTTGGTCAATTTTGAAATCACGATTATTCAAACGATTATTTTTGAGATAATTTATTCTGCATTTCTCTCCAAACAAACACTTTGTAACTAACTTTGAATTGCCCCTTAAAAAAATACACAAAATGTTCAAATAGAAAATGTTCAAATCAAAGATAATGTACAAATATGTATGTAGATTTCTATAAAATATCAACAAAAAAAATAGTTTCTACTCAATTATTTTAGTTTGGAGATCGTTTGACCCAAAAATTTTAATCGTGATAAAAATCTGATTAATTGCACGGCCCTACGCTGGGTAAACGTACACAGACGTTTGGCACCGACAGGTGAAAGTCCTAGCCCCGTTTGTTTACATGAATATCCTCCGTGGGGGGCTGTGTTGGGGATTTGTGTGTGTGTCGTGTTTGAATACTCCCTGGCATTTGCACGCCCTGTGCCGATCGACTTGTCCTTTTGCCGTTTATGTTGGTTCACGATTCAAGCTCTACGAAATGCCACTGCCACCCGCCGTGTGTGTGTGTGTGTGTGTGTGTGTGTGTGTGTGTGTGTGTGTGTGTGTGTGTGTGTGTGTGTGTGTGTGTGTGTGTGTGTGTGTGTGTGTGTGTGTGTGTGTGTGTGTGTGTGTGTGTGTGTGTGTGTGTGTGTGTGTTGAGAACACAGGGGTTACCGAAAAACAATAAGCCATTTCATAGTGCGGATTTTTCCCTGTCTGAATCGAGGTCAGCACTGCTACAGAATCACGTTTTTTTTTTCAACTGAGTTCATTACATTTTTCAGATTTATAAGGTGGTTCAATTCATTAATAAGTGTTATTAAGTGTTATTTTAACAATGCAAAAAGAACGAAACCACAATTTCACATATTGTACTTTATTGCTGCGTAGACGGCCGTGGCGTTGAGATCCGCTCGTGGGTCAGAGTCCGACTCCATTGTAACCTGAAGGATTCCCCATAGACACTCAGAGGCACAACGAGGCAAGACGAATATACCTAATGATAACGACGGCATTACGACAGCGGTGGACGGTGTGACTGAGCATCCAGTACTGGTAGCGCCGGTAACCGCGACAACACCAGTGTGCAGAGAGACACGAGGATGGCTGGGTGTTTAGATGTTGCATGCCTCACTGCCCATTCAATCTCTCTCTCTCTCGCTCTCTCGCTCTCGCTGGCGGGCTTTTTCTATTTTTTTTCCTCTTAAGAAGCCCCTCCCCCCTCCGTCTGTAGTAGAGGGAAATCCCAGCCGGGGGGGGGGGGGGGGGGGGGTGTCTGTCTGGTGTGTGTGTGTGTGTGTGTGTCAGAGACGGAGAGGCAGCCTGGGAGGAGGAGGAGGAGGGGGTGAGAAAATGCGAGTCAATGTAACCTGCCAGTGACCCCGGCGTCTGCGTGTGCCAGTTTTCTTTTTTCTTTTTTTTTTAATGAATGGAATCTGTGAGTCATCAGACCGGCCCGAGTCCTGAGCCGAGCTTCAGGATGAGGAGCACGCACACACACACAGGCATACACGTGCGCACACACACACTTACCCGTTCATGCACACAACAACAATTAATCACTCATTGTCATTCTACCCCTCTCATCTCTTGTGTGTGTGTGTGTGTGTGTGTGTGTGTGTGTGTGTGTGTGTGTGTGTGTGTGTGTGTGTGTGTGTGTGTGTGTGTGTGTGTGTGTGTGTGTGTGTGTGTGTGTGTGTGTGTGTGTGTGTGTGTGTGTGTGTGTGTGTGTGTGTGTGTGCCACGCGGTAATCTCGTCAGAGTAGCAGGTTTTCCATCAGTGTTTCCTGGTGTGTGATTGGGGGAGGGGGGGTATAGAAGGCTGGCATGCTGTGATGAGTCGAGGGATTCGCCCCCAGCTGGCTGTGCGCTCAGGGGAAAGAAAAGAAAAAAAAACGCGTCATTTTTTTTTTTTCTCAATGGTATTTGGGATCGGCTAGAAATGTGGCACGCGTTTCCAGAGAGGAAACCCAACCCACCCCGACTGCTCTCCCAACACAAGCGCACACATTCATGCCACACATGCACGCACACACGCCTGTTGGTAGTATCCAGACTCCCACGTGGACCCTCCACCTCAGTGTCACATGACCGTCGTGTTTAGAAGTCCTTCCCTCACCGTTAAAAGGGAGCTGTACTTTTTGTTAAAGCTGCATCATGTTCATGACGCACAACGTGCCCCACTTAATTAAGGTTGCATAATTGTGTGTTGTTGTTGATATATTGCAAAGCCGCGTGGTGTTTGAATCCAGTGTATCCAGAGCAAAACGGTTCAAAGTGCTCGGTCTGCCAGAGGAAACACGTTGTGCGTGTATATACATATGAGTTTTTCCTCATTTTCCTCAAATTCAAGGAATATTTGTCTTTGCTTTTGTCCGTCATGTCAATTCAGAATTCCTCCTTCCTGTTGTTAACATTGAGGCTGAAGCCGCTCACGTTCTCACAGTCTGTATGCACATGCTTCTTCATCCATACGTCTTCTTCTCCTGTTCTCCTCCCTGCAGCCGGCTCAGGGTCCCTCCAGGGGCCCCAGACCCCCCAGTCCACCAGCAGCTCCATGGCAGAGGGGGGCGACCTGAAGCCTCCCACCCCGGCCTCCACCCCCCACAGCCAGATGCCTCCCATCGCGGGTGTCAGGTATGACCCTCACCCCCCCCCCCCCCCCCCCACCACACTGAGTACCCTCCAAGCGGAGTGAACCTCTGGAGTGTGTTCACACACACACACACACACACACACACACACACACACACACACACACACACACACACACACACACACACACACACACACACACACACACACACACACACACACACACACACACACACACACACACACACACACACCACAATATTGAGGGTGCACAATTCACCCAGAGGCGGTGGTCTTGCGTTGGTACGTGCGTTGGTACGTTTATCTCTTTGTTTACCTAACAACGGGGCCTTCCTGTCCAACCAGGAGCAGCGTCAACCTCCAGGACCCCTTCGCCGACGGCGGGGACCCGGCCTTCTCCCGGAGGAACGCCATGACCCCCAACTCCCAGGGCTACCAGCCCGGCATGGGGGGCCCCGAGATGATGGGCCGCATGGGCCCCTACGAGCCCAACAAGGACCCCTTTGGCGGCATGAGGAAAGGTGAGCAAACGGGGCGGCCGTTTGGGTGCCTGGGCTGTACAGAACGCCTCCTGTAAACGGGGACGGGCCTTCTCAGAATCTCACATGTTATGTCTTGATGTTAGAGGATGGTGGTATGTTTTGAGGTAAGACGTCAAAAAAATATTCTATTCATTGCGTTGATGAAAGATGGTGAAACACGGGTGTGTGTCTGAATGGCGTCACGGTGAGAGCGGGTCTTGCCGCTGATGTTGCAGCTGAACGCTCAGCATTTCCTCATCTGGAAATATAACAAAATGCAGCGACTGATGATGATTTATGATGATATATGATGAAACACGATCGATGCTGGCAGTGCTCTTGACACCCATGCGTCCTTCCTCAGCGGGAGAGCAGTTCATGACACCAGGCCCAGGGCCCAACAGCGGCATGGGGGAGCAGTACAACCGCGGCCCCCCGGGCCCCATGGGCAACATGCAGATGGGCCAGAGGCAGCAGTTCGCCTACGGACCGGGATACGACCGCAGGTACACGCCCCGGGCTCATGCCCCGGGTTCACTCTCTCTCCCCCCTGTAGGAAGAGGGTTTGCTGGGGGTTTAAGCTGTGAATCAAACTGATTGCCAGCAACTCCTCTAACCTCCTAACCGGAGAATCCTTTTTTCTCGTCTAATGCTGATGGCCTTCATTGATTTTGTAGTTCGCCCTACTTTTGAAGTTGTCATACCTCTCACAATGTTTCTGCCTTAAAAATATTTTTTCAAATTTAAAATAAAAAATAAACGGCATTCCAAAGCTACCCACATACACAGTCCTATTGTCCTCCCAGTTGTCCTTCAGAGACATTCAGCTTCACCAGCTTCACACCCTCCATGTTCTCTCCCCCTCCATAGGCCGGAACCCGGCATGGGTCCGGAGAGCATGGGCCCCGGAGCGCCCCAGCCCAACCTCATGCCCTCGGGGGCCGACGCAGGCATGTACTCGCCCAGCCGGCCCCCCCAGCAGCAGCAGCGGTCAGTAGCGTCCCCCTCACCATCGACGTAAATATACCCCCCTGCATCCCCCACCTGTAGACTCTGAGATCTGTTGTGGTTGTTCTCGTTGATTCCTGAGCGAAAGCACACTTTGGTAAACAGTGAAAAGACGGCGGACCAACCCTGGTGACTTTTGTGTTTGCAGGCATGAGCCCTATGCTAATCAGTACCCCGGCCAAGGAGCTCCCCCTGGTGGCCCATACCCCAACCAGCAGCCAGGAATGTACCCCCAGCAGCAGCCGGTGAGAACCCACACTGCACACCGTGGTCCTTCCGCCATGCCTACCTCACCTCGGACCGTTCACAAAGTTCACCAATACAAAATACAAATTCACACACACTTTATAAAATATAACAATTCACACACTCTTTATAAAATATAACAATTCACACACACTTTATAAAATATACCAATTCACACACACACTTTATAAAATATACCAATTCACACACACACTTTATAAAATATACCAATTCACACACACACTTTATAAAATATACCAATTCACACACACACTTTATAAAATATACCAATTCACACACACACTTTATAAAATATACCAATTCACACACACTTTTATATATTTATATAGAAAGTCTTTGTCTTTTCAAATCCCCAGATGTGAACTTATGACTGCCTGTCGCCTTCACTGACGTGTTCTGCTCCTTTCTGTCTGTTCAGAACTACAAGCGTCCTGTGGACGGCGCCTACGGCCCCCCAGCCAAGCGCCACGAGGGCGAGATGTACAACGTCCCCTACAGCGGCCCCCAGCAGCCGGGGCCCCAGCCGTCGGGCCCCCAGGGCCAGCCCGACATGTACAACCAGTACAACGCCTACCAGGGCCCCGGGGAGCGCAGGCCGCCCGGCCCCGGGAACCAGTTCCCCTTCGGGTTCGGCCGAGAGAGGGGCCCGACCTCCGGGGGGCCCAACTCCCAGTCCCCCATGCCGCCCCAGTTGATGGGCAGCCCCATGCCTTCAGGTCCAGACGGCCCCCAGGGGCCCATGTGGCAGGGCCGCAACGAGATGGGCTACCCCAACTACCCCAACCGGCAGGGGGCCCCGGTCCCCGGCCAGGGGCCCGGCTACCACGCCATGAACCGCTCGGAGGAGATGCTGCCGGCCGACCAGCGCATGAACCACGAGGGCCCCTGGCCCGGCCACGTCAACCAGAGGCAGCCGCCGTACGGCCCCGGCACCTCGGGGCCCCCCATGTCCAGGCCCCTGCCGTCCAACTACCAGAACTCCCAGAACCACATTCCGCAGGTCTCCAGCCCGGCGCCCATGCCCCGCATGGACATCCGCACGTCCCCCAGCAAGTCCCCTTTTATGCACTCGGGCACCAAGATGCAGAAAGCCGGCCCTCCGGTGCCCGCTTCCCATATCGGCCAGGCCCCTGTGCAGTCGCCCCTGATCAGGAGGGACATTGCCTTCCCCCCTGGCTCCATCGAGGCCAGCCAGCCCCACCTGAAACCCCGGAGGAGACTCACCATGAAAGACATCGGTACGCACAGACCTCTCTCTGTTTATGCGTCTAGAGCTGTGGCGTGATCCATTTAGCCTAATGTACTGACTGCATTGGGTCCTCCGCCCACCCTTACTGACCCTGTTTGACTCTCTCCCGACAGGCACACCCGAGGCTTGGAGGGTGATGATGTCGCTCAAGTCGGGCCTGCTAGCCGAGAGCACCTGGGCCTTGGACACCATTAACATCCTGTTGTACGACGACAACAGCATTTCTACTTTCAACCTCTGCCAGGTAGGTCCCGCGAGACCACAAGCTGACTGTGTTTTCTGTGCATAGGAAAATCTAGATGCTGAGAATATTAATTGATCATAGTAATTATGATGATTATGGCTACAGCTGGATTGGGAGGTTCTAACTGCGCAAAACAAGAAATAAACCTTTTTGAACCTTTTGGGTCTCCAGCTTCCTGGCTTCCTGGAGCTGGTGGTGGAGTACTTCCGGCGGTGCCTGATCGAGATCTTCGGCATCCTGAAGGAGTACGAGGTGGGCGACCCGGGCCAGCGCACGCTGATCGACCCCGCGGCCGCCGAGGACAGCTGCGACGAGGACCTGCCCCCAACCGACACGGACAACATGGACACGGACGAGGAGGAGGACGAAGACGAGGAGGAGGAGGAGGAGGAGGAGGAGGAGAAGAAGCCCAAGGAGGAGGAGAAGGAGAAGAAGAGTTCCTCGGAGGTCCGGGTGAAACAGGAGGTGGAGGAGGTGTGCTCGCAGAAAGACCGGCCTTCATCGGAGGAGGAAGAAGAGGAGGAGGTGGTGGAGGAGGAGGAGAAGAAGAAGGATGTTGAAGGGATGACCTCGACCAAAGACGGAGGAGCCTCTGTACCGGAGACCGCCGCCCAAGAAACCCCGGCCCTGCCCTCGTTCGAGCGGCCCAAGCAGGCCAGCAAGTTTGACAAGCTGCCCATCAAGGTGGTGCGCAAGAAGAACCCCCTGCGGGGTGACCGCTCCGCTCGCTCTGGCCAGCGGCAGAGCTTCGACAGCGGCCTCGTACACTGGAGCATCGGCGGCGGCGACACCACCGAACACATTCAGACCCACCTGGAGAGCCGGGTGGATCTGCTCCACAGGCCGCGCAAGCGGACGCCCGTGGCGGCGCAGAGCAGGAAGAAGGCCGTCGAGGAGGTGATCATGACGACGGCCATGACGACGGAAGCCGCTACTACTACTACGACGGCGGTGGCAGCGACGACGACGACGGAAAACCCCCAGAGCAAGACCGCCAGGAGCACGGCGGAGGGGAGCCAGCAGTCCTCGCCCCGGGCCTCATCGGAGCCCCCCCGCGACTCGGAAGAGAAGAGCGAGACGACAAAGACCACGACGACGACGACGACGGTGGCAGCGGCATCCCCGGCCCGCCCCGTCGTGGCCACCATCGACGACGTGCTGTGCGCGCAGCCGGCCTCCGTGCCGGCAGACCAGAAGGACGGCGGCAGCAAGTTCCTGCTGGGCCTGCAGGGCCGGCGCCACCTGAAGATCCTGGAGGACGAGCCACACAGCAAGGACGAGACGCCGCTCAGCACGCTGTCGGACTGGCAGGACTCGCTGGCACGCCGCTGCGTCTGCGTGTCCAACATCGTGCGCAGCCTCTCCTTCATCCCGGGCAACGACCAGGAGATGTCGAAGCACCCGGGCCTGCTGCTGCTGCTGGGCCGCCTGGTGCTGCTGCACCACCGGCACCCCGAGCGCAAGCAGGCGCCCGTCACCTACGAGAAGGAGGAGGAGGAGGACGAGGGCGTGAGCTGCGAGCGCGACGAGTGGTGGTGGGACTGCCTGGAGGTGCTGCGGGAGAACTGCCTGGTGACGCTGGCCAACATCTCGGGCCAGCTGGACCTCTCGCTCTACCCGGAGAGCATCTGCCTGCCCCTGCTGGACGGCCTGCTCCACTGGGCGGTGTGCCCCTCGGCGGAGGCCCTGGACCCCTTCCCCACGCTGGGGCCCCACGGCTCGCTGTCGCCGCAGCGGCTGGTCCTGGAGACCCTCAGCAAGCTCAGCATCCAGGACAACAACGTGGACCTCATCCTGGCCACGCCGCCCTTCGGCCGGCTGGAGAAGCTGTACGGCGCGCTGGTGCGGCTGGTGGGCGAGCGCAAGGTGGCGGTGTGCCGGGAGATGGCGGTGGTGCTACTGGCCAACCTGGCGCAGGGCGACGGGCTGGCGGCACGCGCCATTGCCGTGCAGAAGGCGAGCGTGGGCAACCTGCTGGGCTTCCTGGAGGACAGCCTGGCCGCGACGCAGTACCAGCAGAGCCAGGGCTCGCTGCACCACATGCAGGGCGGCGGCGGGGCGGGGTCGGTGGCGCCCTTCGAGCCCACCAGCGTGGACATGATGCGGCGGGCGGCCCGCGCCCTGCACGCCATGGCCCGCGTGGAGGAGAACCACGCCGAGTTCACGCTGTACGAGTCGCGGCTGCTCGACATCTCCGTGTCGCCGCTCATGAACTCGCTGGTGTCGCACGTGATCTGCGACGTACTCTTTCTGATCGGCCGCTTATGACAGCCATGAGGGGGACTGCTGAAGCCACCACTCTCTTCTCTTTGCTCCCCCCCTCCCCCCGCTATCCCTCTTCTTCCCTCTCCAAACCATCAACCCCCGCCCCCCACCCCCAGATTTTTTGTGTGTTTGCGTGTCTGTTGCGAGCGAGTGCAGAGAACTTAAAGAGCTAATACGGACTGTCCTTTCTTTCCTTCTTTTTTTAATTTATGCAAAAATCACCTCGGATTCCACTGTCCCCTCCCCCCTCACCCACTGACCACCCCCCCCCCCCCCCCCACCCCCGCTTCTCACTAAAGGAAGGACTATCATGAAGAAGCTGTGGATTTTAAACGTCTGGAAGACCTAAAGCCAGGAAGAAAGATGCTAGAGCGAGAACCGCGGTTAAGCCGAACCGAGCCTAGGAGAAGGGGTTCTCCCCCCCCCCCCCCCCCCCCCTCAAATGAAATAAATGAACAATTTTTTTTAATGAAAATGAAACAAAAAGACATAAAAAATGAATAAATGAATACGTAAACTGTAACCAAAGTTGCTGTCTCGTTTACAGTTTGGGGGGGATTCATGTGCCCGGGGTTATCCCCCTCCCCCTCCAGAAGAGGGGGGGCCTTGCAGGGGGGTGAGGGGCGGGGACAGAGGGGGGTGGGTGGGGGGGGGGGGGGGTCTTGTTAGTTCATGTTTTGGAAGCTAAATAAGACTCGCGGTGTGGTTCTAATTGCTGTATCCTTGGATATTATATACTCAACCCCTCCCCACCCTGCCCGCCCCTCTTCCTACATGCAGGAGCCTGCTCCTCAGGCCCCAGGATGGTCTTCTCTTTCCACGGGGGGGCCCTGCGCAGTAGACTTGTAGGACGGTTCTTTTTATTTCTTTTCTGTACTGTACACCTTTTTTGGAAAAAGTAAAAAAAAAAAAAACGACAAAACTGTAAACATACTGTAATAATACTGTTTCACACTGAGATAAAAATGCTGGCTTGGCAGCAAACTGTAGTTTTTAAAAGCAAAAATTTTAGCTAATGTTGAGAGAGAGAGAGAAAGCGAGAGAGAGAGAGAGAGAGAGAGAGAAAGAATGAACGAAAGAAAGAAAGAGCGAGCGAGAGCGAGCCCTACCCACCCAACTACCCGCCCCTCCAAAGTAGGGTGAAGCGACAACACCTTGACCTCTTCTCTTTGTCCCTCTTGATTGTAATGACTTGACCCTTTGTAAAAGAAAGTCACCCTCCCTCCCCCTACCTTCCTCCTTGTAGGACTGGTCCTCGACTCTGGCTGCAGTCGAAGCTGCAGCGTGTATATATATATTAAGATGTTGTACATTACACTCCCCCTATTCTCCTAACATCCCACCACCACACACCTCACCCTTTCTCCGACCCCCCCCCCCCCCCGACCCCGAAACCTCTGTTACTCTTCACTTTTTTTTATAGGTTTTTTTCTCTTCTTTTTTTTATCTGTGACAATGAAAAAGTTACTCACACGCAAACTCTTTCCCGGGCGTTGTCAAGGAATGACTTGACATCGATTTCTCCCCCCTTGCATCCCCCCTACACCCCCCCAACCCCCCCCTCACCGTCTCCATGCACAAACCCTGTTTCTGTTTGACTCTGGTCCAAGGTGTAGAGAATATAAACAAACATACAACAAACAGATACCATAGTAAAAGGTTGAGCTCCTGCGAAAAATCAAACCCACTTACCCCGACGGAGAAGAAAGAAACTGATTCTTTATTTTTATTTTTTTTCCAGTGATGCGGATTCTGCATATTTGTATTTCAGACGATGTAGCTAAAACTTGATGTAAATTCCTTTTTTCCTTTTTTGGCTTAATGAATATCATTTATTCAGTATGAAATCTTTATACTATATGTTCCACGTGTTAAGAATAAATGTACATTAAATCTTCTTAAGACGTCTGCTGTGGATTTATTCATAAAAGTCTACATTTAATCACCAATCCTAAAATGAAACTTTGCAATCAAATCCTCAAATGTTTTTAATTAATTCACATGGATATCACAGTTGCAATATGAAAAATTGTGATCATCCGGTTCACGTCTCAAATGAGCCCCGTGGATGCATCACATAAACCTGGATGGACTTGATAATGGAAAGTGGCGAGGTGAAGGCGCTCTCCTTATCGCATCCGCAGCCAACGTATTAAACTGACTTCCTGCCACAATGTGGCTTATCAGCTTGCCGCCAGATCAGAAATGCTGATTATTTATGAGCATATTGTATACACCAGTGGGGAACCGTTAACCATACGAGCGTGACAAATAAGTTTAACTTCTCTCTTATGGGATCTGCTCTCTAGGTTTGTTTTGAAGCTGTTTTTAGCAAATATCTTCCTGAATAATGGTATTACTTTCACAGAGGGCAGGTGATTATTCAAAGGTCTAGTGCAATCAGTCGTTCATTCTCTTTCCAGCAGATATGCACTGCACTGATCAGAAATAATGATTTCAATATGAGATCCCCATTCATGGACCTAAAAAGAAAAGGCGTTATAGGTACACTACCCATGCTACTGATTATTAATCAGACGTCAACACACATTTAGCAATTACAAATGCTCCTTGTGCCCTCTAGTGGTCATTCAGAGAAAGTCTGTATCACCATAGCAACTGCGATGAACGGGTCCTGCGTGACCCATGATTGGTCAGCAGCTACATATAGGTAGTAAATTAATATAACAATTTAATACAGTAACTTCCAACGCTAGTATAGTAAAAAGAGATTGAATATGTTCCATTGTTCCAATAGATTAAAGAATAACTTAAATATTAGTATGGTGACTGTGATGTACAATATATGTATACCTAATTCAATGCTAGAGTAACATGTAATAAGTGAATATAATAATAAGCCTTATCAATATAAGGTATCTAGGAGCAAGATAAATGATTGTGATGTTGAATAGCCATTGCACACCCTATATTGACCTTTTAAAAGTGGACTGCCCCAACTGGTTGGCTGATCTATCCGTCGTACACTCGTGGACACTCCCACTTGTGATGTCACAACTAGAGGATGGATTTGGAGATGGCTAATCAACATCACACTTGGTGGTCTTCGATCGACTTTGATGTGGTTAACCCCTAATTATACATGAAAATTCCGAGAAAGTGAAAACCTAGGAATTTCTAGGTTGACAGAATAGCTGTCTTCCGAGTCGAAGATTATTTTTTATTTGATCCTATGAGTCATGAGATCCCTTAGCTTTCTTTTCATTTTTTATGATATTGGCCTAAAATATAACAACAATCATTCAACATGAGCATGAACATCTACCATAAGAACAAAGGACATATAGAGCTTCATTGCGCTTTTTGAAATGACGTTCGTTTATAATTAAACAAATACAGTGCATTGTAGGTGGCGACATTCTCGCTCACACGCACACACGCACACACACACACACACACACACACAGTGTGAGCTTCTGTGAAGCTCCGAGCATCCACCTCAGAGAGGACCATATATTTACTATGGGAGCGTTGAATCTACAATTGTGTAGGATTCAGATTGTATCGAGCTAAATATGTCCACTGTGCACGTGTAACCGCTAACCGACGGGATCTGACGTCTTTTGTTTTCATATGCTCCAAGGGGGTCGGTGTTGTCAGCGTTAGCTTAGCATAGCTGGGCTACGGAGAACGGGTATTGTATGTTTATCTTAAACACCGTTACCTGCAAACACAACGTGCACTTTGGCGTCGTCGCTCTTTGCTTCGGAATTATTAAAGTGAAGATAATATCGCCAAGTCATGGACAGCAATACACACTCGTACGGTTTAACGTTATAACGCTTAACGTTGACGTGCTTGCTAAAAGCAGTGTGTTGAGTCCGCTAACCAAGCGAGTGAGACGCTGGCTGGGGGTTAGCCGCTAACGCTGGAGGTAAACATGCACCGCGCATAAAACGATGCAGAATCAGCCTGATGCGGTTCGGGTTCAAGCTTAGCTTAATGGACGGTGCACCCAGGAGTAGTGATGCAACGTTATCACCAGCCGGTTGTGAGTGGGGACGCCAGGTCGCTGTGCTGAGGACCCGATGCCTTCACTGAGCCTCCACGAAGAGCGTGTCAGGGATGCTGACAGCTGCTGTCCAGATGCTTTGGCTTCCCAAAGTAGCAGATCGGCCCTCCTACGGAAGAAATGATGAAAAATTGCGAATACCAGCAAATCGATCTGGAGGCACTGTCGACACCCGCCCCCACCCCTTCACCCCAACCCGTCACGGACAATGGGAAGGAGGAGGAGGAGGAGAAGACGGCGAAAAAACAGCGAAGAAAGTGGGAAGTTTTCCAGGGGAAGAATCGCTTTTGTTGCGATGGAAGGATCATTATGGCCCGGCAGAGTGGGGTGCTACCCCTCACCCTGGGCCTCATCCTACTCACCAGTGTGCTGTTCTTCATATTTGAGTAAGTTGTTATTGTTGTTATTGTTCTCTTTGATTTACTAATCATAGTAGGCCCATGTGACGTGTGACACGAAGGCCTATGGGTTAAAAGGTTGCATTGCTATGACTCCCTTTAAGGGACATGGTCCACATGTGGTAAACAAATGTGTAACGGTATGTGGTCATGGTGTGTACACACACACACACACACACACACACACACACACACACACACACACACACACACACACACACACACACACACACACACACTGTGTGTGAGCTTCTGTGAAGCTCCGAGCATCCACCTCAGAGAGGACCATATATTTACTATGGGAGCGTTGAATCTAAATTGTGTAGGATTCAGATTGCTTAGATACTTAGCTTAGATACTTTCAACCGAGTCACTGTCTTCATGCAAAGTCTTTCAGCCAAGACTGCCACTCTCAATTTCACTATAAGTGAATAGGCCCATGGTGTCTAGGGATTAGGATGGTGATTAAAGTCATTGAAATTTGATTAAAAGCAGATCCCTGCTGGGGATGAAACGCATTAGGTCTGTGAGACAGATTTAGTAATTGGAGGGCTAAGATGACACTAAATGCTTCTTCCTTTGCCAAAGTTGCGCTTGACTAATGAAGAACCACCCTAGACCCCAGGGGCCAAACATGCAGTAAAGCAAAGTTGTGGACACAAGTGGTTACTGCATCCATTATGTCTCCTCTTTGTTGCTACATTTGGTTCAAACATATCCCTGTTACTTTATTCATTGAGTCCCTGAGCAGGTCAACTAACCCTAACTGCTGCCAACGAGATGGCTGTCGCCTTGCATGGTTGACACTGCCGTCGGTGTGTGAATGTTTGTATGGTTGGTTGGAAGTCGCTTTGAACAAAAGTGTCTGCTAAATAACCTACATTTTAATGTAAATTAGGTGCATGTAGTCCATCGTGGTAATGAAAAAAGGTCTATAATAACTACTCCAATTTTACATATCATATCAAACTTGAGAATCTAGTAGTGATAAAAACAGCCATTCTTGTCCTTCAAAGTCAAAGAAAAGCATAGAAAATCTATATCGCTACATTGACAGAGATCTAGTTTCACCCTTTTAAAATACAAATGTAATTATTTTAGCGTTTATAAGTGGAACTTTGTTTTGTCTGTGGTTGTGTTTTCTACTCCAGTTGCCCCTTTCTCGTCCAGCACCTGACCGTCTGCATCCCTGTGATTGGTGGAGCCCTGTTTGTGTTCGTGGTCATCACTCTGGTGCAGACCAGCTTCAGTGACCCCGGCATCCTGCCCAGAGCCACCCCAGACGAAGCTGCTGATGTGGAGAAGCAGATTGGTATGTCAGGCCCAGCCAAACAACCCCAGGCACTTTCTGTTTAAGGGATGACAAGTTTGGATGCCACGCTAAATGTCTAATAATGTCTCTCTCCGTGTTTGTCCAAAAAACAACAAATGTCTGCCTGTCACTTTTTAATGCCTCCTGAAAAAACGTGGTCACAATTGACCCAATTGTCACACTACCCTCATCGATATAGTCAATTACATTTCTAGGCACTGTTACACCGCTCTCGCTCTCTGTCACTCTCACCCTCTCTCTCTTTCTCACTCTCACCCCTTCTCTCTCTCACTCTCTCACACCCCTTCTCTCTCTCAACCTTTCTCTCTCACCCCTTCTCGCTCTCTCTCACCCCTTCTTGCGCTCCTTCACCCCTTCTCGCTCTCCCTCACCACTTCTCGCTCTCTCTCCCTTTCTCTCTCTCTCTCTCGGGTGCAGACGACGCCGGCAACACCACCTACCGCCCGCCGCCACGCACCAGGGAGGTGCTCATCAACCAGCAGGCGGTGAAGCTCAAGTACTGCTTCACCTGCAAGATGTTCCGGCCCCCACGCACCTCCCACTGCAGCCTGTGTGACAACTGCGTAGGTGGGTGTGACGGCTGACATTTAGCCGCCCGGATAATTAACACACGTGACCCGGTCGGGTGAGAGACAACCGCCCCCCCCCCACACTACCACCCTCAGAAAAGTGCCACATTGAGAGGGCGTTGGATGGAGATGGACTCTACTGTTTTTCTACTGTTCATTAAACCAGGGACATGATTTTTGACCTTTTCTTGTATTAAAAGGTGCTATATAAATAATAATACTATGGAAATACTAGTAATACTAATAATGTTAATATACTACTACTACTACTTTTAATAAATATTCAATACCTAAAGTAAAAATAATATTATTATTAATTCTGGCATTGTTTAGTTCAGACTTGTGTCCACTAATCCGAGCCTGTTCTCCCTGCCAGAGCGTTTCGACCACCACTGCCCCTGGGTGGGCAACTGCGTCGGCAAGCGCAACTACCGCTTCTTCTACACCTTCATCGTGTCTCTCTCCTTCCTGACGGCCTTCATCTTCGGCTGCGTGACCACCCACCTAGCGTTGAGTAAGCCTTTCCCCGCCTCCTTCTCCTACTGCATTGAGTTACTATACTGTAGCTGTACTGCAAAACAGACCCGGTAAGACTGCTCCACAAAATCCACACGCTCGCGCTAAGCAGTTTACCATAACAAATGTATCAGCAAGTGATACAAGAAGGGATTATTATTCAAGTGCTCAATTGGGTTGCTAGCTCAAGCTAATAATAATAATAATAATAATGATGATGATGATGATGATGATGATAAAAATCTTTTAAAGTCGTCTTTTATTCTGATTCGTTTTCAGTTCCTAACCAATGTTTCCGGGTCACATGATGTACGGACCTATGTGTGTTTTGTCTCTCTGGCTTAAGGGGCTCAAGATGGAAAAGGCCTGGTGTTTGCACTGCAGGAGAGTCCTGGCAGATATCCTTTCACCCAGAGGCATTCTTCGAATTCCCTTAACCAGCATTTCATCATCATCTATATATACATTGTTCACAACTTCCTCCTCCCTCTGTAAAAGAATAAATCATTCATAGTCCTGAAAAGCTGTTCTTGGTAAGAATTTGAAACTTGCCACTGCTGAATCCAATAGTTTTGTATGTGAAGGTGTCAAGATAATGCATACTGTGTGTCTTGTGAAATGCTGTGTGTGGTCTTAACGTCTCTCTGCACTGCGGTGGAGCTGGTCATCTGCTTCTTCTCCGTCTGGTCCATCCTGGGCCTCTCGGGCTTCCATACCTACCTGGTTGCTTCCAATTTGACCACCAACGAAGACGTGAGTATCCGGTCCCTCTCCCCGGATCCAACTCAACCAACGGTTTTTGTTTTAAAGCTCCCATGCCACCAGGTGTGAACATCTAGGTGGACACGCCCACCTGTGATGTCATAAGGGGCAGATTTTCAAATCGACTTGTGAGGGCTAATCACACCACACCTGGTGGCATGTCATAGGACCTTTTAAAATGTATAACATTCAAAGAACTGGGCTCCACCACTGTGATTTTCAACCTGTGGTACGGCACTGCAGATGGAATTTTTATTCTATAGAGCTTGTAACAACATTAACAAGCCATTTATTTGTGTATTCCATCATTGCATCATTCCATCATCATCGTTTTCCATTCTAAGTTTTTCCATTCATGTTATTGGTTAAAAATCCCATATTATTCCACCAGGTGTGCATGTGATTAGCCATTCCAAGCCAAGTTTATAAAATGTGCCTCTTCGGACATCACAAGTGGGCGTGTCCACTCACACCTGGTGGTATAATATGTCACCTTTAATTAGTGTTTACTAAATTAGCACACAGGGAGCATAAGCATTATTGCTGACTTTTCCCTTCCACTTATTCCCACAGGCCGTGGTCTTCTTCCAGTAATAACTGTATGAAGGGACACAAGCCAATCTCGGTTCAGCCACCGCATGTGTATTTCTCTATTGCTTGTTTTTTTGTTGCATGTGAGCCACTGCTCTAAACACATCCTGTCATGTAGATCCCCACTTCTAGGTGACAGAGACCCTGTCATCCACATGAACGTAATCCTGTGTCCTGATTGGCTGTGTCGCAGATCAAAGGCTCGTGGACGGGGAAGACTGGTGCCGAAGCGGCCACCAACCCGTACAGCCACAGAAACATCTTCGTCAACTGCTGCTCTGTGCTCTGTGGACCCATGCCCCCCAGGTATGGAGTCCAGAACACACATTACAATGGGAGTCTGTGTTGGTTTAATCTGCTTATTTATATATAAACAGTAGTGGTAGTTTCTTCCACTTCTACTGCACAGTGAGGAAAACTAGAGTGTGCAGAAGTGGCAACCGAATGAATGTTTTATTATGAAATTCCTGCTGCCAACTTTCCAATGCAACACTGATAAATAACCAAGTCTTTTTTGTATGGTGAATACAGTGTTAAATATATTGGGACATCTACCTGCAGTCACCCAACCAGTTTTAATCCTGCAAACTCACCATTGGTCTATATTAGGCACACACCAGTGAGAGAGGTAGATGATGACAATGGCTGGATTAATATAATACTTTGCTTTTTGTAATACATTTAATTTGAACACTATACCTTTTCACTTCAATTAAAACGGTCCCGGTACCAGTCGCAATTGGTGATCACTTTGGAAACACAACACTTATTTTTTGTGGGATCCAACTGGCTGAAGCTCCCCCAATTGGCTGCACAGTAGCGTGGACTGACGCCACCTCTCCACTGACACTGCTGCGGCAGACCTCCCAGACACGATGAAGTGAATGTTGTCTGGCTGTGTGAGACTACCAGTCACTAACGATCTTGTCACGATGAACAATAGCCTCAGTGCTAACCGGGTCCCCTTGGTAATGGCGTCACCTCTGAGCCACCTCTCTTCCTGTTCCCTGCTCTCACAGTCTGATTGACAGGCGTGGCTTCCTATCAGCGGAGGAAGAGGAGGCGGCACCACAGGCCACCGGCAGAGAGGTGGAGCTGCCCGTCCTGGCCTCTAAGAAGGACATAAATGTGGTAGGAACGTGGCTTATGGTTTGCAGGAGTCTTCTTTTGCTTGAACACCCCCCCTCTCACCCCATCCACAGCAAAAAATGTCTTTGTTAAGAGAGCCTCATACATTAATTAATATATTGATTTCTAAAGCCCCCTTTTGACACCATAAGGTAATGTCTTTGAATTTAAACGTCTTTATTTGGGGGTTTTCTCAGCAATTTTTAATTTTTTTTTTATTTTAAATCGACACCCATGCACTGCTAAGAGTCTTCCAAGTCACATTCAATAGTCAGTCAGTCAATATTTCACACTCCGATATACTCAGAGAGAGGTTGATGGTTCAAATGCATGCATCATGGTCTCGCCTTAGCTCAGCAGGTTGTGCTAACAGGGGCGCGAGCAATTAAAGACGCCATGCAGTACGGGGAACAACAAGAGACGCACTGACCAACCAGTACCAGGTGCACCAGGCATGCTTAATGGGCTAAAGACGGCCGTGATGAAAGATGAAAGGGCAGATAAGCGATCAAAGATGCTGTAAGCATGCATCCTCGCGCCGGGCCAGGTCCCACTGTCGGAGGGGGAGGGGGCTGAGGAGGAGGCTCATGTCTCTTCATCCATTGGCTAAGCCTGAGAGGAAACAGACATGCATCAGTGTCGCATTAAGGAAAAACATAACACACTATCAAATAAGAACAAAAGCTTCGGAGAGACAGCTTTTTTTGTTTAAGTGCAGGGCTATTTCATTTTTTTTTTAATTTGACCTGCTAACCCAAAACAACCAGTAACGGGTACAAGCAATATCTCTCAAGAAATGTGGATGCATATGTCCATATTGTTCCATGTTTTTAAAACTGTGCATTTAAGTAGTGGTCACTACATCTAAAATGAATTGTTTTAGGGTTTCCTTTAAGCTTGAATTCTACTCAGCGTGTGTTGAATAGCTAGGCCGTTGGTCTCAGTGCTTGCATTTAGGGTTCTGCATTCTTGTGAAAAATCAATGACTTCTGGTAATCGCTATATTATAGGAATAGTCTAACACAAATAACCTGGAAAACACAGCAGGGAAGAATTTGTGGGTTTTAGTTGTGTATGTACTTGTTTTACATGACAAAATGTGTAATGTCGTCAAAATAAAGTCCTGTCCACGACTAGTGACCTTTGGTGTCTTGTGTACGTCTATGCGTGTGTGTCCGTCTATGCATGTGTGTGTGTATACCCATGTCCTGCCATCCGTCACCACTAGGAGGAGAATTGTCTGAACTTTGCTCCGTCCTGCAGTGATTGAGGAGCCTGTTTTTAGTCAAGCCAGTAAATCTCTAAGACAGGATGGAAAAAAACGGGTGTCTTTGTTTTTCTGTGTGTGTGCGTGTGCTTTGACTACAGTTGTTTCTGCACGAGCTGTTCCAGGAATGTATGTTTGGCTGGCTGCCTATCAGTGTGTTTACCGCCGCACTAATCCTCCCATCTCATTGGGCAGACGTAACCGTGGCATGTTAACCGCTTTGTTCTCTTGTGTGCACGTCAAGGTAGCACATAAGACACACATAAGCAATATTTTCACATCCATCATGTCCTTGGTGGGTAGTTTAGGTCTTGAATCTCTGCTATGTTATACACACAAGTCCAGTCTGTTTGTACAGCCCACAGTGTTGGAATGTGTTCATCTGTGCCGCCCCCCCCCCCCCCCCCGGCACAAGCACAAGACGATTTATTATTATTATTATTATTATTATTATTATTATTATTATTATTATTATTATATTTTTCTTAACAAAAAACCAGTGTTCACATTTCAAAGTTCAAAGTCCCACCGAGCGTGTGTGTTTGTGATCTGGGCAGTGTGTTGTCTCCTCCAGAACAGTCCGTTCCCCCGTCCTCACGGCCCTCTCTCTCTAGGGGGGACGGCCTTTCACTCCGACTGCCTCGTGTGGAAGTAACTCTCTGCCTCGCTCTCTCTCTCTCTCCCCTTCCTGTTTCCTCACTCTGCTCCGACCTCCCCATCGTAACCCATCACCGGCTCATCAACCCCCCCCCCCCCCCCCCCCCCCGGTGTGTCACAGGGATCCAAATGCGTGTCCGAGGAGTCGCCCGCACGCCCCGCCTCTCGCCCGCGTGCCCCGCCCACGCCGCCCCCGGTCGACCGCCGCGCAGGACACAACCCTGGGGTGAACTCTGACCCTGCCAGGGACTGCCGCACGGCGGGCCACGGGGCACGCCACACACCCGCAAACGCCGGCGACATCCACACCCACACCCATCACAACGCCAAAGCACACCACAAACGAACTCACCGGGGGGCCCGGTCCGCTCTGGATGGCGCCGGTGGGACCAGGGCCGCCTCCCCAGGTCTGGGACGCTCCTCAAAGGACCGTAGGAACGCCGGCGCCTCACCGCCCTTGCCCTAAGCGAAGGCAGCCGTTCTCTGTAGGTTCATCTTGCATGCTACAATGCAGTTACTGCCCTGCTTGTGAATTCACTTTTGTCTCAAGGCACTTTTTTTGGGTCAAAGTCAATATGTAATCTGATTTTGGTTTTGATTTTCTTTCCGCTCATGGGAAAGGGTTCAGGGGATGGGTGATAAAAGGGGATGATCCTCTGTGATGGGGTCTGATTTGAGATCAGTAGGGTTCACGAAGACATAAGGAAACATGGCTTCATCCACGCTTAAGACTGAACTGGCACCCTCTCACAAGAGCCGTAACTATACTACCTCTGTTTTCTCGTATTAAACCTGGCTTGTGAAGCATGCTAGACAGACACCCAAATATTGTACCATTTAACTCTACAAAAATGTGAAATGGTCACGTTTATGCTAGCTTGCTGTTAACCAGTCAAATAAAGAACTTTTTTGGATCACAAAAAAAAAAAAAACATGTTTCAAGGGGTACACAGTATATTGTGTACTATGCAAATGACATAATGTAACTTTTCTTTGATCATTTGGAAGTAATTCACATATCTTCCCTGCATCTATGACATGAACATAAGGTTTATAATCGCTTTATTCAGTTTAAAGACGATGTGAGTATGATGATCTAGTATTGTGTAACTCGCGGTCATCAAAGTTGGTATAGATGATGTTTGAACTGCACTTAATTTCTCAGTTTGTCGTTAGCATATGCTATCTCATGAGTGAAACCACAGAAAATTTACTCTTGTTGGGTTATCTTACCACCAGGCATACCACAGCATCGTCAGCACTTGACATTAACAACACGGCACAAGACACATTTCTATTATCATCACAAGTGTTTTGGGTTTGTTCAATTGTTGCTCAAAAAGGCCAATCTTCAACAGTGCTACAAAAGCCCTGCTTGCAAATGTACAAAAAAAATATGCATGATAATGAAAACTTCTGTATTCTTTGGCGACATTCATGTCTTTTTGTGTGCCCCTACCCTATGATATACCTCGAAGGTACAGACGTTCTTTCAAAATAAAAGCCCCTTACCCCATTTGCTTTTTTTGCCACCCAGCCGAGTCATTCAGAACACGCATTATCATGTATAAAAATGATAAGATAGATACATAAGTCAGATCATGTTCCTTTAACATTGTTCCCAGCAGAAACGATGTAGCAATGCTTGTGCTACACGAAACCTAGATGGCTTTTCTGGCCATAACCTGGACGCCGGATGGGGATTTGGAAAGCAGGTTTATTGTAAGGTTTGCATACAATGATGCATGACACTGGTGCTCCATGTTGACATGCAGGAGATCTCTTCCAGTATACCCTAATGGTGTGTGTGGTGATGGCTGGTTTTACCTGTGCACAGGTGTGCAGCCTCACCCAGCCCCAGAATCAAATCATTCTGACTCAGGCCAGGCTGCTTAAACTATCATCCAAACACTATACATATAAAGTTCCCTTGTGGAACTTCACAATGTGGTGCTCTCCTTGTAACCCAATAGGCCTTTATCACAGAGGGGGGAAAGACATGTGTAGCTGATTACGTTAATTTTAGGTCGGAAGGAATTCCGACCAATGGGACGTCATGGGAGTTCACCTCTACTACTGCATCTCTGTGATAAAGGCCTGATAATTGCACAGTAAAATGTAAAGATGTGGACAATGATT
Source organism: Micromesistius poutassou (assembly GCF_964030765.1). Classification (NCBI taxonomy): domain Eukaryota; kingdom Metazoa; phylum Chordata; class Actinopteri; order Gadiformes; family Gadidae; genus Micromesistius; species Micromesistius poutassou. The sequence goes on along the minus strand of NC_140290.1, from coordinate 6,514,144 downwards.
TTGTGTGTGTGTGTGTGTGTGTGTGTGTGTGTGTGTGTGTGTGTGATAATATGTTATGGGACACTCTACCCCAGGGATTTGTGTGCTAGTACATCCAATTTCAAATGATTGTCTGGGATGAATGTACTGGAACACTTCAAGTACATAATGAGGTAGGCCTACTTATTCTTGAGTGGTTTCAAGTTTAAAGGATTATACCTTAACTCTATAATTGCTTCTCTTCAGTATTCTCACTTAAAAGATGATATAAGACAGTCACGTTATTAAAGAATTGAATTCTAGGTCCAACCAAATCTTTATCCTCACTTAGCTTAACCAAAATAATTACATTAAGATTTAAATGGTTTTACAACATATGTTGATCCTGATGTTATATAAATACTTTTGATAGTTAAGGGCATTCATTACAATACTTTAACTTGAATGGAATGATCAGTGGAGGAATCATATACATGAAGTGTTTAATTTGACCACTAGATGGAAGTGATGACATGAATATTTTCAGTAATCAGCAGAAATGTTCTTTGGCTTTTCATTTGACCCCTTTAACCTGTGAATGAGTGGGGATTTATTTATATCTCCCTATCTTACTTACAGGCTGTCTTTGGGGGGCTATATGCAAAGTTTTTTTTGTCATGTACGTCTGAATGTTTATTGAGTAATTAAAATATTTTTACCATAGCATTGTTAAATACTTGAGCCTGATCGGTCAATAATGTACCAAGGGAGTGCATTATTTTTCAATAATGGTACACGGTAACGGAACAATATCAGTGTTGAATCATTCACTACAAACTAACCAACTACTGCTAACTTTTGAACAGATGTTTAATTGACAACGCAACAACAATATCAAAGTGCTGCAGAAGAATATTTTAATTAAGTTATGAAAATAACTTGTAATTAACCACTCCTCATTTCCGTTATTGGAAAATAATGTATTTTGGCATTGGTCAATCTTTTTATTCTTCCATGTGTGCATAGAGAGACAGGAAAGCTGGTCAAAGCCCAGTGACTTGGGCTACGTTGAATAAGAAGGCACATTTTGTTGTCAGGAATGAGATGTCATTTATTGTCAAGAGTTGACCCGAGAGTCAACACTGTACTAATCATACTGGGTCTGTGTTGGGTTGCGGTGCCAAAATGCATTATATTAATGAACTGAAATTATTAAATGGGGAGCAATACCATTCTTGAGGGATTCTAACATTGCAATTGTTTGTACACTTTGTACACTTCCCTTTTATTCCGTGTTGATGTTTTTTTGCCAACCATTTCCTTGTTGCGTAGGCCTGAGTGTCATAGTCTCCGACCGGAACCGATTGGCTGCCGTGCATCACCCAAGTGGGTTCTACACATTGGTGGTGGTTAGTGAGGTCCCCCCCGTCACTGTAAGAGCTTTGAGTTTCCAGAAAAAAACGCGCTATATAATTTCAATCTATTATTATTATTATTATTATTATTATTATTATTATTATTATTATAGTGATATGTATGTAACATGTCGCCCCTGTTACCGTAAATGGGCGTCGATTACCGATTCCTTATGTGCCTTCAACGCATGTGACAGATCTACCAGTTAGACCAGTTTTGCTGAGCATTCCTCCACATATAATGCATATAACAACTTGTTTCTATGATGACTCCGACTTCCTTCTGGTCGGAGATAATGTGCATTCACAAAACAATGTGGTTGGCAGGGAGATTCCGTTCGCACTCTGAGTTTTAACAAGTCTTTAGTCCAACCCTTCGTTGGCTTGGGGTTAGAACTTTTTCCATCAACTTTTGCATCGATACCGTCTCATCAAAGGCCAAGCAAACGTTTAATTAACGCTTTACGTTGAAGCAAAGCTGGCTGCGGAACTTCTCTCACCTTTCTACCATGGTGAATGTCTTTGTCTTCTCGAGAAATGTCCTCAACTTGTATCCCAACATTTCTTACATTAAAACATTGGGCAGTGGTGCCCAACCTTTGACTTTAGGTGTACCACTAAATGGTTAGCAAGCCCTTTCACCCACCACTATATATGCAAATGGTAAAAAATACATACAGACTCATTCAGTGGCATAGCAATGGGCCCGGTGTGTTTTTTGAGCATACCCATTTTAATATTATACCAATAATATCAATGGAAAAGATTGCAACCGAAAACATATGATGGAATGCACGAAAATATCTTTTTAAAATAATGACAAGCGATGATACTGTTTTTACTGAACAATATTTATTATGCATTTATTTTCGATTATATATATATAATTTTTGTATTATTCAAAATTTGTCTATTTATATAATTGAATACCCACCTGCAGTACCCTCGCAGACCACCAATGGTACGTATTACCACCGGTTAAAAAACTGCGGGGGGAGATTCAAGATTTCTAGTTTGAAAACTTTCTTGATATCTTTTTCTTTCTGTATCGTTCTGTTTTAAATAACTGACCATAATCCATTGAGCCACAGAAATATCTGTCACATTTGATTATAGCGTTCCATTTTTTATGTATTCCTTATACCCGTGTCACACTGTCCCGAAATTGACACCAGATAAACACACGAATGTGGAATTTTGAATTTCGCACGAAGATGGCCCCGAACAGCCGAAGTAAGTACAATGCCTACAGAAGGTCAAACGATGGCACCCGAACCACACACACGAGACGTCGTATTGAGGGTACGATGCGTTTGAACTAGGTCACGAAGGCGTCACGTGACCTCCCGTTGGTATAACACCTTCATATAATCTATCTGATATTTAGATATCATCTATCATATCTAAATAATCTATAATCGATATATAATATATTTGTCGCAGCCGTTCAAATGAGGCTATTGATTTTCTGTTAAAGGTGTCTGACTTGTTTATTTATGAATCATATCCATTTTTTGAGACCCGCACCTGCAAAGTTCAGCACCAGATCCGACCTGTCATCCGTGATCAAAATGAAATCCGCACCAAAACATCGAAAGGATCTCCTTTGGGTGGCTTTCACTCGATTTATGCAGAGTCTTCGGGCAGCGGTGTCATCGCTGGAGTCCCCGCTCCACGTCTGACAAATGATCAGCTGTTGGAACCAGACGAGGTCTCTTCGCAGCTGGGAGTCAAGTGTCATATCGTTGACTAAAACGGACGTTACAATCCGCCTGTTTTAGCAACTTTTATGCGGGTACCCGACCCGTTGCAGGACTAATAGGCTATTATATAATAGCCTACGGTTTATGCTGAGACTGCTTTGCTTTTTGCTACCTGTAGGGTCTGTGTGCGGGCTTTGCGCGCAGGTATCTGGTGTGTGTTTGTCAGGTGAAAACTAAACGTCAAGGGAAAGAGGCGGTAGTTGAAAAAAGTATTAACACCGCTTATTAAGTTCACTCGTTGCTTATAATGGTTTATTCGTTTCCCAGTATTATTTCCTTAATTTAGAGGACAGTTTTGTTCATTTTTTAAATTGTAAAATAAATGCAATCATTTTTTGAAGTCGCAAGTTTTTTTAATTATTGGAAGCGAGTCGAGCTGACCTCGCCTGCTGTACCCACGGTCAAAATAGCCGAGACAATATCTATATAATCATTTTGATATAGGCCAAATAACCAGGAACTTAGTTGTGATTGAAGCTTTGGGAGTTACACACGCCTCTGCTCTGTAGAGTTGCTCAGGACTGACTGAGGAAGATGCTCTGAGGCTGGCCTTTTATATGTCCACGTTACCATGACACATCGAAAACGCTTGAGCTACTCAAATTCGGCTGTCTTCGCCGACACCGTAGTTCCATCTCGATGTCATCGAACTCTAATACGACTGCTACACAACGGCATTGCGAGGGCTTCACGTAGTCGTGGTGCCTTCCTAAGACAATCAGGCAGCTTCTTGTTTCCTTCGCATTGTTTTCGTGAGGCGATGGCGCCGATGATCACATAAACATGACACGACTTGAAAAGATGCCATCACAATGGCCTTACGAAGGGAAAAATGGACACACAAATTCAATACGAAAATGAACCTTCGCAACTTCTTCGGCAAATCTTTGGCATGCCAAAGATTTTGGCACCGCTCACGAAGTTGCTGCCGGAGACCGAGAAACTCCACCGGCGGTCATACGACGGCTTCAGATGCCCTCACGAATGGCCGGATGTTTTTACGATCAGAGCCGAATTTGAACATTTCCTTTATCGTGTGTCCATCAGGTGTCAATTTCGGGACAGTGTGACACGGGCATTACGACCATACATGGTCAAATACTTTTTGTTGTTCTGCCTGTGAATGCTACAGTTATAATGCATCATAATTCCATGTGTTCTCCATTGCACAGTTGTATTGACCTTGTGATTAGTCAGCTATGTCTGGGATGAGGGGAGAGGGCAGATTCATATCATTTGTCTGCACAGATGTGCGCAAGTCTCCATTTTTAAGAGTTTTACTGTTCCAATGCGTAACAGCAGCACTACTTGTTACCGCACTGTGTCAATAGTATGGTGAACTGAGCACTTTGTCTTCATTATTCATAGACAGTGATTGGTGACAACAGGACAGTGAGGAACTAGAAGTCGAAAAATTATGATGGAGCAGCTGTTGACCAGGTGTGTGTGGGCCTTGAGGTTTGAACTGTTGTTTGTTTAATAACCGGTGGCACTAGAGAGAGAGAGAGAGAGAGAGAGAGAGAGAGAGAGAGAGAGAGAGAGAGAGAGAGAGAGAGAGAGATTGCAGTTGCATTGTAGAAATGTTCAAAACGGCACCACTCGGTTTCTTCATCTGGAGTTTGTGGTACATTGTTGAAGCAGCAGCAGTAGAAGATATTTGATCAGTGATCTTTAATTAACATAGCCTTCAACGTGAGTTAGACCAGTTAGACCATGTGTATGTGGTCTAACCGTGGCACAGAGAAAAAGTGGCTGCCAGTCAGGTTCCATTCTTATGTCTTGAGGCAAAACAATGTTTAAGGCCTGAGGGAAGCCCAGGTACGTGGAGGTTTTACTGGAAGCAGGAAGACAATAGATCAGTGCTATCTATTTGTCTGGTTACACCCCTGACCCGTAAATATACGTCAATTACTAATCTCTTATTTGCAGAGGTATGAGGAAAACAATGTTATTTTTCATAAGAACTGCCCTCACCAAGCTTGGTCCTCTGTTACAAGAGAACCTGTTTGTTTGCAGGTATATGCCATACAAAATAGAAAAATGTTTTCTAGTCCAAACCAAACATGGGTTGTAGTTTGACTAGTTTTCCTTCCTGTTTAGGGTCAGGGGCTATTGCCTTTCTCTGAACATTATAAGGATATTAAGAATATCCCAAATCATGCTTGAACAAACTGATCTTTTTCTTTGTGCCAAGAACTAAATCAGACCACATACACTATCAAGTGTATGTGGACCCAGGCTCTTCACCCCTATAAGCTCAGAATAATACATAAGAACATAAGCTAAGAAGGATATGAGTATCCAGTGTATATTCAACAGCGCAGAATTGATGATGTGGGCTAATGAATGCATGAGGTGGGTTAATATGAATGAAGAGGGGTGAAACAAAATGGGCCAATAATGGCAACAAACACATAGCATTAGCATTTGCAACAGCTTATCGTGTCTCGGCTGGCAGACGTGGTCTAGTGAGGTGGCAGACCTGCCCCCCAAATCTGGGATTGAGGGGGATGAGGATGGACTTATTCATTGTGTAAAGTTGAAGTAGAAAGCTCATGGGGTACTGTATGACATTCCCCACTGTGTTTCTGCGTGGGCCTTTTTAACAACGCAGGTTTTGCGCTTCAGGCACAGACCTTTCTGGAAATCCACTGTCATCTCTTTGTGCCGTCGCTGGTCTTAATCAATCAGCCATATGGGCACATTTCTGACACCATTTGTTGTCGCCATAGAAAACCTCTTTTTTAATTTGGATTTTTTTTTCTTCTTTCTTTGAAACCTCCATATTTTTCCCATTTACTGCGACGGAATCCCTGTGTCAGGCTTTTTCCTGCGGTACAATTAGTATAAACTGTGGCCAGCTTTTATGGTGCACCTAAGGGGTCTGGGCTGCCACTACACCCACTCCTGATAGTAGTAGGACTAATGCAGGTGTAAAAACAAAAGAAAACAAATCATGCAGACACCGGCCTCCTGTACCATACATTAATGTAATCTACTTCTTAGGTCAGCAAGAAACCCTTTGTGTGGTTTGAGAGAGAGAGAGAGGAAGGAAAATAAGGTCAAACCTAAATGTCCTACTTCATGCAAATGTTTTACTGGCGGTTTGCTCCTTGTCAGCTCAGCTTTCCTGAGAGTTAAGATTATCTAGATATTGAATGGTTGTTTTTTTTCGTAGAAGGGGCAAACTTAAGTGGCTGCCTGATTTGTAGTGGGACATTTCTCATAATAATATTTAATGTAGGTTGTGTATGGCACAACTTTAATTTATTACGATTAGTGCAGATGGATCATCCATACGCATATTGTATATGCTTTTCTGTTATTCTGACCCAGATGCGAAACACAAGATAGGTGCAGAATCTTAAAAAAAACACATCTAAAACTTGTGTGTGTGTTTTGTGTAGTGTTTAAAGTGTTTAAGGGGAAACCAAACAATAAAATCAATCCTCAGGTGTCACCCTGTCAAATTAAAAAATCTATCCGGCAATGTGGCATAGTGTTCAGCTCACTCTCTTCCTAATCTATTATGACTGTAAGCCTCCCAAACAATAGTGGGATCCATTTTCACACTATCAACTCTCATTGTTATTTTCAGTCTCTAATGACTTGTGTTTCGTTCAAGGTCAATTGTTCCATCTCGACAGCGGTTTCTTCCTTTAATTGGGTCATTACTGCATTCTTGGTAAACGTGGGTCAGTCCACTCCGTAGCACCACATTGTATACTTTTCTCACAGGGTTATTTTAACCCAGTTGCCACATTTCTTCATCCTATTCTATTCTGAAATGTCTATTTCCTGGTGCTGGTTACTGAGTGCAGGCTATGAGCCTCAGTGCCATTTGTGCTTCACCAGCATTTTCCCCGACAAGTTTTCCACCAGGGTTTTAGAATCAGAGCGACTGGGAGCGACGGCCCCTCCCCTGGCTCCGAGGACCCAGCAGGTCCCTGCTTCCCTGTGGGGGGAGGAGGAGGGCGGGGGGAGGAGGGGGTATTATTGTTCCCTTCTGCGCTGCTTTCTGCACTATTTACCATTTCGCCTCTCAGCAGAACACTTTTAAACATAGGGATTTACAGTGATTTATTTTCGATAGCTCTCGTCAATGAGCCGGTAGGGGATAAGCCAGTGACAAAAGACGAGCAAAAGCGAGGCAAAGCACTGAGTGGGAGGTTAGGCGATCGGAATATAGCAAGCCAACAGACAGCGCTTTGAACTCTCTAAACGTGTATTTGTTTAGAAAAGAAGAAAGCCATCGCTGTTATAACCCTGTTCAGTACGCCAAACAAAGCTGTCTTCTGATTGGATGAGCGGCAACAGGGGTTGAAGTTGAAAGAACTCTGGCATGGGTGAAGCCTGTAGGCATTCGCTCAAAGATGTCAACTGACTAGACTGTGGACGTCGGGGTTCAAACCCACAACTTTGTGGCTGGGAGTCATAGTCCCTAACCACTATACCATCCTGCCCTCTGCACGGTGGCTTGGAAGGGGTTTTTGACACATGCCACACGCCTAAATTGCTACACTAGGGACGCCTTATCTGCAGCTTGTGAGCGTACTATCATCATTATCTGTACTTTCACCTGGTCCATTCATCAATGTCTAAACCAATACATGTGCAGGGCGCTCCAAAGCTTGCACATTGTCAGTCAATGTGTGAAAGGATTTGAGTCTTAAAACAAACTAAGGCTTGTAAAAGGGAATATATGAGATCAGAGGCGGAAAACATTCCCCCTGCTCCCACCAAATATTGAAGGCATCATCCAAACCCTTCCGTCTTTCCACCCGTGTTAGTCTCCTACTCACCCTGCCCTGTACTCCACTGCACCACGGGCCTGTGGGCCCCTATCTGCTGCCATGTGAGATTTGTGTGAAGTGCACTAAATCTACATGGGGCGTTGAAACCCTAATGAAGGAAGACCACCCCTGAACAACTTTAACCCCCCCCCCCCCCCCCCTGCTAAACAGCTTTCCATATGGTGAGGCCACACAAAGGCCTTTTGTTGCACACCGCGACATGGGGGACTACGGAACTGCACTGTGCAATAAATTATCCCTCTCCTTATCCCTAATTGGTTTAAAGTACACGTTTTCATTTCACTCAATTCACTCATAAGTCATTTCACTCGATTCATGTTGATATCATTTCCCTTGGCTTATACAGCGCTCTGTTGGTTTCTGATAACGCATAGCAACGTAAGTCAACGTCCTACCCAAACCAAACACACATGGTGAGTGTATAGGTTGACCTCTCTCGTAAAAGAAGGGCCGCTCTTTTAGTAGGGGTCAGTCATTTAAAACAGATTGCGGGTAGATAACGGGATGGGGAGGTTTCACCCCCCCCCTGGTCATCTCACGGTGACCATCAAGGCCCTCAACCCCCCCCCCCCGTGCAGAGATCCCCGACGCAAACCACCTCGCAGACACATCCGATAACGCTGCAGCTAACCACCATCCAGCGACGTGGCCGTCTTTACAAACACCAGAACACCGTCAAACACCGGCACGCCCCCCCAGAATAAAAAACGGGATATCGTAGCGCTATCGACATCAAACGGATCGGAGCACGATGAATTTATGTGGCAGTTCAAGGGGAGGGGAGAGATGGGGGAGGGGGGTGGGGGGGGGGGGGGGCCCGGGCAAGCAGACGCACACATCTGCCCTTAATCTCAACAGCAGCGTGTAACGGGCATTGCAGCGCCTTTGTTCTCCCCTCCTGTGAGGGGTCGGGTGGCCTGGGGTGGTGGGGGTGGGGGGGGTTCCCTCCCAAATCAGGTGAAGCAGTTGGTGTTGTGAGCGGCACGCCGCTGGGTTAATGTAAACCCTCAGAAATAGACATGTGGCACGGCGAATCAGAGGGTACCGCTGGAAAAAGGAGGTGGAGAGGGTGGAGGTGGTGGTGTTGAGAAGAGTCGGGATCTACCCTACACCACCACCTCATATGGAGCACCCCCCCACCCCCCCTTCTCTCCCCACCCCCCCTTCCCTCCCCATTAAAAAACCAAGCTGAGGCATCGCGCTGACGCTGAAGGAACGGAGGAGTACAGACTCTCGGTTTGTTTATCCCTGGTCTATCTCCCCCAGATGAGGCTGGGAGTCCGAGCCAAAGCCTTAGCATGTGCTCCACCATGCCGCCCGCCCGCCCCTCCCCTCCACTGCGTGTACCGACAGACGCGTTGACTGGATTTGACCCGGAGGACGTGACCCAGCTGCAGTTGAGGGTTCGCTCAGTGGAAGTGCGAAATCAAGTCTGTGCAGGAAGACAGGAAGAAACTATTTACCCATCCCCAGGTTAGGAATATGCATCTACTGCACAGGTGGTTCAGGATCATTTTTTCTTTTTTTGACATCAAACGCACCTTGAATAACTTTCGGCCTGTCTCGTCAGGTTTTTTTTTTATGATTCCCCAAAAGTGCTCGACATATTGATGCTTGCTGCGTGTCCAAGAGTGCAAAACATATCTGAAACAGGGCAGTTGCTTTTCATTTGCAAGGGGTCATTTGGATCTCCCAACACCGTGGAAAACACCCCAGGCAGTTCATCTTTCACAGGCACAGGTCAGAGGTTTGAAGTCCCTGAGTCGAGCAAATGGGCTCGTAAAAATAAAACTGTACCCACCAGTACTCCCCTCCCATTCTGCTGACGTCAAACCATTAACGACGCAGCTTACCAGTGGCCCAGAATCCCTTCCATTAACAATTAACGTGGCCGTAACAATATCCGATCGATTAGGGGATATATTCAGATATTAGACCCACAACGGTCTTTCTCTGTGTTGATAAGCACCCTGTTTCCCAAGCCCCTCTACACTTTAACGGCTCCCCGCGGGGGTAAGGAATGTTGTTATTGAGTCGACGTATCGAAGGCTCCCCGCAGGGCCCCCCCTCTGACTGACACGCACACACACACACACACACACACACACACACACACACACACACAGAACTCAATTACATACCAAACACACCCACACAACCCCCACACACACACACACACACACACAACCCCCGCGCACACACACATGCTCTTCAACAGAGTCCATATCCAGGTAATTGGATGGAGATGTGTGGTAAGCAGAGAGGTGGGGAGGGAGGCAGGGTCAGTGGCGGCTTCAAAAGACCTGGGCAGGTGTGTACGTGTGTTAGTCCCCCTAGGGCCCTCCCCCACCCTGACCCTTCTTCTAGCCTAGTATAGCCATGTCGAGCTCCGTAAGGTAATTGTGTTGGGGGGCTCCCCTTTTTGTTTGTTATGATGGGCTGTGGTCATGTGCCAGAATTCCACGTTCAAAACAGCTCTTTCTCCTGGTGGTTTCTACACTTGAGACATCCATCATTGATTTCCCCCCAAATTGGGATGGGTTGGAATACAAACTGGAATACATAAAAAGGTTGTGTGTTAGGCATATTTGCCCTTGTTGGAAGTGTATTTGGTTGTTCGTAGGCTTGAATCAGATTAGCGTGAGTGATTTGAGTGAGTTGATAGTCATGAAGAACGTTTCCTGAATGATTTACCGTCAGTCTTTAATTACCTGATCTGTCAAACATCTCTCTCTCTCTCTCTCTCTCTCTCTCTCTCTCTCTCTCTCTCTCTCTCTCTCTCTCTCTCTTGCAATGCCTCTCCTCCCAGCTGAATGTAGTAAAAATAGAATCGCTCACATGTGCACCCACACCTTTAGATATAACTCAGAGAGGCGAATTATTCACCAGTTATGCAGCCACATTAATGCTTGGAACGGTCTTTATGGAGGGTCTTTGAGGTTGAAAAGGCATTTCACTCAGTAGGTGATGGCCTTTTCATATGGGGAGACCCCTACAACCCACACTGGGAGTCACAAGTCAACCATGGGTCAGGGCCATGCCCCTATAATATAATATCCATTGTCCCTTAACCCCACCTCTTGTATTGGTTAACAAATGTGTGTCATGGTAGACAATTGTTATATCGCCTGCCTCGGCTGCCGTTCCTCGCCAAGGCTTGAAGCTGATCCATCTGCGGGTAATCTCATCCTCTACGCCTTTGACCCCCATTCTTTGTGTAGCCTTTATTCTCAAGCACATTTGGAAGAAGATCACAATCCACCGGTGGCAAGGTGCGGTGATGTTGGCTTCAGAGCACTAAACGCTGGGAAAAGGGCTCTTCGCTTCTCTCCCGTGGCCATATCTGGGCAAGAAAGTGGTCGTCACTCGAGTTGACGTGACCCGTGCTGGCAAAAAGCGCAACAACTCAAAGATCTTTTGGATATATGCTGAACACTGACCTATTAACATGCAGCAATGCACACTGCTGTTGTGATGTTTGTGTTGCTTGTGTGTTGTGTACTGTGTGTGTTTGTTAATTACGCAGTGTGTGCGCTGCTTATGTTTGTTGATTTTGTCTCTTTTTTAGCTACTGTCCTGCGCCCCGTTAAATTGCCCCTCTGGGATAAATAAAGTGATTGAATTTAATTGAATGAAATGTAATATGTATTTAGAAGTGTTAAGTGTGTTGAGTGATGGGAGGGCCAACTAAGGATGCCAAATGCACATCGTCACATAAAAACAAATGAACACAAGGCTTGTTTGTAAAAGGTCAAGGTTTCGCTTTGACAATGACAACGACTCAAATGAGCGCACCGGGCGCACCTATCAATTAAAAAAAACAATTTGTTTTATCATTTGGCGACAGCAGTCTAATCCCTCTCTTAAGACAATGATATACGATTGAGTTCACACTGAAGAATGTTACCTGACATCTGAATTACCGTAAGTGTTATGATAGGAGGGCTCTGGTTGAATGTGTTTGTGTGTGTAAATCACCAGAGCTGTAAACAGCCTTTATTCCTCTGCTGTAACGAATTCCATATCATGTTAGAGGAGACATTGTTATGACAGGAGAGCACCAATAGCATTCCTGCTCGCATGCGTGCTTGATCGTTTTACTGGAATATATGATAATGGTTGCAGTGTTGGTACTAAACAGCTCTCGGACGCTGTGTTTGAAAAAGTTATATTTCACTATGAATTTGCCTTTCTCTTGCCAGTGAGAGTGAGTGAGTGAGTGAGTGAGTGTGTGTGTGTGTGTGTGAGAGGGGGAGGTCAGGTACCAGTTGGGTGGAAGGAGGATGTCTCTATTTCCAGTGAAGCCAAGGGCCCTTGTGTGTCTTTCTGTGGCCCTGAACACTGGGTGTATTGGGTGACACTTCACGGTGTGACATGTCAGGTTTCCACGGTGAGGAGCAGACCAGTGGAGAGGTGCTTATGTAATGGAGTTGGAGAATGTGAAAAACAGGGATTGGTTTCTGTGCGTGAGTGTGTGTGTGTGTGTGTGTGTGTGTGTGCGTGTGTGTGTGTGTGCATGCACGAGGCGATGCCATATCACAGAGGAAATCCCCTGGTAGCGTGTTGACATAACAGCCCTCTCGTTGACCCTGTGGGGGTGTTCCAATTTTTTATTTTTTATTTGTTTGATTAAATTGTTCCATGAATCTGACTGAATTATAACACACGACTAAAATGTTTGATGGCTCTGGGAATCAACTTCCGATTGACTTATATTGAGGAGAAAAAAACGTACATTTGAAGTGTAATTCATTGTAATAGATTCTGGAGTCAGTTCAAAAGAAAATCCCAGTATCATGTTTAAATGATGAATTGAATGCTACTAGCCGAAAATAGCTTTTCTTTTGGATTATGTAACGTAACCCTTTGTTGCAATGGTTGTGAAATGTGGACCTACACCTGTCGGGTACAAGAAAGGTGAGGAAAATCTCAGTTGTTCACTCAACGTTTAACATGTGTCAACACTGTGGTGCTATCGTGCGGCTCCTACTGTGCCTGTGTGTGCTTTATATTCAGTTACACCTATAGACACAATATTTACTAATGGGGAGAAGGTGACTTTAGAGACATGTTCAAGAGGTAGCAGGGGGAAAAACACCTCATTTTATCTTCCTACGTCATTTAGTCCCATTAGATGTCTGTGGTTGTCATATATTGTGTTACACACAGGCTGGAAGCCAGTATTTGACTTGGTACAGTTTGGAGATACTTTATTTGAGTCACTATATGAAGCCTGTACTGCGGACAATCTAGGAAAACATTGGTCCAACCAACGTGGTTTCAACACTTCTGGCTAAACACACAGACGCTTCTGAGATGATTATTATCATGTCTAGTGACTGGACTACTTGTTGTATTTGTTTTGCGTCAATAACTTTTTATATGATTATTAATGGATACATATTTTACTTTTAGCAAATATTTTAGGTTTTCCTTAATATGATTTAGCCGATAGGATATGTGTTGTCAATATTATACACCGCTTAAGTAGGTCTAGTCCTTTGAAACAAGGCAGCATGTGCAATGTGCACAGAGGCCAGAGCTGGCTGGGCTGTCATACCTTATACCCTCTTGACATGTTTGAGGTGGACTATAGTCAAATAGACTTGACTTTGCAGCAGCCTTTAATGTTATCATGCAGAAACAACTGCAAGGTCAATGAATGTCAAAAGCTTTAGTATCACCGGTTATTTATAACAGGTTAACAACAATATGTAAGTATGATTATCATGATTATGATTGTTATTTATGATCCCATTACCCCAATTCATTACATTGTTTGAAGGTTCAAACGTCACTTAGCCTATAGTTATATTCCTGAAAATAATCATAAATAATGTAAGGTATTGTTTTATGTAAACATAAGCTATTCATGCGAGACATATTACCTTGTGCTTCACTTCGCATTCAGACTTACTTATCTTTGCTAAGATGGTATTGAGATTTAACTCATTTTGTTTGGGTGGAATTATGTTATATTTCAGCTTTTTTTATTTGTTTTGTATTTTCCAAGTACCAGCTCCAATCGTGCAGAGTACCCATAAGGGCATGTGTACGCCCATTTAGAAGAACCGCATGATTTATGCCTACAACTAGGCTACTTGTACCCTTTGTTGATATAGCGTTTGTGATACAAAAAAGTAAAATCACAGCGCTGCGTGTGTATCTCAAGGAGCTGCTGTGTCTGTGCTTTCTAAACCAATCAGCGCAGCTCTGGGTGTAACGCGTAGGTTGTGGGTGTGGCCTTCACGCTGATTGTTGTCTTCAGACGTCCTCTGTATTTTGCAGCACTACCTACTCATAAATCAGAGAGGGCAACCAATAGGGACGCACGTATGCTAATCACTTTTTGGTAAAACTCCTCCGTACGTCCAGAAGTTAGTTAGAATCTGAAGTGCGCGACTGGGAAAGAGTATCTTGAAGTTCGGAGATGTTAAACGACACTTAAAACTTCGTCCACGATTTTCTGTCTTCAGCTTCAGGACGTTTTGTATCGAGTGACATTCAATTGCCAGTACCAGAGGAGAGAAAAAAAAACCCTACACTACTACTACTACTACTTCTACTCTTCTATCTTCAAGCAAACGTACTGGAAATTGCCTCGCACGTCATCAAGAAATAAAGAAAAACACCGCTTCGCTTTTACATATTTTTTCTACATTACCTAAAGCCGCTTCGTCATGTCCTCCGGTGATGAGTCGGAGCAGAGTCGGCGCCACTGTGTGTTGTCTTGGGATCAGGTGCAGCGTTTGGACTCCATCCTCGGGGAGAGCGTGCCTATTCACGGCCGCAGGAACTTCCCCACGCTCTCCGTCCAACCGCGCCAAATCGTCCAAGTAAGGGTCGCGTCCCACCACACCACTAGGCAGCATAGAAACCATTTACTCTAGAAACTGTTGACTCTAGAAACCGTTTACTTCTAGGTTCTTATTAAAATATATTTTTCAGTCAGACGACACATTCAAAGTATAGCCTTTTATTACACGCTACTTCATGTGCGCAATTGTTGTTGAAGCAACCACTTGTGCGCACTTTTGTTTTTGGTAAAGAAAGCAATGAATATTATCTGCATCATCTGTTGAAAAGTGACACTTGAGAGTGGAATCTGGGTTAGACCAGAAGCACCACAGTATTTTCATATCGTAGTTATTAAGGGAGGCGATTTTGCCTTCTGTAACAAACTAAAGTTCTTATTTTGTGTTGGTAGCGGTCTGTACTGGAGGTAAAGGGATGACTGCTGAGAGGCGTTTGATTACTCATTTTCGTAAGGCAGACAGTAGACGGGGTGATCTAACGCCGTGACTGTGATTTTCCACTAGCTCACTAATGCCTTTGCTACCGCAGTCATTTCGCACGACTGTTGAAAATAAGGCCGAGATTATGAGCCTTCTATGTAACCCCACAGAAAAAAAGATGATGACAAGTGGACGGAGCTTTCCTTGGCCTTTTTACAAAAAATGTAGTCCCAGATTTGAACTACATTATTCGTTTATTTGTTTTATTTTATCCCGGCCGTTTCATTCACACATACGCGCACACGCACGGTTACACTGCAGGACCCAAAGCTCTATTCCTGAAATGATGCAACACACACACACACACACACACACACACACACACACACACACACACACACACACACACACACACACACACACACACACACACACACACACACACACACACACCATCTGCAATACACATTTAAGGTAACGTCTCCAAATACATTCCAACCTTATACATTCCTGTGGCAAAAAAGACCCCCTCTCACCCCCAACAAATATTTCCCTGGTGTCTGTCCTGAGGTACTTATTAAAATACTTCCCTTCCCCACACCATACAGTCACACCAACAGTAAAACTATGCACGCACACCAATTTACAGGTGGGGGGGCACCTGCAAATTGTTGTGCGTGCGTAGTTTTACTTTGAAACGTCACATTTGACATGACCTGATCTGTTGTGGTGGCACAGCTACAGCCGGGCCCTGCGAGCTGAAAGCAGAGATGTTTATCATTGTCGCCGCTGGTATCAGTAGGTCCATATCCAGTCAATAGTCGGGTTGCCCTGAGCCAGGGTCGGCACACTGCACAGTGAGCTCACAAATCCCCTCTGTTCTTGGAAAGGTTCCCGTCCCCATTGTAAAGGCCTGATAAATGGAGCCGTGAAATAGTTTGTCCGTCATAGGATGTGCAATCCGCCCCCCTCCCCCCTTGGAGAGACCAGTGTGTTTATTTTAGGGGGTGGGGGGGTTAAGGGGCCCAAAATAAAATGGCGTCGCTCATTTAAGTGACTGCAAGCTCCATGCAGTTTGGAAACCCCACCACCACCACCCTCCCTCCACCCTCCCTCCCCCTCACTCCTCCACCACCATCCCCAGCGGTGCCCTCGTTTTTGAAACGAGAACCCTTTTTCCTTTTAATTTTCCCTTTCTTCATGCAAAGTCTTTTTCCTCCATGCCGCGTTTACAGGAACACATTGACTCCTTTTATTCCTTTTTTTTTTTTCTATTTATTCCAAACTAGAGGAAATACAAGAAAATAACACAAAAAAAACAAAAGCCCACACAAAACACTGGCCAGAAGAGGCTGGATTAGCCTTTCCAGTAACTGCAGGGCCGTGGGTCACACCTGACAAGGTATCGGTGTGGTAAGTGAACACCCGTCTCCAGACTCGACCACTCTGCCCGCCAGCCTGTAAGGTGATCCCTCAGGTGGACTATTGTTGAGGGGGAGCGACATGATTACACCACATGCTCTCGCTCCCCGTGGACCAGATAAACAGCTTGGGTACCTCCAGGTTGGCACGCCAGTCCCAGATCCACTCCACGATTAACTGGAGTGGTTCATTTTCCGGGATTATTATTATTTTTTCAACATTGCCATGAAATAAGAATTCTAGTTGATCATGGATTGGGATAATGGTGTTGCTTTGGTCTTTGTGACGATTCAGACCATAAGGCGAGTTGGGAGGGCATTTTATATTGCTGTGGTCGAGACAGAATGTCATAAAGAATCCATTGCTCACCAATCGCTCTTGATTATTTCCTGCATAGCAAGCCTTTGTTTGGCAGACTGCATTAACAGGTTAGTTTGGAAGACAATGCAAAGATCAATGTGCTGTTGCCCTCTTCCTTGGTAGACAGATGTGGTTACTCTCTCTCACGCTCTATCTCAGCAGCATACCTGTATGCTGGGCCCAACTGAGTCAAAGTGTAATACTCAGTCAGGGTATAAACTCGTATCAACTCAATTAAGAAAGAGGAGCCTTTATGGACAGGAGAGCGTCATGGAGCGATGGCGCGTACCGACCATGGGGGTTTGCTGCACTTAAAAAATTATATTTTAACAAGGTTGGCCACCTGTCAACGGTAGTAGCGTTTCCCTTCGTCTCTGAGCACACCAGGTGTCAGGACAATGTGGGGGAATGGGCTGGTTAGCGTTTACGAGCTGTGAAGCCAAGGATGGCGGCGGTTCTGTGAGCGGTGTCGCTAAGCTAGCACTGGGTTGTGTCGGCTAGCCAGTGTTAACCCAAATCAAAATAGTAGCTGTGGGACCAATTACTAGCAAGGACCTATTACTGTTATTAGTCTGTTAGTAGAGTATCAATCAAGTCTATTAAGGCTTTTTTTACCAAATAGATCACCTTCAGTCATTGATATTTTTGTGGTTTCCATTCAGTTGCGGAGTCTAAAGTTAGTTCAACTTGTTCACGTTGTTTCACTTAGGGTTGGCGAATCTCTGGTGATGGAAAATATGATCGTTCAACCGTTATTAATATTCTTCATTTGTTTTGATATATATATATTTTTGTGTCCAAGAACATCTGTTTTAAGAATTTGGACCTCGGCTTTAACACAGAATGGAAAGACACACACAAGATAAACTGTTTGTGGGAAAGCCGATACTCTGCAATGATGTGCAGAGTATCTGCTTTGAAAACCGACATTTACACACACTGACCTTTTCAGTTAATTTGCAAAACTTTATTTTGGTTGTATAATCAAATGGGTTTGGTCTTGTATACAACAAGACTGTGCTCTTTTCCAATATACTTAATATGCTTATACCAAAAGCAGTCAAAGATGTTATTGTTTACACTAGTGCACATCTAAAAGTAAAGGTGAAGTTCAACCTGGGGTGGAGGCGAGGAACACGCAATCTTTCCCAACCTTTCCGAAAAGGCAGTTATGTCTTAACCTACGTATTAAGACAAACCTAATGGTAACCATCGCGACTGGAACTGAAAATAAGATGAGGCATGGCAGTACCCTTTTATTAATGTTTTAGTCTGGGGTCTTAACGTCTTCCAGCAGAACCCATTTCCCTTTTCATTCCAGAAAGGGATTAGGAAGGATTCTAAATATTGCGGGCTGTCAGAAGTTTTGAAAGCTTACGACTAAACCAGCTCTCCATTTCACATCCTCTTTCATAATTCAGATGAATTTTCTCTTCTCCTTCTCCCCCTCTTGTTGGTGAGCTCCTAGAGCTAAAATACTTCCAAGCCTCTTAAAGACAGGCACTGACATGTTGTATAGCATAGCTTATCTCTTGTATCCATGTCTGCAATGTGTCCCCTTCATCTAGTGGCCATACAATTTCGGTCTTCGCAAGCGAATGCAGAGGCAAAACAAATGTGCCGACAGCAAAGAGGGGATAATCTCATCTAGCTTCATGATCTCTGATATGTGATCCCCTTCCCTCCTCCCCCATGGCCCTTACTCTGTCACGCTGCAGACTGAGTTACATACATTGGGGAAAGAAAAAGCAAATAACCTTTTTTAGTATCTGAGCCCTGCCCCATATCACCTCGCTTTTATGTCCCTGTTAATCATTCAATCATTCACTGGATTTGGACAGAAACTAAAAAAGTTCAAATTCTCTTTGACAGGGTGGGTGAGAGTGAAACGGTGTGTTTTCTTTTTATTTGAAGATCTACAACACAAGCCATCTGAGCTTATTCTGAAAGTTGTTGACTGGTTAGAATATAGACCACAGAAGGTGAAAGGAGCCTTCCATGCGACTTGTTTTAGTCCTATTTACTCTTTAGCTCCTGATTGTATTGTATGAATGATTGCACTCAAAGGTTCATTGCATTTGTTTTGTGTTGGCATCGTCTAGACACTATTGTGTCTTGATCCCTTTATGACTATTTTGATCAATTCACAAATCTAACCCTACACAAGCGTCTCCCCGACGTGCATGCTCTTGGATATTTCCATATTGTGGATGTGGCCGTCTCACGTTCCCCGTCCTGCTTCTCCCGTCTCTCTCCCAGGTGGTCCGGGCCCGGCTGGAGCAGCAGGGTGTGACGGTCCGCGATGTGAAGCTCAACGGCTCGGCCGCCAGCCACGTGCTGCACCAGGACAACGGCCTGGGCTACAAGGACCTGGACCTGATCTTCGGCCTGAACCGCACCGACCACAAGACCTTCCAGCTGGTGAAGGACGTGGTGCTGGGCTGCCTGGTGGACTTCCTGCCCGAGGGCGTGTGCCGCGAGCGCATCTCCCCGATGGCCCTGAAGGACGCGTACGTCCAGAAGCTGGTGAAGGTGTGCAACGACACCGACCGCTGGAGCCTCATCTCGCTCTCCAACAACACGGGCAAGAACGTGGAGCTCAAGTTCGTGGACACCCTGCGCCGGCAGTTTGAGTTCAGCGTGGACTCGTTCCAGATCAACCTGGACTCCCTGCTGCTGTTCGACCGCTGCTCGGAGACGGCCATGTCCGAGGCGTTTCACCCCACCGTGCAGGGCGAGAGCATGTACGGCGACGTGGAGGAGGCGCTGGGCCACCTGCGCACCAAGACCATCGCCACGCGCAGCCCCGAGGAGATCCGCGGTGGTGGGCTGCTCAAGTACTGCCACCTGCTGGCGCGGGGCTTCCGGCCGGCCTCGGAGTCGCACATGAAGCAGATGCAGCGCTACATGTGCTCGCGCTTCTTCATCGACTTCCCCGACATCGGCGAGCAGCAACGCAAGCTGGAGGCCTACCTGCAGAACCACTTTGCGGGCATGGAGCACAAGCGCTACGAGTGCCTGGTGACGTTGCGGCAGGTGGTGGACGAGAGCACCGTGTGCCTGATGGGCCACGAGCGGCGCCAGACGCTGGCGCTCATCTCGGCACTGGCGCTGCGGGCCATGGCGGAGCAGAACGCCATCCCCGCCCTGGCCAACATCACCTGCTACTACCAGCCCGCGCCGTACGTGCGCGATGTCAACTTCAGCAACTACTACGTGGCGCAGGTGCAGCCGCCCATGGCGGCGTGCAGTAGCGCCTATCAGACATGGCTGCCCTGCAGCTGAGCCCTGGGTGTGATGTGAGGACGCTCGCCAGTGGTGTTGGTTAAGGTTGTTGTTGTTGTTGTTTTGGGGTTCCTGACGTTGACTTTTCATTTATTTTGAGCAGAGTTGTTATTATTTACGGTGCTCGGTACGTATGTAGCAAAAAAAACTAATTTCTTGTTCTGTTTTGGTTATTTTTGCCTTTTTACTTTGACACTATTCCACTAAGTTATATTATTACTGCTGTAAATCTTATTTTGAGCCGATCATATTTTGTTTTTTCCCTATGGATGTTTCATATCAACTTGTTGATGTTAAGTAAGACAAAATGAAGCGTTATATAACGTTATATGATATGCGAGGAAGGAAAGTTCTGTTCTATCTCTCTTCTAGTGGAAGCTTATGGCAAAGTAAATTACTGGTTTAAAGCAGAATACTGCATTCTGTTCTATCTGTGGTTTCAACTGACCCGAACGTCACAAAAGGACCAAAGAAATACAACTCATTGTATAGTGTGTTAAACAACGACATGTTATTCCAAGTGCCTGAAAATGACTTTGTAGATGCAGACATTTTTTTAAATCTTTTTCTTTTGTATTCAGGTTACTGTAATTTGATATACATGGTCAGGGTACTTTGTTTTGAAATTATTAAAAAAAAATTAAAACTGAAAGCTATGGCACTATGGTCTTTTTTTGCACATAAAGAACACTTTGAGCACTTTTCGCAATGAGAATGATATGATGGTTCCTTGGAGCCTGTAAACCGGATGATATTTGTGTGGATGGCAAAGGAACGATAAACTTAAACAACGCTGTAAAGACTTAACATCCGCATCAACATTAGGGAAGCACGTACTCAGAAAATAGTCTCCAGGTTTTTCATTTAGTCCTTGTGTGTTAAAATAAAAGTCCAAATGAATGCACCATGTGCCCCCCTCCCTCCACTGTGCACGATGGAAACGGCCGTGTTGTTCTTGGGGATTTGGAGGGAATTCTTCCACATTACAAGCTGGTCCTGCCATTCATGCCGTCATCCTGTTTTTCCATTGCCCTATCTCGGTCTGCAGTCTACTGTCCGTCCTCCCCCCCCCACCCCCCCTGAATCCATCTGACCTCAGCTTAACAGTCGGGGCACTAAAGGGCCGGGACAAAGCAGCTGTAAATCAGTGGCAATCCGGGAAATATGAGTCTGTGTCTCAGTGGTCCTTTACTCAAATTCACTAGAATCCTTCCCGTCTCTTGTTTCTCATGAGCACATTTGCTCCATTCATTTGCCAAATACTGGAAACAAACAAGGTGTTGTTTCTCCAGGCCGGCCCTTAGCATTAGAAGAGGGGGGGGGGGGTAAAGGGCCAATTCCCTTGTGGGCGGGCCCTATACATTAGCCCCTGCACTCTGACTCACCAGGCTTACAGGAAGGAGAGACCCCCACAGCCTTGTCTTGTGTGTGTCTCTTTCTCTCTATCTCTCTCTCTCTCTCAAATCCCTCGGTGTCATACAGGAAGAGGAGATTCTATGACTTGTCTTGGACGATCCCTCCAGTGAAGTGTGTGTGTGTGTCTTGGCCGGCAGCGACAGCCGGGATCTGTGTAGTAAAAGGAAACAGGGGATGGTGTGTGTTTTCAGGGTGGGGGGTGGGGGGTGGAGGGGGGGCTGCCATGCAGCGCTGTCTGTTGCTAGGGTGGCCATAACATCCAGTGTTGCATTCACACCCGGGCTCGACATTGCAGCCTCCACCAGAGTCAGCGTGACCTCCTGTTACCCGCGTTGCCTCAGTATGACGGCAGGGTTTATGAGGTTTGGTCCACTTGATGATAGGGATTTAAGGACGAATACACAGTATACCCAGAGTAAATAAAGGCTGAATGGCTTCTAGGCTAAAAGCAGAAAAGTATATTCAGGGGTTTACTGGTGCACTCAAATGCAACACCACCAGAACGGACAGGAAAGAAACGTCTGGATTAAGTAGTAAGCAGTGATGGGAAATATCTGTCTCTCTCAGACGTTGTTTCAAAACGAATAATGTTTTGTTTTAAAAAGTACACAGTGGGGAATTGTTCAGTGGGGAAATTACATAAAGGCATATAAAACTAAGAGGGAGAGACACAGCTTTCTCGTATTATTTTAGTACGCTAAAGCCTTCTGGTCTTCAAGGGACGTCTCGTGACTCATCTGGAGATCCCATCTGTACAACATACTCGCCAGTCGTGTGGAATCTTGATGAGCAGTACACAATGAGCAGTACACAATGGCCAGGCCATGGCAGTCAGTCAGTGGGTGTGTTGTCATTGCAGTCCCACAAGGGCGGACACAACTGCACGGTGTGTCATTTTAATTGCTCTTTTAATTCGTGCCAATTGTCTTTATCTTTTGTGACTAATTGGCGTCCAAAAAGATAAGTAAACAAGAGATACAAAGCCGACGCCTTTGAGCCCTGCTGACGTGTGTGTGCATGCTAACTTGAGCTAACGCTCAACTCATGCCGTAGCACTGAGGCTAAGTGCTATGCGGTTACAGCTTGGTCAAAATTCTTTCCTATCGTTTCCACTCTACTTGGGTGGGCTCCTCTTCCACCACCTCATTGTCGGAGAGACGGCTTTGACTCTTTGACCCCCCGACCAGAGAGCCTGGGTTGGTATCTCCCATCCAGCTGTGTGTATATATGTGTGTGTGTGCATTTGCATGTGTGTGTGTGTGTGTGTGTGTGTGCGTGTGCGTGTGCGTGCGTGCGTGTACGTGTGTGTGGCGCGTATGTGCATGTTTGTGTGAGTTTGTGTGCATGTGTGTGCCGGAAACGTATGATCAATGTTCACTGAGCCCAATCTTGTCATGTTTAGGGGTGCTCTTGCACGTCGGCTGATTAGATTACAGGACTTGTCTCATTTATCCTGTGAGGCATCCCACCTGTGGGACCTCAAGAAGCGAGAGAGATAAAGAGAGAGAGCGGAAGAGGGAGAGCACCAGTGAGAGAGATTGAGAGAGAGAGAGAGACAGAGAGAGAGAGAGCGGGAGAGGGAGAGTGCCAGAGAGAGAGAGAGAGAGAGAGAGAGAGAGAGACAGAGAGAGAGAGAGAGAGAGGGATTCTTCAGAGTTAACAGGCCGCTCAATATCGTCTGCTCCCTGCGTTCTATCCTAACATAGCTTTGCGGTCGAGGGGAAACTGCGCTGGATAAATAAATAAATGCATTGTCTGATGGCGACCCGCACAGCACAGCTGGTTCCTCTCAAAGGCCAGTGTGTCAAACCGCCCCAGTGAGCAACGCAACGCGGCCTGTGTGAGTGACTGTAGCTTAGCGCAAAGTGTAAAGTAAATACAGGCGACCGGGTGGAGAGTTGAGAGAGTTATTCATTATGGTTAAGCAGGGGGGGCTTTATTATTAATCCAATTAAATGCTCTCACTAATCACACAGGCAGACTTTTGAAAAACAAAATGAGCCTGGTGGAAATGTGACCTTTCAAAGGCAGCGATTTTTTATTAAGCCTTCATGAAAATAACATCTCTTTCCAAAGCAACCATCCATGAGGATGCAATAATAAAATGCAATGAGTCATTTTGTGAATAAACCTGAAACGAAACAAATCCTGCAGTTTAAATCCAATAAAGGCTAATTAGCAGCTGCAGGGTGAGGGACGTGGTGCTCCAAGGTAACCCTCACCGCCCCCACCCTGGAGGGGGCCGGTCTTACTCCCACTCCATCCTCTACATCTCTCTGACGCTCGCCCAATTTTCTGGAACTCCTTCCACTTTTATCCACAGAACCGATCCTGCTGAAGTTACAAAAGTTTCAAGTTTCATCCTGTGTCGTTTCTCGCTAGTGTTGGACTCTCTCAGTGTGTGTGTGCATGTGTGTGTGTGTGTGTGTGTGTGTGAATAAGTTTGGGGAGTTTGTTGGCCAAATTCAGACGTTTGTTTGTTTGGGCCGTCTGCTGGTGCTACTCTGGGGCACCGATCGCCCAAGCTACAGTACTGCAGCGCTGGTACCTGGGTGGTGAGTCACTCGGCAAAACGAAGCCCAGCCATAATTTCCCCTATAAACGGACACCGACAATTGCTTCGGCAGTGTAAACCATTCACCAAAATAGCATGGAGAAAGAGAGAGAGAGACAGACAGACAGACAGACAGACAGACAGACAGACAGACAGCGAGTGGAACACAGAGGCATAGAGAGAGAGGGAGAAAGACAGGCAGACACATTCAGAGAGAGAGAGAGAGACAGACAGAAAGAGTGAGTGGAACACAGAGACATAGAGAGAGAGGGAGAAAGACAGGCAGACACACAGACACACAGAGAGAGAGAGAGAGAGAGAGAGAGAGAGAGAGAGAGAGAGAGAGAGAGAGAGAGCGAGTGAGACGGAAAGAGAGAAAAACGCACACAGACAGAGAGCGACCGATATATAGACAGACAGGCAGACAGAGAGTGATAGACAGACATAGAGACAGAGAGTCAGACAGAGAGACAGATATAAGGCAGTCAGATAGACAGAGAGAGAGAGAGAGAGAGAGAGAGACAGTGATGTGATGCACGACTCTGTCACTCTCCCCACTGCACTGGGACAAATTACACCAAAGCCTCTAATTTGGTAAGTACATCAGAAGGGCGGCGTGCTAACAGAGCGGGCCTCAGTCTCCCCGGAGCGTTTTCATGACCAACTCGAGGCAAGGCGTCGCAGACGTCTCACAGTGACAACGCGCAATGCTTTTTTTGAGTCATTTCCACACCTAAAATAATAACGTGTCTTTATAAGGAACCTTCCCCAGACCAATGAGGGTGTAGTCTGTGTATTGTAAACTTTGAGGGGACAAGAGAGAAAGAGAGAGAGAGAGAGAGAGAGAGAGAGAGAGAGAGAGAGAGAGAGAGAGGGGAGAGAGTGTGCAGCAGTTTTTCGGAAAAGTTGAAGCAAATGAGGAATGCGTCTCCTCCACCAGACGACTTGGAAAAGCTCACTGTAAATAACCCAGCCAATGTCGGCCATGACGGGACTAAAACCAAGAAGCCTTCCCCTAATGTTATTATTATTTTCATCATTATTACCATTATTAGAAATATTGACGCTATTGCTCGCTTTCAATTGGCTTGGGGGAGGAGATGGAGGCCTGGGGGGGAGGTGGAGGGTGAGGGTGTTTACCTCCCTCTGCCCCCTACTGCTTCCTGACGGACGCGCCAGTAAACACCCCGGTGTTGTGAAAGGTCACCCCTGTTCGTTGCCCCCCCCCCCCCCCCCCGCCTCGCTCGCCTCATCAATATTTATGACCACTGTACCCCAATGTTAACAGTGAACCGGAGCTGGGAGGTGGAGAGGAGGAGGGGGGGGGTGTGCAGGGGGGGGTGTGTGCAGATTGACCGATGTCGGCCAATCAGAGGCTGATCTTAACGTCTAACTCTTTTTTTTACAACCTGAGGGATTCACAGGACACATGTACTGTACTGTACATGTATCCAGCACATATGCTATAGCTTGAGGTCCTTAATCCTGGTTTCTAAGCCGGCAGTGTCGTCGCTGACGGCCGAGTGCAGTGGGGGGTGAACGGTGGCTCTCGTTTACATTTCAGACTATTTTAAATCCTTCCTGGGTGGCTGACGTCTCGATGCTCCAGATAGGGAGGGAAGGGCAGCCGGCTCTCTTCCTCCGCCGGCTCTCGTAGGGCTGAAGTGCTACGCATTAGCCAGGGATTATTACACCCGCTAACACCTTAATTGGTCAATGAACTGGGGGGTTAATCCCTGGTGAAAATTAAGTGCACTGAAGTGTATTAAAAATATATTTCCGAAGTACGTAATTCATTCCAAGTACATTTTTCAGAAGTATACTTCATGTTAAATATATTTAAGGTAGACTTTTGGAAAAGCATTGTCATGGTCCGCCCCTGGTTTTCCCATTCACCTGCCTGCCCTGTAATGGTCCGCCCCTGGTTTTCCCATTCACCTGCCTGCCACCCTGAGCTCCCCTAATTAACCCAACCACCTTCACCTGTGCTCAACATATATCTGTGCTCTCTTCCCAATCATTCCCTGCCAGATTGTCTCTTGATCTCCACAGAGCTTTCCTGCGACGCAAATCCTGTTTAACCAACGATCCTGCCAGTTCTCTGATTCCTGCCTGTCTGACCATCCTGCCTGCCGCCCAGCCCCTGTCTGTCTGTTCGCTTCTCTGTTCCCGACTCCTGATCCACCGGCCTACCTCCCCTGCTTTCGACCCTTCGCCTGCCTGACCTCCCAACCTCTGTCGAGCCCCTGTCGGTTTGTCTGTTCCCCCTTTCCCTACTCCCTATCTGCCCATCTGCCCTCCCGTTGTCGACCTCTGCCTGCTGACTACTCTCTGCCTGCCGATCCTTTACCTGAATAAATCATTGACACTGTCCAACGCTTGTCGTCAGTCTGTGCACTTGGGTTCTGCCAAACGCCCACGTTACAGCACAATCTGGCCAAGAATGGACCCAGCTCAGACGGACGACCGCATCTCCCGAGTGGAGAGCGCGCTACAGCAACTGATGGAAGCCACGGCTCGGGGACAGCAAGACCTGACACAGATCCGCCGGGAATTGGAGAACGTCCATACCGGCGTCACCGCTCCACCTCCTGCTCCAGCGGCGACCGAAGCTCCGGTCCCTCTACCCCGTGAGCCTAGTGTAGGAGTCCCTGAACGCTACGATGGCGACCCTACCACCTGCAACGCCTACCTGTGCAATCGCGCAATTATCTTCTCTCTTCAGCCACTCACTTTCGCCTCCGAAGAAGCCTGAGTGGCTTATGCCGTGAATCATCTCTCTGGAAGGGTGCGTCTTTGGGGCACCGCTGAATGGTAGAGAGGGACCTCCGCCTGCCGTTCCTTCTGCTCCGCCTGCCGAGGAGCTCAGGAGAGTCTTCGGGACCGGTCCTCTGGGAGCTGAGGCCGGCCGAGAATTGTTAGCCCTGTCCCAGGGAAGTCGATCAGTCTCGGACTATGCCATCGATTTCCGCACCAGGGCTCCCTTGTGTGATTGGAACCCGGCCGCCCTCCGCGATGTCTTCCTACAAGGGCTGGCTGGGTACATCAAGGATGAGGTTGTTGCCTACGACCCGCCATCATCACTGGAAGCCCTGATCGAGCTCGCTACCCGCAGGAGGGAGAGGCGTTCTGAGGCTCTGCCACGCAGTCCTTTTCGCCCTTGGTCCCCAGCAAACCCCGCCTCCCTTCCACTGACCCCAACCGCTCCCCTGAGAATGGGGAATCCGGAGCCAATGCAGCTGGGCCGCACCTGTCTTTCCCCTGAGGAGAGGGAGAGAAGACGGAGGCAGAACCTCTGTCTGTACTGTACTCGGTCGGCCTGGACACTTCGCTGATCAATGCCCGGTAAAAGCCAGAGCTCACCAGTAACCAGAGGCATACTGGTGAGCTCCCTCACAGACTCTGCCTCTTTTACAAGACCCACTCTCTCCGGTGAGCTCCTGTTGCCCTCCGGTTCCCATCCCATAACCACCCTTGTCGATTCAGGGGCCGACGATAGCATCATGGATGGACACGTGCTGGGGAGGGTAACTTCCCGGACAAACGTGTGAGTTCCATGCTCCCTCCGTCTCCTTCCTAGGTTACATTATCGTGAAGGACAGCCTACAAATGGATCCAGCCAAGGTCTCTGCTGTGACCTCCTGGGCTACCCCGGAGACACGCAAGCAGCTGCAGCGTTTCCTGGGGTTCGCCAACTTCTATCGGCGGTTCATCCGAGGGTTCAGCTCCATCGCCTCCCCCCTCTCGGCCCTCACCTCACCCAAGGTCCCTTTCCGTTGGTCTGACGATGCACAAAGGTCCTTCGACACCCTCAAGACCCGCTTCACCACCGCCCCATCCTCCAGATCCCCGAACCCGAGCGTCAGTTCATTGTAGAGGTGGACGCATCTGGAGTGGGAGTAGGGGTGATCCTCTCCCAGCGTTCATCCTCCGACCAGAGAATCCACCCCTGTGCCTTTTTCTCTCGCCGCCTAACCCCCTCGGAGAGAAATTATGATATTGGCAACAGGGAGCTTCTGGCGGTGAAGCTGGCCTTGGAGGAGTGGCGGTACTGGCTAGAGGGAACCAGGGTTCCGTTCTTAGTTTGGACCGATCACAGAAACCTTGAGTATATCCGCCAAGAGACTAAACTCCAGACAGGCCCGCTGGTCATTGTTTTTTGATCGATTTAACTTTTCCTTGTCCTATCGTCCTGGCTCTTGTAATACTAAACCTGATGCTCTATCCGACAGTTCCCCGAGTACCCCGATGAGACGGCTGAGCCCTCCACCATTGTTCCAGCCTCCTGCCTTGTCGCTTCTGTCACCTGGGAGATAGAGGAGAGGGTGCGGGCCGCCTCTCTTAATCAGCCTGCCCCCAGTTCCTGCCCCCCTGACCGCCTGTTCGTTCTGGCTTCCCTCCGCTCTGACGTGCTCCAATGGGGACACGCTTCCCGACTCACCTGCCATCCCAGCATCCAACGGACCCGGGACTTCCTGCGGCGGCGCTTCTGGTGGCCGTTGCTGGAAGAGGATGTCCGGGGCTTCGTCAACGCATGCCCCGTGTGTAACCAGAATAAGACCTCCTGCCACCCACCTGCCGGCTTCCTGCACCCCTTGCCCATTCCCCATCGTCCCTGGTCGCACATCTCTCTGGACTTCGTGACCGGTCTTCCTGCATCCAAGGGCCACACAGTCATCCTCACCCTGGTAGATCGGTTTAGTAAGTTGGCCCATTTCATCCCCCTTACTAAACTCCCCACTGCCAGAGAGACTGCGGATCTGCTCCTCCACCACGTCTTCCGCCTCCATGGGTTACCCACCGATGTCGTCTCTGACCGGGGGCCCCAGTTCACATCGATTTTCTGGAGGGAAATCTGCAGCCTAGTCGGGGCTACAGTCAGTCTATCTTCCGGCTTCCATCCCCAGTCAAATGGACAGACCGTGAGAGTCAATCAGGACCTGGAGACCACCCTTCGATGCATGGTGAACCGCAACCCGGCTTCCTGGTCCGAACAACTGGTATGGGTAGAATATGCTCATAACACCCTCACCTGTTCATCTACCGGTCTCTCTCCCTTTCAGTGCACCTACGGGTACCTGCCACCCCTATTCCCCGACCTGGAGAAGGAGTCTTCCTGTGCCTCGGCCCAAGCCCTGATCCGTCGTTGTCGACACACCTGGACCCTGGCGCGCACTGCTCTCTCCAAGGCTGCAGATCGCCACGCTTCTGCTGCCAACAAACACCGCACGCCAGCTCCTGCCTACCAACTTGGCCAGAAGGTCTGGCTCTCCACCCGTGACCTACCTCTCAAAGTGGAGAGTCGCAAGCTGGCTCCCAGGTTCATAGGACCATTCCCCATAATCCGCATCATAAACCCTCAGGCGGTACGCCTTCAGCTTCCTCGTTCCATGAGGATCCACCCAACCTTCCATGTTTCCAGGGTCAAACCTGTCCAGGAGAGCCCTCTGGCTCCTCCCATTCCGCCCCCTCCTCCCCCTTCAGCTCGTTGACGTAGGTCCGGTGTTCACTGTCCGGCATCTCCTCCGCCCACGCCGCTGTGGACGTGGGGTCCAGTATCTGGTGGATTGGGAGGTGTACGGCCCGGAGGAGCGCTCCTGGATCCCAGCTTGCTTCATCATGGATCCCCGTCTTATCTCTGACTTCCACCGATCCCATCCTGACCAACCTGCCCCGTCCTCCCGTCCGCCCGCTATAGTTCCACCGGCGAGTGGTTCTTCTGATCTCCCGGGGAGAAGGGACTCCGATGTCGCGTCCTCCCCCTCTACGGAGGACGCAATCTCCGAGGCCACAGAGGAATTCTAACCCTCCTCCAGGCCCCCTCTACCCTCCCTGTTCGATCTAGGACGTCTGGAGCCGTCCCTTGCCGGGGGGGGGGGGGGGGGGGGGGTACTGTCATGGTCCGCCCCTGGTTTTCCCATTCACCTGCCTGCCCTGTAATGGTCCGCCCCTGGTTTTCCCATTCACCTGCCTGCCACCCTGAGCTCCCCTAATTAACCCAACCACCTTCACCTGTGCTCACCCTATATCTGTGCTCTCTTCACAATCATTCCCTGCCAGATTGTCTCTTGATCTCCACAGAGCTTTCCCGTGACTCGAATCCTGTTTAACCAACGATCCTGCCAGTTCTCTGATTCCTGCCTGTCTGACCATCCTGCCTGCCGCCCAGCCCCTGTTGGTCTGT
Source organism: Micromesistius poutassou (assembly GCF_964030765.1). Classification (NCBI taxonomy): domain Eukaryota; kingdom Metazoa; phylum Chordata; class Actinopteri; order Gadiformes; family Gadidae; genus Micromesistius; species Micromesistius poutassou. The sequence goes on along the minus strand of NC_140290.1, from coordinate 6,483,738 downwards.
TCGCTCTCTGCTCCCGACTCCTGATCCACCGGCCTGCCTCCCCTGCTTTCGACCCTTCGCCTGCCTGACCTCCCAACCTCTGTCGAGCCCCTGTCGGTTTGTCTGTTCCCCCTTTCCCTACTCCCTATCTGCCCTCCCGTTGCCGACCTCTGCCTGCTGACTACTCTCTGCCTGCCGATCCTGTACCTGCATAAATCATTGACACTGTCCAACGCTTGTCAGTCTGTGCACTTGGGTTCTGCCAAACGCCCACGTTACAAGCATACTTCTTCTGAGATCTATTTAAGTTCAATGTAAGTGTACTTGAGATTAATATACCAACGCTAATGTACTTAAAGTGTTTCAGTATACATCTTAAAAGTATACTTAACTGATCTTTTTTGAAGTTTATTTAGAATATATTTCAGATAAAGTGTATTTCAGTCAGGATGTCATTAAGCTCAACTGTAATATACTGAAAATAAGTATACTACCGCTGTTAGATTTGAAGTATGGTTAGATTTTTTTTTTTGATTTTGAAGTATGATCACTCCTCAGGTTTCCCTGAGGAGTGTATCTGGCAGCCCCGCAGCAACATCTTTGATGCATCCTTGGTCCTAGATTTCCATGAGGAGCACCCTGATAGACCTGGTGGGTTGCCTGGAGGTGCCCATTGAGGGGAGGGTACTGTTACGGCCGTGGCCATCTCCCCCTCTTGGGCAAGGTGTTTCCTTGTTTTCCCCAGCTCTACACCTGTCGGAGTTGCACACCTGTCATCAATCTCCAGTCATCATCTCTGCTCTACTTAAACCCCGGTTCTTCAGCCACTCATCGCCAGATCGTTGTTTCAACTACAGTGGTAGATACCAGTCTCGGCACTAGTGAATGTTTGGATAACAAGATAGCAATAACAAGATTGTGTTTTTTCCGTGTTTAATCTGTGTTCTCCTTGCCCTAGGATCACCAACCCGTACCTGCCTGCCATCCACCCCGTGTGCTCATCTGCCTGCATAGCTGCCTGGAATCCTTCCTTGCCTGTCCATCTCCTGTTGTTCCCTACTGCTCTCGTCCTCACTACAATAAACCTCTGGTTTAATTCAACATCCGTTGTCTTTTCATATTTGAAATATACTCAGACAACATTACAAGTACTTCTTCAATGTATTTGAACTATTTCAATTTAATCTAAAAACCTTAAATGGCTTAAAAGAGTATGCTTGAAATATGTTGTTAGTATGATTTCCATCATCTTTATCCTATTGTGCTTTGCACTTTGTTGCATTTTGTTACTTGTTTATTTTTTTTGTATTCTTCACCACTTTACATCGCAACTGCTGCACAGCAATTTCCCTCGGGATAAATAAAGCATCTTGAATAAACTTAAATAACACTTTAAACACCCTTGGAAGGTGCAGTAAATATGCCAAATCGAGTGAACTAATAAGACATTGAAATGTAGTCATTTTATATTTTCAATATACTCTGACAACATTACAAGTACTTCATCAATGCACTTGAAATATTATCTAAATGAAATCTAAATACCTCAAATAGCTTGAAATAGTAAAGCTTGAAATATGTAGTTAGGATGATTTTCATAAACTTATAACACTCAACACTGTAAACACTCAGTATGTTCAAGGTTCATGAAGCATGAGTAAGTACGTAAGTACACTTAAAGTTGTTTCATTTTAGCACATTTTTAGTATGAAGTATACTGAAAGTATAGAGATAGTACTACTTTATTTCAACTTAAATGCACTAAATATACTTAAAATTACAATACAATATACTGGCTTAGTGTGGTGCAAGTACATTAAGGATACTTCGATTAAGTATACTTAGTACACTTAATTTTCACCAGGGAATGAGAGGGCGGATTCGACAGATCCTGGAAGGCGTGGAGGGAGAGCAGAGAGAGGGAAGGCAAACGTGTTGCGATGGCGTATTAGTGGAGCCGGTGTTATTCCCGCAGAGAAGTGGTGAAGGGTGGATAAGCTGTGTATCTGATAACATTTTGGACGTCTAGAATAAGAGTTGAGATAGTGGTTTGGAAAAGAAAACAACAAGAGAACACAAAAAGAAAACAATATTTTTGAGTGCATGTGTAAGGAAGGATTTTACTCACATACTCGTGACATTTATTTTTGTGTGTGTGTGTGTGTGTGTGCGCGTGTGTGTAGTAATGGAAAATCCATATGTTGTTTAGCTTTTTCTTATTTTGAACTTTGCTCCCTCCTGCTGTGTGATGTAGCTACGCTGTAGGCTACCCATTAGCTCTGGTCTGAACTGAACAGAGAGGGGGGGGGGTAATGGATCATCTCTTTCCTTTTAGTCTTCTGACCAGTACGACATGGGGGCACGAGGCAGTGAAACTGTACGACTCCCCTCTTTTGATGTAAGGACATCATTCACAGCATTCTGGGAAGGGGTGCACGTGTATACACAAGGCTCTGTGTTAAGGGCTAACTCCTCTAGAGAGGGGACCGCTGTGTGCATACAGTTAATAGGTATATGGTACTACTATATAGGCTTTGTCGCATTCAGAAGTCACATCTGTCCTAGACATGTCATGAAGTCAAAGTCAAAAAGTGAACTTTCATTGTCAGACCGCCCGTGCAACAAGTTACATAGAGGACCAAAATTAAGTTTCCCCATACTCCAAAATGTGCTATAAATGTATTTACCACACAACATATAACATAATAACATAATAGTGCAAAAATACAACAAATAAACACAACCTATATAGACAGACATATAGTGCATACATTATACAGAATAGAATATTCACAGTGTTACAAGGTAGTTGTGCAAAAGTGCCGAATGAAGGGATTGCCGCGACAATTTGGGGGCGACTACTGACTACCTAACTGGAAAATCCTACAGAAATACTATAAGTCCTAGACAGGTTAACCGTGCACGGCTGGAGGCCGGGTCCAAGAGCTCTCCCTCACCGCCGGACGGCTGAGGTGAGGCCAGGGCGCTGCGGAAAATAGATTCAGGGGTTTTCAGCTCGCTATCCTGGGAGAAGAAGAGTCCAGGCAGGTGAGACTACCGTACTGTGTACTGTAAGATAATAGTAGGTAGTAGGTAGTAGGAAACAAGTGGGACATGTTAAAGGCCTGTAAAATAAGATTTATTATCTAAATATCAGCCCATAGGACGGTCGCTAATGAACACATGCACCTGTGTGTGTGTGTGTGTGTGTGTGTGTGTGTGTGTGTGTGTGTGTGTGTGCGTGCGCGTATTCTCTGATGTAAACATCCCAAACCTTTGCAACTGTATGGGCTATAGGGGCATGTTTAGGAGGAATCCTGAAGCCTCTGGTCCCAATTCAGCTGGCATGTACATATACGTTTACTTTCCGTCTCCATGCACAGCTGGAGGGGTTGTGTGTGTGTGCGCTGAGCAGAGGCTCTGCCGCTGACGCTGTCCACTGTGTTTTCTTAAGTAAAAATGACTCTGCACGCGATGGCTGCCCCCGGGGCCCCTGTGCTTCTGCGGGCCGCCGGCTCCCGGCTAGGGAGGTTGTGGATGGTCACATGCTGCTCAATTTAATTGTGCGTGTGTGTGTATGTGTGTGTGTGTGCATGGGTTTGACATACACAATTCCTTGTATGTGTGTGTGTGTGTGCATGGGGTTGACTTATACACAATTCCTTGTATGTGTGTGTGTGTGTGTGTGTGTGTGCATGCGTGTGTGTGTGTGTGTGTGTGTGTGTGTGTGTGTGTGTGTGTGTGTGGGTGTGTGTGCGTGTCTGTGCGTGCGTGCCTCGTGCCTGTGTGTGTGTGTATATCTGTGTGTGTGTGTGTGTGCGTCTGTGTGTGTGGGTATCTGTGTGTGTGTGTATGTGCCTGCGTGTGTTTTTGTGTGTGCGTGTTTGTGTTTCAGTGGGATAAGTGGGTAATTGCTGCTGCTGTATGGGTCAGAAATTCTGCTGACCGGAGGCGGCCAGTACATTCAAACACTTATTTTTACTTTTTCAAACACATTTGGAAGTTATTAGAAATATGATTAAAGAAGCATTACTGTGTCCCAAAATACAGAAATGGTCTATTAATCAACGCGTTGAAATTTAACTACAAAGTCAACATTTACTAATAACCCACAAAGTGAGGAAGGATTTCCTACATGAGCCATAATGCACTGGGGAGTTAACCCAATGGAAAGACTGATAGTTGTGCATGTTCAAAAAGCTTTTTGTGAGTTTAGTCGGACTGGTATACGTTTCAGAGTGCTTTGGCTTCACAATATTCTGGCTGAAACAAAATATGTCTATTTGCGAAAACAACATAGTTAAAAATACACCTCTAGTTATGCCATTATTGAACACATTATTTCTATGGCTGTGTTCCTGTCATTTAACACATTCATTAATCACCCATGAAACCTTCAAATTGACAAGTTGACGGAACACAACCCTATTCTTGTTACATAAACTGACAGAAACGACAGTCTGGCTGAGATACCATCAGGGCACACACACACACACACACACACACACACACACACACACACACACTGTACGCCTCCATTCTTCAGGTAAAGCTGTAGTTGACAGACATGAAGGTCATGTATGGTTTCGCCCCGACTCATACACAATAAAGGACTTTACTGGAACAACGGCCGCTCCGCACATGTAGTATAGTGCATGCCAATCTGGAAGACAGGCATTACTGACGGCGACACAGGGTCAGATGGGAAGAAGAGGAGGAGGAGGAGTGAGGAGGAGGAAACAGAAGAAGGAGGAGGATTCGGAAAGGTGGGTGTGTTGTACTGGGAACAGCCGAGTCATGGTCTGTTCTCCGTTTCCTTCAAAGGACTGACCTATATGCACACTTAATGAACAATGGCAGACGACGACACACACACACACACACACCCTCCCTGGCTCTCTCTCTCTCACTGTTCCCGTCCGTCAAGCCATTCACAACACGCAGGTTTTAAACCACCCCCGGGGGGGGGGGTGTATTTTGTTCGGTTTCAGAACGCGACGTGAACACACGCGCACGGGAGACAAAACAGGGTCGTGCACAGCACAGCGCACCATCTCCGACGATCATGTTCAGCACGCCGCTTTTGATACTCTGATACCGCGAAAGATCATTCGTCGCACAACACAGGCGCCTTGACAAAGTGACAGTGTACATGTCATGCGTCGTGTCCTCTCCGGCCCGTTGATTCATTCTGCCGGGGTTGTTTTCGACATCGGTGAGTGAAAAACACGGGGCCTACAAAAGGATACGAGACGGCTTTCATCTCCCATAATCCCTTCCCCTCCGCGCCTCGCGCTCCCTGCAAACACGCGCATTCGTGTCTCACGCGCCCGGCCTCTTCTAAAATTGATCCAATATTTGCTCTTCCCCCGGCCCTGTTTGTTTTCTGGAGTTGGAGTCCGAGTTTTTTTTTCAAACAGCGGTCTGCCAGGCTCAATGGCTAAACAGTACCGTCTCAGATGCTCCAGTGTTTGGCTTGGGGGGGGGTGGGAGGGGGGTCAGGGTGGTGGTGGTGGTGGGGGGGGGGAGGTTGGTTGAGGAGGGCTTTGGGATAGAAGGAGAGGTGGTGGTGGGGGAGGGGGGAGGGGTGGGAGGGATTGGGGTGGATGGGCCTGGTTGGTCCCGGGCACACCAGAGTCTTTTGACGCGCCACTCAGACAGTGTGTCTATTCAGTCTCCGCGGCAACACACAGGATAGAGTCTGGATTATTTAGCGCAGGCCAATGGCAATGCCAAGAATGCCGGGTCCCAGTTCATCCCTGGGAAAAAGGTATTTGGTTCTCTCTCTCTCACTCTCACTCTCCCTCTCTCTCTCTTTCTCTCTCTCTACCTCTCTCTCTCTCTCTCTCTCTCTCTCTCTCTCTCTCTCTCTCTCTCTCGCACTCTCACTCGCCCTCTACCTACCTTTGATTCCCTCTCTCACACATTCTCCCTCTCCCTCTCGCTCTCTCCCTCTCTCTCTCTCTCTCTCTCTCCCTCCCTCTCTCTCCCTCTCGCTCTCTCTCTCTCTCTCCCTCTCTCTCTCCCTCCCTCTCTCTCCCTCTCTCTCTCTTTCCCCCTCTCTCTCTCTCTCTCCCTCTGTCTGGGCCTGGCCCTCTCGGCCTGGCTTTGGGAAGGTGGCAGCCGCTCCGAGGAGAGGGATCACTCGGTGCATTAGTGTAGCCGTTTCCTCTCCTCCCGCAGCCTCCTCCCCTGGGCCTCCGCTCCACTCTGGAGGAATCCTTCAGAAGAGCCACTGCCTTCCACATCGGCATTTCCTGCCCCAGTCTCCCCCCGTCCCCAGTGGCCCGTTCACAGTTTGTGCTGATGAAATAACAGAGAGGATATATCGGGATGAACGTGTGCATTCATATGCTAAAAATGTCGAGATGCTGTAAAAAAAAAAAAAAAAAAAAAAAAATAGGCTCCTTCGCATTAAGAGCGTTTTGGTGGACGCCAGGTTTAGAGCGGCTATACAAGGCACTTCTTTCCGACCTGATGCTATCGCCTGCCCGTTTTAATGTATTTTTTTTTTATTCTTAAAAGAAAAAAATAAAACACGACTTGTCGGTGTAAGGTAATATCTCCTCTGCCCTAATGGCGACCGAGATGAAGCCCGGAGATATGCGGGGCGGCGGTTATTTCCGTCGAGTTTAACGGACGCCAAGATGAAATGCAAGAGTCCACTCACCGTGCACTTGCAGCCCTGCACAAACGGTTTCACATTGTGCCACATCACGACCGGTGAGACACGTGGAGCTGATATCCCCGTCTCTGTTTTTTTTCTTAATGTTTTTTTTATCCCATCGTGTGTGTGTGTGTGGAGGCTTTGCGTGACTTTGACTCTCCGCGACACACCGCCCTCTACCCGTCTGGTCCCAAGATGAGCCTGGCCTCGCTCCGGGACCTCATGGGGGCAGATGAAGCTAATCTAAAGGGCCCTTGGAAATCTGTCG
>NC_140290.1:6386824-6471824 GCF_964030765.1 Micromesistius poutassou | reverse complement strand
AGCATAATAAAAAAACACATAAAAACACAAGCTTTCTTTAGCTTCCCACACTCCCACAAACAATAACAAAGTATGGCCAGACTCTCAAAGAGAAGGGACATGAAACGAAAACAGCAATAATATAAATCTGACTTTTTCGTCTTGGAAATATGATCACTTGTGGTCGTTTACCCCACAGGATACAAAAATATCACAATCAAATGCCTACTGTGCTCTGCCAAGTAATGTTTATCAACCAATTTTTTTTATAAATGTATGATTATATGGAGTAAAATAGCGGGGGAGCCGTGTTTTGTACTGGACTGTAATCAGACCACTTCGGTGTCGCCATCTCTTCGGCTCAATTGTTGTGCTCTTACGTGATAATATGATAAAAGCATATATTCTCAGCAAATAGCGTAAAAAATTTGGCTACACTTATTGGTTGCAATGTTAAAAATAAATGACAAATTGATTGATTGATTGATTGTCTTTATTTAAAAAATGTAAGCAATAAAAACAAAGTTAGACACTTTCCAAATCTTCGAAAGGGGGTAGGAGGAAGTAAAAAACATATCTAGTCCTACCCCTTAACAGATCAATTTAGCCTGGATAATTAGTATTATATTATTAACATGTCAGTATATATAATATAAAAAAGCTATGTTAACTATTTCTACACAGTTCGACCCTCGTTAACGATTAACAACCTACTGTATATGGTTGGGTTGTAATTACTGATTTTAAAATGGTGTGGTGTAACATGGGGTGAACCGAGAGGAGGATTCTGTTCCTGGAGGCGGGAGTTGTTAAACCTACCAGCCAATAGATGGGCTGCCTCAGAAATTCAGCGGTCTCGAAATCCATAGAAAAAAAAATACAATGTAAAAAGAAACTTGCAAATAATGTCTTGCAACGACAAAATACAGTTAAACATTATTAATGGACTTTAGCACTTGAATAGAATTGTTCCTAAACAGGCATGTGTGTTGAAATCAGTTGTGGGGCCATGGACGCAGGGCTTTTGCCCTTATAGTAGGTGTGTCTGGAGATTGACTATTCTCTACAGATTAGTTTTTCATCCGTCAAGCAGCAAACACTGGCAGAGACGCCGCTATTTAGCTTGGCTCGGCTTTTAAGAAGAAAACGTGACAAGCAAACCATTACATACAATTTGAGAAAAAGTCAAACCGACTTGGCCTGAGCGATACACACAACAACCACAAACACACATAAGCATATACACACACCTACACACACAACTCTCTTCCAACCGACATAGCTAGAAAAACACCTAAGGTGCAATCAGAGTTTATTCACTGTCTCACAAGCTCATGAGAAACAGCACATCAATAGGCAAATTCAAATAAAATTTAAATAGGGGAAAATATGGGCGCTAGTTGCCTCTTGAAAAGCCTCACCGCCACACACCCCCTCCCAGAAGAGCCATAGGCTTTAATTGTGTGGAACGGCAGTTTCAGTAGTTAGAAGGAAATTTCTGTACTTTTTTCCCGTATAGGCAGTATTTCATTTAGCAAAATCTTTACGTTGCTTATATTCATTTAAGGGTCAATGTAGTGACATCATTACTTCCTATTTGTTTTATTGGAGAGAATGCAGGAATGTATTCTCCTTCCATTTTCGTCACCGGTTGCTCTGACCTTTTACCGAAAGGTACCAAAATAGAGCAGGAACTCCTTGAACACGGACCTGTGTGTTTGTGTATGTCTTTCCGCTGGTTCAAGCGAGCTGGTAAACCAATAAGATCACTGAGCCTTAATGAAAAGAACAGGTGACCTATCTGGGGGAGTTACCCAGCCGCTACTTTAAAAGGACAATTACGGTTTGGTAAACAACGGATCCTTTGTAAGTACAAAAGTCTTGCGTCACCCCTGGCCTTTTTTTCTCCCTTGGGTTGGGGGGATTGCTATTTTCCAAGACTATGTGAATTAACCAAAGACTCAGGATGACATGGGATGTCAGCGAGATGGCTGAGGATCACAAGGATCACTATGGGCCGATTCCGTACTGTCATCTTCTTTTGACTGAAAATGTCCTTTTGGTTTTTCTCCACATACAAATTTAATTTAGAGAGGATTCTTTTGGGGTTATTTCATTTGCAGACAAATTTGAACAACAGTGATGACTGCACTAAGAGTGACAAGTTCCAAAATTCTTAGAAACAATGAATCTCTATGTCGTTTTGACGGATGCATCTCAGCATGATTTGCATATTGATTCTATAAAGCGTATCAAATGTACCCTCACTTCCAGGGAAATCATCGGACCGTCGAAAGGCTTCAGATCATATTTTTCAAAATGTGTTTTTTTACTGCTTTTCCTAATACCATTACCAATGTCAGGAAAAACAGCTGTTCCATTAAAGCCTCTGCATTCAGCCACCAGCACCCCAAACCTCTACGGAGCCCACGCCCACGCTAAGGGGGTGGGGGTTCAAGAGTCCAACTGCGCAAGGAAATTGAATACCGAGAACCTCTGGAACTTTTGCATGGGTGAATGGATTAACCAACTGGCATCAAGAGTTTTTTGTATGCATTTTGTGTAATCAAGTATAGCCCCTGATGCAGAAATGATGATTATATTACAGAGATTTATGATGGCGGAAAATGTCAGTAGATGTAAATCTCAGAGAATAGCAGTGGTTACGCCAGCTGGAGGTTATGTGACATGGGTTGTGATTATAGCATTTGCAATAACTAAGTGTGGTAGAATGTACAGCCACCCACCCCCTGTGTTGGCAGCCCTATGGAGGATATGCATTGCATATGTTGGGGCCGTTTGGGAGCTAAAGCGCTTGCCTGCGGAGTGAGTTTCTTCTGAGCAAGATTTTAATCTCCTCCCCCATTGCTTTTTGTACAATATGGCACTGGGGTTAACCTGCGTCACACAAAAACAAAAAAAAACACACACTCATCGAGGGAGACCTCGGTGCAGGGTAAGAAATAATCTGTCAACATACGCACTTGGAAAAAGGAAGATTAACTTTTGACAGGTCCTCGTCAGTACCCAGCACACACTGGGGAGGGAGGTGGTCGGAAATAACAAGGACCGCATGTGCTGGACTCATATGAAACACCTCCGTGCCTTCTGTATTGCTGCGGTGGTTAGACCCCCCCCCCCCCCCCCGCGCCTGGCAGCCCCCACACGCCAGGCCCCCCCACTGGGGTCAAGACCGGCCAGAGACTGGAAGAGCGGGCTCTCTAGGGTGGGGGGGGGGGGGGGGGAATCCCGGATAGACAGCCCATCCACTGAAAAAACAGCCAGCTGTGGCTCCAGCTGTTTGGTTCTGTGTGTGTGTGTGTTTTTTAGTTTTTCTCCCAATCTCAGCTAAGCTCTCTGGTGTTGCTGCGGCTGAACGTGAACTGAGGGGGGAACAGGCCCTGTGGTCGAAGGAGAAAGTGGTAATTGCCAGGTACACGTTGAGCATTAGCTTAATAGACGCTTTATCTCAGGCCAATTTAAAATGTGTTGAGTGAGTTGAGGGAGCGTGCTGTGCTGCGTGCCGGGACACGAGCTGCATCGCTGCTGGGATCCTCTACAGATGTTTCCAGGTGTTTCTTTTCTTTCTCTTCTCTAGCTTGTTGAAACAATGGCCGGCCTGTTGTTGACATTGTCGTCTTACTTTTGAATCATCCGTGTTTGCGGCCGTAATCGCTAATTCACATTTGACAACAATGTTTGCTGACTGATTTACACTGATTGACACTAGAACACCTATCTGTGGTGATAAGGGTTCTGCCAAACACTGCATTCTTTATTGTGAGCACAAAAACAAACACTAAGACAGCTTAAGGATTTTAATTAATAAAGTATGTTCATTATTTTTATTTGGTATTTAATCTGTCATAGAGAATAGTATGCACAACGTAATACAGAGGCTCTGTAAAGAGCCGCTACTCAACTACTTATTGACCATTGATAAAACCTGGCACCTTAAAGTCACAAAAAGTCCTTGAAACTGTTTTATCATACTTCCAGTCAGGTCAGACAGTTGTAACAATAACTGCTTAGTGCTCAAAAAAATGGATGAAATGCCTGTTCTCCCATCTGCAAAAACATAAACCCTGAGCAACTATAATAGGCAGCCATACATATAATATCAAGCATTATAAATAATGTACTTTAGTTTGATATTCAACACTTGTAGTACAACACACTTCATATATAATCAAAACAAAGAGTATCTTTTAAAACTCGTTCATCTCTGGCCCTTGTGATGGAATCCCAATGTGTTCAACTTTCACTAATCCTCCTTTAAAGAAAAGGGGGTCAGGAGATACAGTTTCCTTCATGCTGAAGCCGGAGGTGAGTCTTGTCTGTCTATCACAGGAAATTCCTCTGGTCCGCTTGATTGGATTTTCCAAGTCCGAGGAGCTCTGTGGAATCGACCCTGGCCCTCCGTCCAAATTTCCCTTCCAGGTCCACCTTCTATTGGTCGGGGATCTGGTCTTGTAGGCCCGTGGTGGAGGCCCACCCTGCTGTATGGTGGGCCCAGCTGACAGCACCCTGGAAACCATCCACTCCCCTTTCCGACCCCCCCCCCCTTCCAGATCCTCCCCACTCTTTTCCTGTCATGGATACCGGATCCTAATAGTTCACACATGCCACTTATTAAGAGGAGAGTGTGATGACAACATAGTTCTCCTGGTCTCTCTCTCTCTCTCTCTCTCTCTCTCTCTCTCTCTCTCTCTCTCTCTCTCTCTCTCTCTCTCTCTCTCTCTCTCTCTCTCTCTCTCTCTCTCTCTCTCTCTCTCTCTCTTGCTCTCTCTCTTGCTCTCTCTCCATGGCCATTGCTTCAGCGCCTTAGTGATATATTCCATAACATACCTGGGAGCAATTACGGACAAATCTATCCCATGTTTAATTCCTCAGTATCCTTTGACCATAATGAAGTCCCCCTAATCCCAAAGAAAACTGCATTTCCACACCATTTTAGTGGTTTGTAATATATCTGTTGTTTGCACTGAGCACTGAGCAGCGAATTCCAAAATCGGTTTCAGTAGCTCTTCTATTGCAATTTCTTGGAACGAGAGAAGAACTCGTCTCCGGTGTCTCTGTCGGTCGAGAGCGCATCCAGCAATGTGAAGTTTCATTTGAAGATTCAACTTGATGTTGAAGAACACACAGTCTATCCAACCCCTCATTTGTGCTGTCACGTTGACGAACAGCTCTGCTATTATAAGAATGGAAAAGTTGACTGCAGAGTTAAACCCTGGGTTCTGTTTGATTATATAAGTCCACCTACTTATACAGTGCTGTTTGCACTTTGATAAAATCACGTTTCCCTCCACCAGTGAGTCTTGGACTCGCTGACATCCGTTACCCTGAGGGCGTATTGTTCACAGATTAATGTTCATTTAGTTTTTTGTATAACCCTTCTTTTCCTATTATTTTGTAGCATGAGGCCCATAACAATGTGTAAACTGGGAGTTGTCTTATAAATGTACATGCTTAACCATACCATACACCATACAATGCTCGTAATATTTTACATGCTACACACATTTTATTTGTATGCTGACTCAAAGACACCAATACAAGGCAAGGCAAGTCAAGGCAACTTTATTTATGTAGCACTTTTCATACATGAGGCAGACTCAAAGTGCTTCACAAAGAAAGGACACACATCAGGACAAAGTACAGGGAGAAAAAAACAACCAAATAACAATCAAAGGTTGTATTAAAACATTTTAAAGCATGCAAACCAAGGGGCAGAAAGCAGGACAGAGAAGTCACAAGAGTTAGAACATAGAAAATAAATAAAAAATGTGTAAATATAAATGAGATACGCTCCATTCTAAATTAATTCAAAAGCATTTAAATAAAACTCTCACTCTCACTACACAGTACACATAGGAGGAGTGTCAACGGTAACTTAAAGGGCTCTATACTGGAAGAATGGTGGTCCTGGGGGGCTGGGGGAGGAGGGGGGACCCGGTCAGGGCTCTATCTCCACAGGCCTATGCATGCTGGGACATCATGCTGACAGTGAGATGAAACGGGGGGCACATGCGAAGGGGCCCTCTGCCCTTTCCGAGTCCATCTCTCAACTGTCAAACTTTGGTCCCGCAAGACTATTTATCTATCATGTGATGACGAAGAATTCCTGCATAGGATCCATAGGATTGGTTAGAAGGCACGTATATCATGCAGGGATTTTTGTTTGCTTGATCTTTTCCATCTTTTCCCCCCTCAATGTCAACAGTAGTCCTCGAAATAGTTCTGTGTTATTTTTTTTACATTGCGTCTTATGTCTTATGATGACGACCTCACGTTCACCTCTGTGTTTTTGCCACAGCTCAGGCATCGACATGCCCTCCTGCAGCAAACGAGACGCAGACGCTCACGCACTGCCAAGCCATTGAAACAACACTGAGCGGGGGAGGAGGTATCTGGTCTGTTGTATTAGATCGCTTGTGTGCATCCCACTGAAGAAATAAACGCCACAGAAGAATTCAGACGCGGGTGCACTGGCGATGTTGCGGATGTCCTCAGACACTGTCAAACACACAGGCCGCAATCTGCCCACGCTGGTCGCAACGTTGCCGGGGCAACGGCTTCAGCTGCCTCCTGAATTGTGTCTGTAGGCTGGGTTGTGGTGTGTGAGCAGACGAAGACGCTGAAGGCTAATGAGACGGGGTGCGTGAATGGGCATCCCCGCCGGGCCAGGCACAGTTAATCACATTGAATCAGGACTGGATAAACCTAGTTGGATTCCTTTCTCCTGTCGCTTCGATCCGTGCCAATCTGGATCAAGAAAGAGAGAGAGGGAGGGAGGGAGGGAGGGAGGGAGGGAGGGAGAGAGCAAACATTAATAAATGTCTTTGCTTTGCCGGGGGTGGCGTGGTGGCTTTTAATTTCACAGGGGGACAAAGGCAACCACAGTGTTTGGCTGGTGTTCAACCTTTGAGGTCATCCACTAACGATTCCACTCTTTGGACTGTGGTCCAAAGAGAGGCGAGGTCCCAGGCCCCATCCAGAGAGAGAGAGAGAGAGAGAGAGAGAGAGAGAGAGAGAGAGAGAGAGAGAGAGAGAGAGAGAGAGAGAGAGAGACCTTAGTGCTCACCAATAAATTGCTCGAGTTTATACAGCCGGGATATGGATCATCGACTTAAAAAAAATAAATAAAAGTTTCAGACTTTTCTCTCCCCTGTGGTGCGGTGGCTACCGTTGCAGATCGGATGGGCATGCACTTACCCGACGACTTTCCCCATGACACCCTTAATTAGGTAGGAACTTTCCTACGCTCGTAAACGCCAATGCGACCATCAAAAGGGGAATGCTCGGAAACAGAGAGAGAGGCTCCAGGAATCACAATCGGCGGGGCGACGGAAGCCCGACGGATAACTATTTACAGTGTCACGGGCCTGGGAAGCCGACTGAGGAGTGGAAAAATTAAATGGAATTCTGTGCAATGGATCGCTTTTGTGGAAAGTCTGGCCCGACCGACCAGCGATTGCATGGTCGCTGAACCTATGGCTTGCATAGTAGTGTGGATCTCGGCAGCTGCAACCATTTGATATCAATCCCTTTCAAAGTGGCCCTTTGCAGCGAGCTATAGGGTTTAGATTCCTCATTCCTCTCTTTGCGTTGAAGCTAATGGGAATGGCGTCTGTAGATGACGCATAGGTTTTAGTAAGTTGGTGAGTGCGATGTAAGCCTGTCTTAGCCTGCCACCTGCTAAAATAATAACGCCATGTACACCAGCAGTATGATCGCTCTGACGTCTTGTCTTTCTCTCCCTATTCCTTCTCCTTCCACCCTCTCTTCCTTGTTTACACTACTACCATGATCATATCTGATTTCTTTCGACGTTTGTAGCATGTCTCGTGTTCAGGTTTCATAGCACATTAATAATACACTGTATGGCAACTCATAAACCCTCAATCTGAAAATACATTGGTCATGTAGAGCAGGCCTGAGAACAGAGCAGATTAACCCTGCAGCGTTTACGATACCTGGGTCTACCGGCTTTATCTATCCCTATGTTTATCTGATTAGCCATGCTGATCACATTAACCTACCGCTTAAGATAGGGGTCATCACACACTAATGTGTGTGTGTGTGTGTTAGAGAAAGAGCAAGAGAAAGAGAGAGTGAATGGGCTTATCTTTGTAAAAGGAAAGCCTTTAGGCTACACAAAATATAAATCCTCCAATCTCCAAAGCACACACACACACACACACACACTCACGCGTACACAAACACACAAACATGTCTTTCTGCGATTGAAAATCAGACAGAGTCAGAGACATGGCACTTTGACTACCCATCAGCCATCTTCATTAACATTCTTTGCATTTTTCTGTACTGTAGCCTTTGCCAAGGCGAGAAACCGTTTATGCATTTACAGGTACAAAGCCACGTGGTTGCCATAAGGAGAGTAGATCGAACGTGCACACACACACACACACACACACACACACATACATGCACACCCTGTGGCATGTAAATGCTTCTCTACTTCCTGGGGAATACGTTAAATGTTTTTGTCATAGTATCTTGCGGTACCGTCTGTACACATTTTGTTGAAGGAAATTCACTTTGCCGTAGAGATAGCATTGGTTGAAACAATGTTGACCCTTAGCTGTTGAAGATAATTTCCAACCGTGCTTAGAAATGGAGCTTCCGAGTGTATACCCATTCTTTGTCTGTCTGTCTATTCTTATTTACGTTCTTCTTCTCAGATCTATGCCCAACCTGGAGACATGATCTACGGCCAGCCAAACAGATGTTCAAATATAGCAGAATTGGGTGGAGAAGCCCGTCTATTTTTTCAGCTTTGTTAGGTTACCACTTTGTATGAATAGTCTGTATATCTGTATGACATACTGTATACCTGCACAAAGCTATATGGCTCATATAAGAGTGAGAGGTCAATGTGTGTGGTGATTGACATTGAACCAATCCAAAGCCTCATAAAAGGTGAGGCACAATGTAGTTGCTGTGATTTGATTTTAGAAAATGCAAAATGGCTGCTCTCGTTAACATAGCCTTACAAACAAGATTAAGCTAACTAGCATCAGCATGAATCCCTCTATTAAAACTAAAAAAACAAACACATGAATGTGGTTAAACCTGTCTGAGAAACTAGTTAACTGTAGTCATAAAAGTGGTTAAAGAGTGGGATGTGAATTTGTTACTTCCAGTTGTAGCTGTTGCTGAATGCTTTTACAATGCTCTTGGCCTTTTCTCGCTAACAAACAAGCAACAGTTTGAACTTCTTTGACAGCTACTTTAACTATTACTGAGATGATCCAGAGCTTTTGGCAGAACTTTTTTTCCAAGCACAATATTGGTATCGCTTGAGCGGCTATCTTTTGTTCCGTCTCCAGTCTCCAATGCTCATCCAATACAGCTGCATTTCTCTTGAACCTGCTGACCCATTATTGACACAACCAACTTTTTTGTAGGAAACATGGTCTTCCATTCCTTCTGAGGTATTGATAAACTTCACATTTTCCATATCCTTCTGGCTAACAGACAAAGGCCTCTTTTTTGTCTTTCTGTGTGTTGCATTGGTGACTTCAAACAGATTCTTTGAAGCGGTTAAATTGAATCCATGTTGTCCAGCAAGCGTTTTTTCTTGAAGAAGCATATCCACAGTGCTATGAACATTAAGCTTGGCCAATAAGGCCCTTGGGGCACTCTCCACCATCAGCTCTACTTCCTGCTCTAAGCTTGTTCTCTGAAACAGACGTCCGAGGCCCATCAGACGTAATCACTTCAGGACCAATGATGAACAGGGCGCCCGTCATGTGGTGTTGGCCCATTGGGCCGCTGTGCACGTTGGCGCATCGATGCACGTGCATTTTGATTGACTACACAGCATACCCACGAGGAAGGTAGTAGGCACATATCTCTGAGTGGGAATTTACATTTCTATTTCAAAATCAAATGTGCTGATTCACCATGTCAGATTCCGTTTTTTGCAAGCATTGTTCAAGAATCGTTTTACATATAATTAATATTTTGGAATTAAATAGCGCCCCCGGTGGCCTCATACCACATTTCATACATTTCCCTGCTATCTTTGACCCGAGTAAAAAGCAATTTACAAAATAATGTCACCTCCCCCTCTCATGTCATACAGCAGTGTAGGCCTGACATTTTATTATTTTTCCTTCTCACACTTTTTAAGAGGCAAGCACCCTGAACTGCTTATCTTCATTTTTTCTCGATTAGACATGGCTGACTGAGACCCATCGAAGCTCAACTGGGCCGCATTCCAATTCTCCATCTATAGCATTACTGTTCATCCTCGTTTCTTAACATTTCCAGATGTTCTCCGTAAAGAATCCCCAGACTGAGGATCAGTGTATCCTAAATATTAAGTGCTTTGGACATCTTTTCGAATATGTCATCAGACATAGAGCAAGTCTGATTAGCCCATGAAGCAAGTCTGAGGGTTGTGATCAGACACTTCACACACCTTAAATGACAGCTGTAGTGTTCTCGTGCAGTGTGTCGAAACTCTACTAAACTAACTAAACACTGAGTTAAACCGTAGCCAATGAGACAAAGTCGTAGTAAGCTTGACCTTTTACTGTCACTTCTTCATCAACAGACGGTGAAAACTGCAAATAAAAGAATACAAAAATATTGTGTCCATTTATGACAACTTTATGACTAAACATCACGTTATGCATAGTTATAAATAACAATAGAAACTGTCCAATACTGAAATTAGGCATTCTGATTGACAATTGCATCGCTTTTTAGCTTGTACACAACTGCGACCCAAATCACCCTAAACAACACGTCAAACAGTTTTTCGAACTAAATCCACCATAATATAACATCTTCAACATGTCCTCTAACAATCAAACAACTCACGGCATTGCCTCTCTGATGCCTCCAAGTGGATGCTGATTGATTATGTTCCGATACACAGGTCGGCCATTCTTTCTACCCAGGTAAGTTTAACAGGAAGATCGCCGGAAGTGACTAAACCGGAAGTGACACCGTCGCAAAACTAAAACGGCTAAATAATATGAATTTTTACATTAGCTAATTTTAACTGTAAAGTAATTATTTAATAAATAAATGTAATAATATTAAATGCCTGGAGAGGCAACACACTCCCCGCCTGACCTATCTGAGGTCACTTAGAACTTGTACAGATCTTAAATATAGTCTGTCTATCAGTCTTTAGGAAGGAGCAGAACAATCTCTGCAGTCGGCCGGAGAAAGGTTTTGACCTTGCCTTGGTCAGTTGTTTTCACTTCGACCTTCCTTACATGTCCATCTTTCCCAGGGAAAGTGGCATTGACTCTGGCCATAGGCCAGTAGTTGCGAGCGGCCTGCTTGTCCCTGAGCAGAACCAGATCTCCAACCTGAAGGTTTCTTCGGGGCACTGTCCACTTCTGTCTGTGCTGCAACGAAGGTAGGTATTCTCGGCTCCAGCGGGTCCAGAACTGGTTTGCAAGGGCCTGGACTTGCCTCCATTGTTTTGTGTACAGGTCTTTGTCAGAAAAGTCTCCGGGGGGAGGTGGAACCCCCGACTTTTTTGTGAGGATGAAGAAAGTATGAAGGGCTTCTCGGGATCTGTAGACACAGGTAAGAGTGGGCGTGCATTCATGATCTCTATGACCTCTGCCATTAGTGTGCATAGCACTTCATGGGTCAAGCAAGTGTTTTGCCGTTGAAGCATTGAATCAAGGATTCTTCTGGCAACGCCGATCATATGCTCCCAGGAACCTCCCATATGAGAGGCGTGCGGAAGGTTGAATTCCCAGCTGCATCCTTGTTCACTAAGGTATCTATGCACTGCCTTGTCCATCCCGAGCTCCTTGCTTGCTCCAACGAAATTGGTTCCGCAATCGGATCTGAGCTGTTTAGCCGGGCCTCTGAGTGCGAAGAAACGTCTGAGGGCATTTATGCAACTGGATGTGTCCATAGATTCGATTACCTCGATGTGAACAGCTCTGGAGCTCATACAACTGAACATAATGGCCCAACGCTTGTTCTCTGCCTGTCCTCCTCTGATGCGTCTGGTTGTAACAGACCAGGGCCCAAATACGTCGAGGCCCACATATGTGAAAGGAGGGCAGATTCGAAGACGTTCTGAGGGCAGATCCGCCATTTTTTGTTCTTCCAGCTTCCCACGTAGCTTGCGGCAGGTTAGGCATTTGTGGATTACTGAGTTGATGAGCTTCTTGCCTCCCAAGAGCCACAGTCCTGCTGCCCTAATCGCTCCTTCCGTCAGGTGACGGCCTTGGTGTCTCACCTGCTCATGGTGATGCCGTGTGAGCAGTAGGGAAATGTGACTTCCTTTGGGCAGAACTATCGGGTTCTTCTCTGCGGTAGCAAGATGAGAGTGCTGTAGTCGGCCTCCAACGCAGATAAGGTCATACTCCAAGATTGGGTCGAGTGTCCTCAGAGGACTGCTCTTTGGTATGGGTTTGTTGGCATAGAGCGCTGACAGTTATTTTGCCATGGCTGTTTTCTGCGTTGCTTTAAGGATAACTTTCCCAGCTTGTGCCATTTCGTCTGGAGTCCGAGGTAAGCACTTGCTGTCTTGGTTTGAACGTTTGTAGGATCTTGCCATGTGCACGAGGAATGCAACTCCTCTTACCAGCAAAGTAAAGGTGGAGAAGTGCTCGAAGCGTCCAGAGTTGAGTACCGATTCCTCCAGGTGGGTAGCAGAAGTTTGTACCTGTGGTCGGATTTCGGAGTCCTTTTCATGGTCGATTAACCTGAACCTCTCAGCTGTCTGCGTTTTCTCTGCCGGTGGCTGACACAGGAAGGAAGGTCCAGTAAACCAAGAGGTCTGCGCCAGGTGGGATGCGGGTAAAGACCTTGATGCGTGGTCAGCAGGGTTGTCTTTGGTACATACGTAGTGCCATTGCTCAGGCTTTGAGGACTGCCGGATTCATTGGACTCTGTTGTAGACATATGTGTAGAATCGTTTTGTTTCACTACAAATATAGCCAAGCACTACTCTGTCTGTGTAAAACTTAATGGCATCTAACTTCAGGTCCAGCTCATCCTGGATAAGGTCTGCCATCTCTGCTGCCAAGACTGCGCCACACAGCTCAAGCCTGGGTATTGTCGGTTCTGACAGGGGTGCCAGCTTGGCCTTGCCCATAACGAGACCTACTTCAGTCTTCCCATCTTCCTGCACCACCTTCAAGTAGGCCACAGCCCCGATGGCTTTGATTGACGCGTCCGAGAACACACACAATTCCCTGTGAACAGCTTTCGTGAGGGAGGTTGTCGTATATGTGCGCTGAACGTGAAGCTGTTTCAGGTCTTGGAGGGAATCTCTCCAACCTTCCCATCTGCTTGATTTGTCTTCCGGGAGGGGTGTATCCAAGTCAGATAGTTCAGAGGTAAGCTCTCTAAGGAGGGCTCTTCCCTGGATCGTGACAGGTGCCAGTAGACCCAGAGGATCAAAAATACTGTTGACTGTGGATAGGACTCCACGTCGAGTGGATGGTTTATCCACAGTTGATGCAGAGTAGGTGAACGTGTCAGACGTGATCTCCCACAGTAGACCTAAGCTCCGTTGTGTGGGTGCAGTTTCTCCACTTAAATCTAGGTCTTTGACGACTGGAGCACAATCTTCCAGTGTAAAAGCCTCTGTGACTTCTGGACTGTTTGATACGAACTTGTGCAAGTGCAGGTTTGATTCTGCGAGAGAGGGAGGGAGTTGTTGAGATCGGGTCCAGTGAGGAGCACGTCATTGAGGGAGACACTGGAGTACTGGGCACTGGAATCAAAGACAACCCTGATCTGATTGGGTTTCTGTGGGTGATAAACCCCAAACGTTGGGAGATACATCACCTAAACAACACGTCAAACAGTTTTTCGAACTAAATCCACCATAATATAACATCTTCACTCACAACTTCAACTCATGGCATTGCCTCTCTGATGCCTCCAAGTGGATGCTGATTGATTATGTTCCGATGCACATGTCGGCCATTCTTTCTACCCAGGTAAGTTTAACAGGAAGATCGCCGGAAGTGACTAACCCGGAAGTGACATCGTCGCAAAACTAAAGCGGCAAAATAATATGAATTTTTACATTAGCTCATTTTAACTGTAAAGTAATTATTTAAGAAATAAATGTAATAATATTAAATGCCTGGAGAGGCAACACAACAGCTTTCCACAGTGCTCCTGCCGATCATTAACTGCTACTGCTCGTCTCCTTGATAAATAGTGAATGAGTTATTGGACGGGGGACCTAGGATTTTTTATTGAACGCCTTTAAGCAAAGTATTACCTTTAAGCAAAGTGTCAGAATAACAATAACATAAAGAAGTGAAGGATTTATCTCATGACTGTTCTGTTCCTCAGAGAGCTTGAGGGAGTGAAGGTAAATAACTAAATTGGAAAGAAACGGGAAATCATTATTTCAAAGGTAGATGTACAACCAACACTTTATGCCCCTTATATTTCAAGACGACCATCTGTTATGGTTTATTACGGTTAATACGGTTTATTTCCCAAACAGAAATTGTTTCCATGTCGTCTGGACTGATGAGTGTGAAATTGTACAACCTCTGCAGGTCAATGCAGCCAATGCACCAAAGGCAGGCTGGCCATTTTGTTTCACTTCAAGTTACCATGTTGGCACCACACCACAGTGCCTCAGAGATGTTTTGGTGGAAAATTCCTACTTTGGGTTTCCTGGATTAATGGGAACCCAGTATTAAATGTCAGCTTCCATTTAAGAATCGACATCCAAAAATGAAAAATAAAACAGGGTAGACGTCGCACGCAGAGAATTGTTTTGTTGTTGAGCGTGAAGTGGTCAAGGGGAAACCGGATATGCCCGCTGGTTGGTTTTAGACTATGATGGCTGGGTCCTGGCATTCGGTTAGACGATTCAATGGCGTCTAAGTGGACGCCGAGATATGGCTCAGAGCAGTAACCTCACTTCAAAAAATAGAAGAAGGTTAAAATAAGGGAAAAACAACAGGAGATATATAGGGACACCAACATGTAAACCACATAAACACATCCCATGAATGCGAGTGTTGGAGTAACACACTCTGAGGACTGCACGACATGTGTTTAAATGCCACTGGGGTATCATCCCGTCCCTTAATGCGCACTGTGACTGATCTATAAATCAAGCTTAAGGGCTCTAAATCTGGAAAAAGTATTATTATTATTTTTTAATTATTTTTGCACGGAAAACTTGTATTCAGGAAGGTACAAATTTGATTAATACGATTATTGACTTGTTGAAACGAGAGGTTTGCTGCCATCACCGGCTGGCAGTTCCAGGATGGCAGCCCTTCCAGAGAATACTATTATTGCCAATGCTTCTCAATTTAATGGATTTATGGATTTGACAGGATTCTTTTGTGCACTTAAAGCAGTATCCGCATTAATTTGTGACCTGACTCCAGAACATCTGTGTGTGTAACTATCGGCTGGTGTTCCCGCGTGCGTATTCCATGACGGGCGAGTCAAAGGAAACTGTTCTGACTGAGTGACCTAATTAAACCGCTCTCATTCCTCCATTATGGAGGTGAGTGGAGAAAGACGGACTTCAGCCGACTTTAAAGGGAGTGTACACACTGGCTTTCCCAGCCTGACTGGCAAAGGCAGAGGAGAAAGTAACCCCACTAAAGCAGGACAAATTGAGCTCTGTTGGCCGGCTAAGTGGATAGAGAGGACCTTCTTTCCTTTCCTTACCTCATAGGAGAGATTAGTCCGCTTGAGGAATGAGCACAAGACTGTATTAGCACAGTGACCCAGCACCTCTGCTCTGCTCCAGCTTGGCCTTTCAGATAATAAGCCCCCATACACAACATATGGGCAATATGCCCCCTAGGGAACCTGAGGATCACACAATGCCTTTGAGCAAAGGAGTGGCGCTAGGAAGATGTCGGAAAAAAAGGAGACAAAGGTTATAAAGGTTATTCCACCCTTCAAATGCAAACGTTTTGCTTTATCGCTGTGTTATCCGTTTGGTGACAGATTTATGCATGGAAAAAAGAAAGTGTGCTGAAGTCTCTGTCAATTCACTTTGGTGTGCAGAGGCGTGTGTGAGGCATGTTTGAGGCTGTGTGTGTGTGTGTGTGTGTGTGTGTGTGTGTGTGTGTGTGTGTGTGTTGGGGCGAGGGAGGGGGAAGGGGGTTTTCATTCACACAAAAGTAAAGTTGTCATCTGTCCTGAACTAAACACACACGCACACACACACACACACACACACACACACACACACACACACACACACTCACAAACACACTGTATATTTTTAGACACACAGTTTGACTTAAACGCGGAAGTATCCGATGGGCGGTGCAGGCGGAGAATAAGCGCTCCATGCATGGGGAGTCGCTGAGGTGAGAGGTGGTCTTCACCGCTGAATGCATGGACACACAATGTCGGACGGATGGCAGGTTGTGTGTGTCTTTGTGGGTGGTGGTGGAGGTTGGTGGTGGTGGTGGTGGTGGTGGTGGTGGGGGTCTTTAGTGAGTATACCATCAAGGGGCCGTTTGTTTTTCCAAACTGGAAAGGGGCCATGTCCGCCGTTACTTTCCTAACCCCCAGCAGCACCCTCCCCTCCCCCGCCTCATCACTCACTCCCGCTCTCCCAACACGCATTTTAAGTGTAAATGCAACAGCAGCCTCACGATCAGCGTTGGCCGAATGAATGAGTGAGGTCAAATAGGCAGCTAGCAAAGAACCACAGGAAGGGCTTCGTTCACAGACAGCTCTACAGACAACAAGATTCCACTTCAGCAGGCTGTATGTAATTAAGTCGTTTTAGGTAGGTAGCGATTTAACCATACTCGTCAGTTGTTGTTTTTTTTTTTGTTCAACCCCCCCACCCCCCACACACACCCACCTCCTCCTACTCTCTTGAATTCCACTGTCAGGCCAGGAAGACTGTCTCTCTATCACGCTGGCTTGGGCCCTGTGGGTTTTTCGCTAATTTATGTTTGCGTCTTTGTCTGCTGCTGCTGCCTGCCTGCCACTGCTCCTCTGGTTGCGGTGGCTTGTGGTTTGGTTGCTGTGCTGGAAGGCAATGAAACGAAACGGGACAGCCATGTGTCCGCATGGCCATCAAGGGCTTCAAGATGGAGGGAGATGTGAACCAGAGATGGGTTCTGAGGGAGGGAGGGAGGGAGGGAGGGAGGGACAGACAGGGGGAAGGAGGGAGGGAAAGTAAGCAATAGAGACAGACAAAGGGAGGGGTGAATACATTTATACCAATAGCTTGTGAACCAAAGTAAAGTAAGATGTATCAATGGGGAATAAGTATAAAAAGGGTAGTTGGGTTGGGTCTAGTTATTGGGTCTAGTTATATACTAAACTAGAATGGAGAACAGATTCAGCACTGAGAGAAAACACAAAGGATTTATTTCCCGAGTGTGAGGGTACAATCCGACTGGCTTCTTCTTTGTGGAAAAGTCTTCAGCAGTGGCTAACTGGGATTTCGGGGGTGGAATAGTGTGATTTAGTAAGTCTATGTTTGTGTAAAGCCATTGCCTGACTCACGGGCTACATAGCAATTACAGTAAATAAATGATGTGTATTTTCAACCTATTTTTGCCTCTTCATTCAATACAATTTGGTGCTTGTCGCCACACGCTTGGAGAGAGAGGGGGCAGGCGAGGTACAAGCGTGCTATCGCCAGGGTATTCTCAAGACCAATTGGAGATGGCACCACAGTTATTTCACAGTCTCTTATTCTTGCAGCGGGCGACCGGTACCTTGTCACTGCCCATCGCTGCAAATAAAGTTGGCCAGCTTCTGGTTTGTGATGTCACCTCCATCATCAGACAAGACTGCCCTGTAATCAGCCTGTCTCTGCCCCGTGATTGGAGTGGGCGGCCGAATCTGGCCCTGCGGACTCTGGTGGAACCGATGGCAAAGAAACCCTCTGGTCTAATTTGAAGTCATCCCCCCTCTCTCTCTCTCTCTCTCTCTCTCTCTCTCTCTCTCTCTCTCTCTCTCTCTCTCTGTCTCTGTGTCTCTCTGGGTCCCTCTGCCTCACACTCTCTCTCTATGGGTCTCTATTGGTCTCCCTCTCTCTCTGTCTCTGTGTCTCTCTGCCTCACACTCTCTCTCTATGGGTCTCGCTCTCTGTCTCTGTGTCTCTTTGTGTCTCTCTGCCTCACACTCTCTCTCTATTGGTCTCTCCCTCTCGTTCGCCTTTCATGGAACTAATGACCGACACACAATCATTTGGGCATTAGTCATGATAAGCCTGATCCTCTGTAATCCAATTTGAGACACCGATATATGTGAGTCTGCCCCTGCAGCGGCTAATCGGAGACCAGAAGCATATTTATTTTCATTTGTTCCATGATGGAGCATCAGTCCGCACTCGACCTCAAGGGGGTACCATGATAATATTAAGGGGCGGTGGTTCTGCATTTTATATGGGATTTTTTATGGGATGTCAAAAGAAACAACCTCTTTCTTGAATATATGAATGATAAGAGTAGTGCTTGTGTTCAGGGTTGAACAATTATGTCTTTAAGATAAGATAAGATAAGATACATTTTATTGTCCTTGAAGGAAATTTGTCGTGGACTCCATGCTGTCATATAAAGCTGCACAATAATAACAGTACAGGTACAGACAATACATACATATAGGCCCCAGGCCACATATACACAGTATACAAGAGACATACACACCCACCCAAACCCTCCCTCGCCCACTGTATTATACCATGGGTCATGAATAGTATAGTTGCACAGTTTATTTGGTCCTGGGGGCATTTAGGATCTTAATTGAGGTGGGCACAAATGAATTTCTAAAACGGTTCAGCCTGCAAGTGGGGACTCTGAATCGTCTACCTGATGGTAGAAGCAGAATATGTGTCTGGTCAGACAAGATTTTTTCAGCTTGTCTGAGCACAGACTGCTCAAAGATGGACTGCATGGGGAGCTTTTCAGACCTCCCCATCACCTTCATAGCCGATTGAATCAGGCGCCCAATTTTTGATTTCAGCTGGACAGAAAGGTTACCGTACCAAGCAGACATTCCATACCTCAGAATACTCTCTAGAACCCCCTGATAAAATAAGAACATAACTCTCTGGTTGACAGCAAACACCCTGAGTCTACGCAGGAAGTACAGTCTTTGCTGGAGACGAGCACACAGGTAATCAACGTGAACCTGCCAACTGAAACAGTTATCCAGATGTAAGGTACCAAGGTACCTATAAGAGCTGACTTGGTTGATTGTTCCCCCATGGATGCACAGTGGTGTATGGTCCCCTATGGCTTTAGGGTCCAGCACCATCTCCTCTGTCTTTTTGATGTTTATGGTGAGGTGGTTGTTATCACACCACCGAACAAAGCTCTGTACCTCCGTAAAATATGATAAGGGGGCAGTGTGCTGGTGCTGCAGGCTCAGGATGGCAGTGTCGTCTGAGAACTTAAAAATAAAGTTTCCTGAGTGGCTGCTGATGCAGTCATTCGTATACAGCGTAAAAAGCACTGGTGAACTGACACAGCCCTGGGGTGCACCTGTGCTGATGACTTTAGAGTCGGAGAAGGTGTTATTAACTCTGACATTCTAAGTTCTCTGAGTTAAAAACGAGTGGAACCATTTAATGATGGAGGGGCTTACACTCATCTGATTCATTTTTTGAATTAATAGGTATGGTTGAAGTGAATTAAAAGCAGAACTAAAATCAATGAACAAAAGGCATGCATAGGCCCCACGGGTTTCAAGATGCTTAAGGGCAAGGTGGGTGATGCCAGTGATTGCATCATCGGTGTCCCTCCCTTGCCTGTAAGCAAATTGTTGTGGGTCTAATTTAGGCCCAATCTCTGCTTTTATTTTTGTCACCATATATTTTTCAAAGCATTTCATGACAATTGGGGTTAATGCCACCGGTCTGTAATCATTATTTTCCATGGGGCAGGATTTTTTTGGTATGGGAATAATGGTAGACTTTTTCCAGATGGACTTTATGTAAATCTATAGATGATTGAAAAATGGGGCACCAAGCTGGAGTTAGTTCTTCTGCAAATGTCTTTAGGAGAAGAGCTGAGATACCATCAGGGCCTGTGGATTTACTCTTACATACCTGGTTGAATAATGCCTGTATTTTGAGAGGATCAACTACTAGTTTTGGGTAGGCATCGGTTGTAATAGACTGTAGTACATTATTACATTCAGAAGAGAAATCCTGTTTATCAAATCTTAGGAAAAAATCATTGAGCTCATTTGCCATTTCAAGTTCATTATTTATCATGAGACGTTTTGGGTGAGTGGACATATTAGTGGCAGCCTAGAGTCCCATAGCATTTTAGAGTTCATGGAGGTAAAATTCTGTTCAATAATGTCCTTGTGTTTTCTCCTTGCTTCCCTCAACATGTGATTAAGTTCCTTCTGTACGGCCTTTATGCTCATCCAGTCTTTATTTCTAAAAGCCGGTTGCTTACGGTTAATGCAGTCCTTAATCTCACTGGTTATATAGGGCTTGTTGTTGGGATACACTGTGACCACCTTTTTTGTGACAACACAGCTAACACAGAATAGAATATAATCAGTAATAGTTTCAGCAGCCTCATCAATGTCCAATGTCTTTGATGCTACTTCAGCATCTGAGGTCTCTAAGCGGTTTGGGAGGGCATCTAGTCGGCATGAACGATTGAAGTCCCAGTCGAGGTTCGCTTTTTAGGCAGGGGTGGGTGTATGGACGGATGGAAAATGGAACAGACCCCGGAGATTAGGAGGCCATATATTTAAGCTAATACTAAACTGAAATTCAGCAATCAGTGCGTTAAGCCCTGACCTAGAAGAGCCGTCTCCCCTTTCTCTTTCCCTGGCATGATCCTCTCATGGCAGCAGAAAACTGCAATCTGAGGCCAAATGACCCATGATGATAGCCCCGGTGAAGAGTGTGCTGACCTGCTAGAATTAGGACGGCTGTTTCAGTGTATGTGTGTGTGTGTGTGTTGGGGGGGGGGTTATTGACGATATTAAGTGCTGATTGTGTTTGTGTATATTCTTTTTCCTCCCTGGAATTGAACCATCTTCGTAGAGAATGGGGATGATGCCCTGCAATCACTCTGGCACACACATCCCCCTGGGTTTATAACGCGACAAACAGACGAAGGTTACAACAACGGATCTTGGCAGCCATTAAAGGGGCCCCCGGAATAGGCCCTTAATCGTAACGCTGTCCTCCTTCTCAACCCGTGTGATGGAACGAGGCGTCGAGGAAGAGACGGGATAAGCGAGAGACACTGTGTTGCGGGGGCGATTGGCCACTGAACGGCGTTTTTTCAGGGGGGGGGGGGGCTGAACGCTGAAGGCAGGAAGTGCAAAGAACCCAAACAAACCCGTTGCCCACTTGGAACAGCCAAGCGACTCGCATGTGACTCCCACAGTCCAGACGGATGCAAGGGAGGCGACCAGTGAGGTCTGGGGCGGGCACACTCAGAGCCAGATGTTTGGCCTGCCGCTGACCCCTCGGACACAGCAGGGCACCCTCCTCCCCCGCCACCAATGTCCAGACACACGTCCCTCCGTCCGTCCCTCCGTCCGAGGGCCCCGCCTCGCCAGGGACGTAAATAAAACGGGCAACAAGAACAATAACAGAACTTGGGATCCATACGAAAGTGACCCAGCAGCACGTACTTATATAGGGAAGCTGTAGTTGTGGTTTTGGGATCGGACAAACCACAACAGCCTTTATTTGACACGGCGTGAGGACAAAACAAGATCAATGGGCGCTCTGGGCTCTGGGTGTGTATGAGGTGGTTTGCGTGGTGGGTGGGGTATAATGACATCGTAGACTGGCGGTCATCGCTAAGACACGCTGGAGGTATGCGTTTAGGGCATAAAGGAAATGTATGCATTCATTGGCGCTTTCCAACCCTGATGTCTTTCTGACCTCAAAGCCCTTTACATGTCACGGCAATCACACGCACACGCACGCACCCACACATGTATGCAGGCATGCTTGCAGGCACACAGACAGACAGACAGGCAGAGAAAAAAAAGAAAACAGAAAACAGGAGAAACCAACACAACAACTAAGTGACTGCTCTACTTTATTTTCTATTTTACCCGCATAGCATAGGCCAACAGATTGGGATCAACGGTATATCATTTTTCCACACTTACTTGTATAAAAAAGTAGGAAGAAATTGGATCTTACAAAATCTGTGATAATTGTGATATTATGTATCTTGGTGTATGCAGTGCTTTTCTGTAGGTTTTGTTTCAGTTGCAATTAAAGAGTCCACTAGAAAATGCTTTGCCTTCTAGAATCATGTCCAGTTTTGGTGTTGGAGTGAAAGATTGAACCTTCATTTTTAACATTCCCTGGACTAGAATCCAACATTGATCCATTGAATAGCTTGCCAATATTACTTTTCCACAGTGTTCTCACTCTTTTTTCCGCTCAAATATAAATTCTGTGACGGGACATTGCTGCCCCCTACTGGTGTTGTCAATACTTTTATTTCTCTGGTTTTGGTCGATAAAGTTGTGTGATAATTGTCTTACATTTCAGAAATAGAGAATAGACAAGGGGCATATACAGAGGTGAGGCACGTTTTCCGTAAAATGAAGTCCAATTATACAATACATTGTACAAATTATACAATTGTTACAAAATAAGTTTTTTGAGAAGAAAAAATGAATTGCATTATGCCTTGACCTCAAGAGGGCAGCAATGCTGTTCCGTTTTCCGATGCAATGTATTGTATAACACAGCATGTTATGAATATTTTGTTTACTTACTTAATTATCTTGCCCTCGAAAAGCACCAGCCAAAACGAATTACCAAATAATTTCATAGACTAGCAATATGCAAATAAACCAGCAATACACGCATATTAGCAAGTCTTATGAAGCCTGGATGTCTATTCTCACCTGGAGAGTGTGTTTAAAGCCTGGTCATGCTATGTTTGCATGGCTTTTACTCATCAAAAATACGTTGGTTTAATTATGTGTTTGCTTCCAGCACACATGCGCACACACACACACACGCACATACATGCACACACACACGCACACGCACACACACACACACACACACACACACACACACACACACACACACGCATACACACACACACACACACGGTTATGCTATAGGACAGGTATTAATGAGATATAATGAATGCCTATTTATTCCATCTAAAAAGCAATTTGTCCTAATGTCATTTTATTAAAGATGAGGCCAGTGAAATAGCCCATGAGATAAGAAATGATAGTCTGGGGTTATTGAGTCATGAATTCAAAGTAATATGTGAAAATGTTTAAGTGGAATGTGGTCCGAGCAGGCAGAGGGCTATCTTCCAATGGGGAGGCATGAATGCAATCCAATGAGGTCCATTCCCTCTATCATGACGTAATGCAAATGGGAAGGGTGCTATGGCCTGAATATAAGAGTTGTATGGCCACACAGTGGCAAAGCAAAGCAATCCCATTTTGTGCAGCAGCTTACATTTAGCAAGCTGCATTCGTGCAATTCAAAAATCCAATCCCATAAATCATGTTCCTGAAAATTGGAGCCACTTTATTTCTTCTACTTAGTTCCCCGACTCAAGCCGAAATACCCTAAAAGACCATAGTGTTTTTAATGAGCTTTATATACAAACAGGAAAGGAAGGGAATGATACTGCAACTGTATAGGTTATTTTTTATGTGTGTTCGTTCTCCTTTCTCAGCCTACAGTAGAGAGGCTTATGGGTCTCCTAGCAAACATTTTGGTACCATCCATTATGCTAACGCTAACCCAACACTGCTGACTCTGGACCAGAAGGCTTAGCCCCTCCCCATTCATTTAAACTGAATGCGATGCAAACCAAAACAGGCTCATTAGCGGCTTGTCAGCAACCCTTTAACCCTTCCTTAAAGCCTTCATTCTTATGTGCTGTCTTGTGTCCCCTCCGCACAGCAAGTATTACAGGGGAAAGGATGATTGGTCAGCTAGCATTGGCCCTCTACCATATAGCCTCTTGGCAGCCATTGCACAGCAGGGGGGGGGGGGGGGGGGGCACACACAGAAGGAGCTCATTAGCTCACTGTGGCCCACATCCCCCCCCCCCCCCCGTCTTCTCAAAGCCCTGCAGTGATAACGCAACTGGCAACCGCTTTTCTCTGTAACGTATGTGTTATTCGGGGGGGGGGGGGGGGGAACCCAGTTTTGGCCCCAATTTTGAACCCAGTTTTGGCCCCAATTCCCCCCCCCCCCCCATACCGTTCCCCGCTCACAGATTGAAAGCCAGTCAAGCATCGGGAACCGTCTGCCAGTTTTTTATTAATTGGGCCGGTGGCGGCGGCAGACAGCAGCAGCCCGCAACATACGGAGCAGCGCACTCATTTTGTGTTTTTGGTCACATGCCTTGCTAGTCGACAAATGAGCCAGCAAGCAGTGAGCCAGATTCCCATTTATTATGCCTCTCCCCAGAAGAAGTGTGTGGGAATATATGGGCTCTCCCAGTCAACACCTCATCAATGCAGGACGAGAACCTGTTTGGAAGCCCGACCATGAAGTCACCTGAAGAGTGCCTTGTCAGTTGTAACTGTTGTCTGATGGTAGGGCTTTTGTTTTGGCTTTGCAGTGTGAAGTCAGCCTGGCCTTTGTACTCGTTTGGTTGGCTGTTTGGTAATCCATTTCTATATCTGTTTGGTGACTCTAAATGGATTCCCTCAGAGCCAGGCTCTTAGGAAATACATATTTAAAATTCTGGAGGATGTTTTTTCAGAGCATGGGGACTTAATTAATTCATAGTAATGATGGGGTGATTGTTTGGTAGTATTGCTGGTTCAGCTCTCTTGCCCACTCTAGTGCATCCAGTTATGAAATGAGACCCTATCACAGCCAGAATGGAGAAGCACATTTTGGTAAATTAAGGTATGATATGATTACTTATATCATAATTCCTCATATCATAATTATAACGTTTCCCTCTGAAAACCTGGTCGCATGGTAATGAAAATGAAATTATCGTCATACATTATACATAACATGCCCCACAGCATGCCCCACTGCTATCGTTTAGATGTGGTTTAAGCATGTTTTTGTGGATTTCTGCAAAGTCCATGGGCATACATAATAGGCATTGCAGACCATTACTTTACATTTGATTTGCATGGATTCCCTGAGAGGAGCATTTCATTACCATGTGGAGGATTCAGAGGGGTGAGGGCACTGAGGGAAATGCATTCAAAGGATGCTTGCAAGGAAAGCAAATGCAGGATCAACCAATCAGAGAGCAGAGAGGCCCCCTCACCGAAGAGAACACATATAGCGAGCGGGGGACTCGTATTGCTCCAGCTTCATGGCAGGAGTGTGACACCGTAGCTTGTGGACAGTATGCAAACATGCAACACTGTACCAATGTATGGATGGACCAATGTACGAAAATGTCGATGCACGAAAACCATAAGAAGTCTGGGTCTTACTTTCTGAAATTAGGCCAACTTTCTCTGGCCCCTTTCTCATGTGGACCGCTGGCAAAGGCTTCCCCTCGGCAGAGGAGGGAACACAAGAGGTCTTTGATAATGTGTCAGGCCCAGTTGGACTTTCCCGACAACAACAACAGCTAAGGAAGAAAACCTGTGACTGTACCCTAGAGAATTGACAGGGAAATTCTCTCTTTCTCTCCCTCTCTCTCTCTCTCTCTCTCTCTGTTTCTCTTTCTCTGTCTCTCTCTCTCTGTCTCTCTCTGTTTCTCTCTGTCTCTGTCTCTCTGTCTCTGTCTCTCTCTCGCTCTCTCTCTCTCTCTCTCTCTCTCTCTCTCTCTCTCTCTCTCTCTCTCTCGGTCTCTGGCTGCCCTCTCTGCCTTTACGTCACCAGTGTGACCGCGCCGGCCGTCCATCCATCTGTCAGCCAGGGAGGAATGGAGGGAAGAAACCGTCAGAAAGCTGTTGGCGCGGTCTGGTGGGGTCAGGGTGGGAAGCTCGAAAGTTAAAAAACGCCTTTCCTCCCGTTCAGCCGTTTGTCTTCTGACCTGTCCATTTGATTCCATCTCGCTCCTCTTCTGCATGCTGAACAGTGGAAGACAGCATTTAAGACATCCCTCACCTTTAATTCCCTGTCACTTTGGCTTTCATCCATCGTGATTTGCAATTACGGGTGGCAGCTACGGTGCTGTGCTGGAACCAGATAGGTCGCCTGCCGTTCGAGGCCATGGCAACCGTACAACAACTGACACGATGCTGGGCGGGGGGGGGGGGGGGGGGGGGGGGGGGGTGAGGAGGAGGAGGAGGATTTGTGGCACGGATTCGTGACCACATTCAATCTTGTAGGGGTAGGGGTCGACGCTTGGCTAGGAGGGGATGGAACCGGGAATGGAACCAGCAACCTTCTTATTGCCAGGCAACCCACTCTAGCTCCTATGCCACCGCCACCTATGCCTATCCTAAGTGATTCAGCAGATGTTTAGTACAGGTACGTATGTTTCCTGGTATCACACCCCTTCCTGTCAGTTTGACGAATGCATCGCTTCCTTTTGAAGAAAATACCAAAATATAGGCTGACAATTTCATCTTGTGCTTTGGTATGATTGAATATAATGCACATACTGCGGTGCACACTGCCCTATTCCTCCAAGGTTAACTTTCCCCCGAAAGCACAAATGCTCAGCTATTTCCGTTATATTCTTAGACTTTTTTTGTGCCTTTATGGATGAATAGGGAGGATGAGGAGAAAGATTTGTCACACGGATTCGTGACCACATTCAATCTGCTTGTAGGGGTAGGGGTCGACGCTTGGCTAGGAGGAGCCGGGGATGGAACCAGCAACCTTCTTATTGCCAGGCAACCCGCTCTAGCTCCTATGCCACCGCCACCTATGCCTATCCTAAGTGATTCAGCAGATGTTTAGTACAGGTACGTATGTTTCCTGATATCACACCCCTTCCTGTCAGTTTGATGAATGCATTGCTTCCTTTTGAAGAAAATACCAAAATATAGGCTGACAATTTCACCTTTTGCTTTGCTATGATTAAATATAATGCACATACTGCGGTGCACACTGCCCTATTCCTCCAAGGTTAACTTTCCCCCGAAAGCACAGACTTTTTTTGTGCCTTTATGGATGAATAGGGAGGAGAGCAACATCGGGGTTGAGGAAGAGATGGAACGACGTGTAGCGCAGGGCCCTACAGGTGGCCATCGAACCCGGGGTTCCCGACAAAGGGTGCTGCCTATATAGTCAGCTCGCTAGCGGATTGAGCCACCGACAAGCCGTTCGAATCCAATCCAAACAGAAGTAATCCAGTTCCACCCGGGGACCGATCACTCGCCTCTCTTTCATCGGAGGACACCTCAATCCCAGAAAGGCCATCACCTCGTCGCCTCTACTGATTTGAGATGTTGAAACAAACATGGTTTCAGCTTTAGAAAAGAAAACAAGTCAAACAAAAAGAGGGAGGTGGAGCAAGAGGAGAGACAGATTGCACCCATGGCAACACAGTGAGAGTTCTAACGACTCTGTTGTTGAGCCCACTTGATCTCCTCACTAGACATCAAACACACGGCCGGCCATCTGCCAGCCATACGTTCAGCTCCTGCGTAGACCGGGTTTGTCTGGGTAGCCGGAGCGTACGGTCCTTAGGGCACCGATAGCACACCGACGTTCCCTTGGTAATGATGCTGTGTTGGCCGCTGACTCACGGAGCTGTCAGGATCAATCAGAAGAAACAAAGGAAAGGCCAGAGACATGGAAGTTGAACCTGTATATCGGTCATGTGTCGCCTTTAGAAATAGATTTCAGGGCATAAGACACCGACTGGTGTATGAGTGTGTGTATGTGTGTCTTTATTTATGTGTCTGGGGGGCTGGGGCTACCATGTTCCTAGTTGATACGTGTGGGCAGCCGAGCAGTTCCCTTGAGAGAGAGAGACGAGTGGAGCAGAAGTGCGAGCTGAGGAGTACAACTCTCCGAAGACCAATGAGCTGCTTTCAAAATGATTTAAGAGATATTCATACGGCTGGGTTGGGATGACATTTAAGGAGCCGACTGTTATTTAACCTTTCCGTTAAGTAACCCGTTCTCTCACATTAAAGACGCTGAATGGGAATTTCCATTGAGTATAAGGCTTCTTTAAAGTTTCAATGTCTCCGCAATGATGACCTTACAGTTCACTATCCAGCTAGACACCCAGGGGAAAGTGCCGCGACGATGAAACTAATGTTGGCTTATGTGTGTCTCTTTAGTGGGCAGATGGAGGTGCTGTAAGGGGGGGGGGGGGGGGGGGGGGAAACAGCCCCTGCCTGTGTCACAGACACACCGGGGATGTAATCGTAGACCATCAGCACTGGCAGGTTTCAAAGCCTGTGTAATCATTTAAACGAGCACGAGGACACGCACATGGTCGCACGCACGCATGCATGCACGCACGCACGCACTCACACACAAACTCTCACCTGGGTAGAGTTGCTGGCTGGGTTGGACTCTCTACCCATACCCTCTTCTTTATATATGTACATATGTATAATAATGCTGTATATTCTCCCACAACATGTCATCCTCTCTCCTCAATGTAATGAAACAACTACACATTATACATAAAAGTGTTAATTAGTGTTTGTGTGTTGTAAAGTGTCCTTGAGTAACAATGAAATGTGCTTCCAAATGCTATGTATTGCTATTACTAGTAATAGATAGCTTTTACTACTGGTCTCGCTCTGCCATCTCCTGTGACTTAAGACTTTTCATTATAATGAAAAGTTTTATTGAGCGTGCAGAAGATCTTTTAATTTCACACTGTAAAAAGAGATTCATTTGAAGGTTAAAGCCTTCAAACCTGATAAATGGCCGCCCGTAACAATATATACAGTGCTCGTTAAATATATAAATTACAGCTACAGCTACAGCCATCACGTCCATTCCACATGAAAACCAATATATATTTTTCAAAGGTTTCTATTGCCTTGTATTGATTATACAAATTGCAAAAAAAACAAAACTATGAAAAGGCTTCAGAACATAGTTTCCTTTTATATTGTCATTGAAAACATGGTTGTTTCTGCTACGGCCTTCTCCCATTGATTGAGCTGTCCAAAGGTTTTATGGTAAAAAAGTGAACATATATGTGTTTGAGAAGATTAACCCTCCCTCTGACCCATTGTCAACCCTTGCCCAAACAGAGCTCCACACACATCCACACACATCTTGCCACCGGTGTCCCTTCGTCCTGACGACAAAATGATTTGTAGTCTTTTCGTGACTTTGCCGTCACTAAAAAAGAACATAACTTTAGTTTAGCGTGGAACAACACTGGAACAACTGGATAGACTGGCCAAAATATAAGATCTACACATTTTCTCTAGTTGTCAAGCACGCCTTCCTTCTGATAACGCCATCGTCTGCTGAATGTAATGCCATCGTTTAGTTTGATCACGCCAGCGCTGACCGTGAAACACTACAGGGCGTTGTGCCTCTCTCCAAACATCTTGTCTTTTTGAAGAGTACTCCAGAAAGGCTTGAGAAGGTGATTTCCTGATGGAGATCAATAAAATCACCGGCAACCTAGCAGGCCTCTCTACTCGCCCAATAACAACTTTGCCATGTGAGAGCGGCACCGTACTTTACGGTGAACCTCCTTTGCCTTCTCACACTCATTCACCCATTGATTTCACTTAGATTTCATCATGGAAGCGAATCAAGGAAGCGAATCAAGTCAGCTCACTCACACTCACACTCACAAAGAATGACATCTCCAGCTCTGTGATGAATTCCTAAACACTGTACCGTGTTACTTTGATGGAGTAGTGTTCAGTACCGCTGAAGAGGTTATGATGAGGTCATTTACATGGATTTCTACAACGCCACATTTCTGATTGATCGTCGTCCGTCGGTGAGTTGATGAATAAAGATCTGCGCTGACCTTTATTTGGAATGGATCAACTGAAACAGATAACAGATATCCCATCCACAAAGAGATTCATAGGCCCGTACACAGTAAAAAGTGTGGTACCTCCACCAGGGGTAGCCTATATATCTTGAGAGATTGGGCGGGTATGGAGCGTGGCTGAGCTATTTAATATCAACGGCTTCTCTGCTCACTATTTCAACTGTGATATAAATTGCCATTGGAAACTTCACAGACAGATGAGGACAGAAGACGCGATAACCTCGTAAACTGTGTGGTGTCATACAAATGGCGGCTGCAAGCTGCCAACATGAGGGAAGATGGCTAGCTAGGTGTGTGTGTGTGTGTGTGTCTGAAAATGTTTTGGCTGAATGGCTGGAGCTGAAAAAATGGATAAACAGTAGGGGTAGGCTTATCTCAGGAGGAAGAGCGGGTTTACTTGTAAGCCGGGGATCAAACTAGGTTGCTAGTTTTTCGATCCCTGGCTCCTCCTAACGAAGTGTCCCTGAGCAAGACACCTAACCGTAACTGCTCCGCCTTGCATGGTTGACTCTGCTGTGAATGTGTGTATGTGTGTGTTTGAACCGTAAGTCGCTGTGGATAACATCCAGATTCGCTTCAGTCCAGCTGGTCATGACATCAGCGATTTCTATTCAAATAGAAAGTACTAATTTGGCTGCCACACAGCACAGATCTTGGAACAAATCTAGTGGAGGAAATGTGTTGGTTTGGAATTTGGCAGAATCCAAGGATGCAACACCAGTTTGTTTTAGGATCAGCAGATTGAGGGTAATATTTTGTCTTTAAGCATTAAATGATGTCTAACACAACAGTCAATATTTGAGAAACTAGCTAGTATTCAATTTGTATTATACATGAGGTACAACTGTCAAATAAAGTAATTCATAATCAAAATAAATATACTCTGGATAGAGCGCTTAATAAGGACAATAACAATTATGGCCACATACCCACACCATCTGATTCAGCCAAGCCACAATAACAGTATTATATCGTGGATAATTAAGGGCTAATCACAGTTATTGTTTTGTGGCTAATTAAGACCCAGTCACATGCATTATCTTGTGGATAATGAAGGCCCAGTCATGGATTGGGATACGTATGAGGTTGACTGCATGTTCAGCAGCAAGTTCGGTCCAGAATGCAGATCCAATAGAACGCTCTGTTTTGCAGCACGTGTGTGAGACAGTCTGCTCTGGAGGGTCGACTCAGTCTAATGTCTGTTGGCTTGATTAGGGCTGTGGCAGGGCTGTGGCTACCCACCAGCCGAGTCAGGATTCATCTTGAGTGTTTTCTCTATTTATTTGTTTATTTGCTATTGATTAGATCTCTGGGTGACGATAAAACATTCTGGGCGGCTGTTGTGGTTGGAAGACTTCTCCCTTGTCGGGATTTCGGTTTGTCGCAATGAAAAGTGAGAAAATAACGATAGGAACTGCTCAACAATTAAAACACAACCCTGATAATAAAACAATTAGAGCAGTCTAAGCTCAGTTGCTCAGAGTTGACGTGATAAAACAGCAGAAATAATATAGCAGAAAAATACAGAAATGTCAACAAGATTTCCCGAAGGATCTCTCGTTGTAGCAGTTCAGTTCAACGTCCAGGATCTGAAACGCACTTAAGACAGTTGGCTTCTGAGTGGTGTCTCAGGTTCACTCAAGGGCCCCTGTCAGTGATGTGAAACCATCATCCTGTCAGCCCCCGGGGTCGACAGGAGGAGACGATGCGCTGCCTCAACCAGGTTTCTTGGAAAACGTTGAGAGGAGAAGGACAGGCACACAGTTGAAGGGAAAGGGTCTCGATCCTTAGCTTGTTTCCATGAAAAGTATGTCCACTCAATTTCTTATTATGTATTATGATTCGTTAGCCTGGCTCCGCCCGCCTCAGTACTTCCGCTCAATTTTAATTTCCCTTCAGTACTACGTCCAGGTTTGTGGTATTATTCGCAGGTTTTCTGCAGCCAATTTTTTGGCCGTCCAATCAGCAAACAGAGGGAGTGGCTGAGAACATTGACGTTGAGGTTGTGTGCTAGTTTGAGTTGTAGTAAAATGTCGGCAATTGGTTATGGCAGATCCAGAGGACAGATCTAATAGTTTCAAACTCCAACAGACACCCGCCTTCAAGTGAGTTAACGTTTGTCAATGGAGAAAGGCCGGACTCTCTGTGCAAATGAAATGAAGTACGAGATTCTGGTAGGACCAGGCTAATGATTCGTTAGTTTTACATCCAAACCTAATCAACGTCACTTTCTCTACAGCTGACAAAGAAAATGGTTGCAATGAATTGTAGCAGGTCCAAACTGGTAATATTTAAAGCAATCACAGGACGGGCGTCTGCTGTGGTTTTGCGCCATTCAATCAAATCATGAAGGATGAAAATACATTGCATGGGGGCTCTGTTTCCTCAGACGAAACAGGCAGGTAAGGTAGGTAGTATGAGAGATGTAGTCAAATGTACAACACGTCCACAGAGACACGTGCGCAGTTAACCACACAATCAATCCCGATTGAATAGTGGTCCGTGCTTGTCTGGACAGTATCTCTCATGGAAGCGGCAAAAGAAAGGTAAACTGGTTCACCATGGTCGCTACATCTTTGCCCGTTCTCTATAATTGTGCAAACTTGAGATATGATGCAAACCACTATCTGTGGACATATCTTCAAAAGTCAGCAGTTTTGTTGTGCACGAATATCACGTTTTACTTGGGAATACATCGTATTATGAAATTAAGGATGCAGCAGTTTCATGTTCAGAAAGATACAAGGGGTGGAGGAAATGTGCATTGAAATGCAAGCCAAAGGGTACAGGCAGTAGTGGCAGGGAAGACATGATGGACGGGGATGTGCTGAGCCTTTCCATTCCTCTCAGGTCTCGGGAGCATTGTTCTGTGGACCCTGATATGTTCCTTCTCTTTTTTACCTACTTCCTTATACGTGTTCATTGTTATGCACCACCCAAACCAAAACACATTCCATTCGTATGGGAGAAACCTACTTGGTCATAAATTTGTTTCTGATTCTGATTCTATTCCTGCTGACATAACAATGATTGAACAAGCCCAACCAGTACTAAAATAAACGTTATAGACACAAATTCATATCCTATATATATATATGCCATATACCTATATGCTAAATTGTATTATATTGTTGGTGCTATATATTCATCAAGTCTTTCATTCGTTCTTTGCGTAGACTTTATATGAATAATATATAGAGTGTGTCGTGTGTGTGCTGGAGTTATAAAATACAATCTGAGAAAGATAATATTCCAGTGACTCAGACTGACCAATCTTTTTGGTGCAATCCTGCCATTCTCACAATCAAGGCTGTATTACTGTACCAGGGGAGAGCTGTCTAGTGCAGCTATTTTTGGCTGTATTGCTCAAGAAGCTGGACTGTAAAAAGACAAGGAATAGGTAGGTGCACAGTAGGGACTACAATGGAAATGAGGAGAGTAAATTATTCTTTGAAAGCTTTTGCAAAGTAATTTATTTCTGTTACATCCACAACTTGTAAACAACACAATCTACAAACTTTTCCATGCGTTCCTTTTATTTGTACTTCGTCATGACATGATAATAATATTCCATTAGTCCAGGGCTATTCAACTCTTTTCTTACAAGGGCCAGATAATTGGAATCGAAAAATTAAGCAGGGCCAGAAAAGATGAAAAGTAATTACCCCATTTAAGCACTTACATGTGAACATAGAAATCCCCTTAGTACAGTACTGTTTATAAAAAATGTTTATCCACCAAAAAATAGGGCAGTCAGTTCATAGACCTGTTATTCTTGATAATTATTTTCAATTAGAGGTAAGGAAAAATGATTGAGAGAATAAAAGGAGGTATAAAAAAATTATGGAGATAATATCAAATCTGAGACAATGGATGTATATATATACCATTTTTTTCCCCTGCATCATTCTGCTATACCTCATTTTCCCCAAAAAAATATTCTCTCCATCATTTTTCTATACCTTCTTTTTTTTACCTTTCTTTTCTCGAGAAAAGGGAGGTATAGAAATATTATGGAGAGAATTATACAATCGAGAAAAGGAGGTAAAGAAAAATGATGGAGAGAATAAAAATCAGAGAAAAAGTCGGTATAGAAAAATTATGAAGAGAATAAAAATTGGAGACCAAAATTATATTATTTTTCACCTTATCACTACATTTCCGCTAGCATGCCAACTTTCAGTCTTTTAGAATCTGTGTAGGGTT
Organism: Micromesistius poutassou; assembly: GCF_964030765.1. Classification (NCBI taxonomy): domain Eukaryota; kingdom Metazoa; phylum Chordata; class Actinopteri; order Gadiformes; family Gadidae; genus Micromesistius; species Micromesistius poutassou. Next base: position 6,437,799 of record NC_140290.1, on the reverse strand, counting down.
TCTTGATTTTACCAAGAATCCCTGCAACACAGAGGGAAGCTATTGCATCCTATCTTGTTCCGAGGGTTGACTGGGCTGTTATAGCTACCGTCTGCTGGAAATTCACAGAGAGGCTCTGCACATTCAATTCGCATCTGAACATTGTATACGTTCCATTGAAGTGCAAATGCTACATGTTGCAGTGCCTTCTCAGATTATATTTTTTAACTACTGCAATAGCCTTGTGGCAGTCAATCACATGGGCTTTAGTTCCACACAACTAAATAGATATTTCACAGTCCACTCCTTGTTGAATTATTCATTATCCTTGTCTAGCTTTAGCCTTTTTGATGTGGACAACATGTTGGCGCATTCAGAGAGAGTGTGCCGGTTCATTGGCGGGTCGGAAGGGCGGGACAAGGCGGTAAAACACTTTCCTAATAGAGGAAATTGACTGGCTCTCATTCTTGCTCAGAAACATCTGATTATTTACATTCTTCTGAATAACCTGTGGGCAATCTGGCCGGCAGGCCGCCAAATGAATGAACCTGCATTGTGTGGTTTGACAATTGTATCTAAGCCTCGGAAATTACTAATTTATTGAATTAAATGGTAATACACCTTGGATTAGCAGTATGGTTCTGCTCTTTTAGGGTGCTCCCTGCTGTAGGATTCAAAGCATGACATACAGATGTCAGGTACAGCATACCAACATTCTGTTAGCCTCATAGCATAATTGTCATATAATTGTCATAAAAGTCATCTTACATTAGGTTCATCTTGTATTTCGCGTAAAAAATCAAATAAATGACTTAGGCAGATAGTGATAATGGAATGTAAAAAGCATTGCTTTAGGATAAATTATGGGGAAACAATTATGCTATGAGCTGAGGCATAATGATCCCTGATGTAACCCCCCATGGAGCACATCAGATACACCAATCCATTGTGTATGTTAGATACAATACAGAGTGAAATGCAGCTTGGCACACTTCACTTTACAGAGTGTGTAAGATGGAAGGTCTTAAATGGACCACTTATCAGTGTACGAGCATTCGATAGGAACACATTAGCTCTCAGCTGAATCGGCAGTGTTTGTCTAGAGGGTGTCAACAACTAGCTATGTCCATTAGCTTTTACTTTTGTATGTTAGCATCCAACCGTGACTCGTTTTAAAGTACCATCTACAGTACACATCTAGTTTTTGCCCACGGGTTTCTTCTGTGTGGTTGCCTTTTAAAAGTGCTGACAAAGGGCTGACTATTTGCAAACCTCCTTCTGTGATATTTTGCGACCATTTACGGTTCAAACTAATTTTCGGAATTGCAAGGAATTAGAGGAAGTCTTTCAAGCATATAGTACTGGTGGACTGGCCTATTAATCCTCAAACCTCAACGTTAATAAGGAAATGTACTGCAGGTCATCCTTAATGGATTGAAATTTGATTTGAAGATAAATTAAGATATTGAAAAGGAGTGTATGTAATTGCCTGTCATGCTTGTAAGTAATTTTCCCTTTTTGGGCTATTTCACACAGGCCATTAATTGTAACAGAGAAAACACTTTACCTCATCCTTACCGCAGGGAAGGGTTTGAATGCATTTAGTTTAATATGATGCTATTTCTATTGCATGGTTGGGTTAAAGGCTTACTAAGGCTACTGTCACGTGCACTTTTTGATCGTATAAGGTAAAAACTTCAGAGTGATGTGAAAAAAAACACACTCCCCAACATTAAGTCTGTTTCCGTAAATAATTTGCAGAGAAGTTAGACAATTTTGATAATTTGTCCGCGATTTGTATCCTTTTTCTCAATTTGGAAAAGAGGTGGTCCAACTTTGTAACAAATCTCTGGATAGAGTCGACATTGCACACACTAATCCTTACACAACATAAGCACTACTCCTTAAGGAAGCACGCCAGGTGTGTGAAAAACGCACTACACTACTATTCGACACTAGACTACTCGATGCGGAAATAGGCAGAGCTGGGTCGTGTGGTGTCCTCAAAAGCACAACAGACATTGGCGTAATTTCTCTCCCTTCCCTTAATGCTCTTCTCTGCATTAATAAGTCACCACAAAGCCAAAGATGTATGATTAAACATTGATTCTTTCTTTTCCTCCCTGCTCCCAGACAACTCAGCCTGGCTCCATAGTTTAAACCTTGACTTTGATTAGGCCAAGCCTGATCGCTTATGGTAATTCCTCCCTCCTGACTAATTCATGGTGCCCTGATAATGCGCAGGACGTTTTAGTTCCACGTGGCTCCAATACAAAAATTATTTTTTGTCATATACCTCACTGACCAATTCTGTTATTTAAATGAATACATATTTATGTAACCCAGAAGTTCACAGGACCAAATTGTTCCATTTTGTTCAGTTAAAAAAATATATAAAATATATAATATATTGCCAGAATCTTGTACTGAAAGGACGCATGAGGTACAATCTTGACATGTATTCTCGTGAACTTGGAAAAACTTTCTGTGCAAATCATTTGTTGCTCATACGCTTGCTGCTGTGTCGTGGTTAGAAATCACCCAACCTCGCTGACCCTCATCAAAGACACAAACGTTGACGTGTACGGGAGCCGAGATCAAAGTTAATCTGCTGTTTGCAAGTCAAACAACCCAAAAAACATGATTGCTTTTGGTCCTTTTATATTTGATTCTGACACTACAAAAGCCTGGTAAGGCTCCTCCAAAAATAAATCCATGTCAATACGAGGCAAGGTGTTTATAATAACTTGAACCTACATTTCTAAGCTTGACCAATAAGGCCCCGTTAATAGCCAGAGCAACGCATAAACAAGGTTTGTTTTTTGCGCAATACGTTTATTCAATCAATAGTGGATTAGGGCTTATTAGTGGATTATGTAGCGACATTTCAAGTATGGTACCAGACTTACACTTATCCTTTCTCACTGCCGTTTTAAGTGTCATATTTGACAATCATTATCTTCCCTTCATGAAACATCAACACATTTTAACATTTTGGAAATTCTGTGTGTGTGTGTGTGTCTGCGTATGTGTGAGTATGTGTGAGTATGTGTGTGTTTGTTTACTGAAAAGGTGCAAAGCATAGACATGTTTATTGCAGCTGAAGCACTGAAAATGGATTTTATAAAGAGCGTTTTATCGAGGCCCTCTCTTTCAAAAGAAGCATGTGGCAGGTGTAAACAAAACAAGTCTTCGATAACACACTCTCAGCAGGAACATTCGGTAAGGAACACATTTCCGAAGCTCTGCTGGTTTAAGAGGCTATTCCTGACACAAGTGCAGCAATGAAAGACGCAGTCACAATCTTCCCATCCCGAAGATCTTCAGCACGATGAAATTGAAGCCATTTACAAAATAAAATGCTAATCTATATTTGCATTCATATTTTCCCAAATGATTAACCCACAAGCCCCCCTGTGTGTGCCTGTGTTTTCTCTTCCCTGCCATTGTTGACGAGTGTGTGACTTGTTCCGTGCTCGATCACCAGGGGTCCCTCAGCAAACCTCTGAGATGTGCTCCGCCGAGCGTGGCACCGAACTGTCGGCTAATTGGAGGAATTCCACTGCATGCTTAGCAATCTAGATTGATTAGCAGCCCTAGGGTGTGCTCCCCTTCCGCATACACAAGCACGCATACAAACACACAAACGCACACACGCATACACAAGCCACACACACACACACACACACACACACACACATATGGAACACACTTGCATACACACACACACACACACACACACACACATACACACACATACACACGCCACACACACACACACACACACACTTCTAAAAAACTAAAAAGCAACTGATGATTATTTTTGTAATATGCTTGCATGTTATTGAACATTAACTCTTGAGTGAACAGCAGAAGAATCCACTTTAATATACTCCCTTGCAAGCAATCACAGTCATCATAGTGAATAAGAGTTCATATCTTATCTCAAGTAATTCATTTTAAAGTTATTAATTACTCTACTATACGTTGCTTTTTATTTTCAATAAAAGGGAATCTTGAGTATAAGTGCGACTAGAAAGAGCCTCCCCAAGAGTCTCTTTGAAGCCAGCTGTCCTCCCCCCGTTTGGTGCCTCAAACCTGAAAGATGCTTAAAGAGACTCTGAATGGAAACATGAATACAACCTCATTATTGGGAACATGTGAGAAAATTAAGCTTCTGCGCTCATTCTGTGATGGGAATTCAAATTCAATAATCAAAACAAGCTTTAATCAAACCACCACTTTTAACAATGTTGTCCTTTCAGAGGACTTTCATCTTCATGGCTTGAACCGACACCTGTTTTTTTGTTTTTTTTGCACTGCCAATGGTCTCTTGGCTTGAGCATTCAACGTCCGTTCTTCTCATTACCTCACCTTGGCTTGAAATCGGCTCTCAAAGAGAAAGATCAATGTGGACAGATATTGAATATGAGAGAAGAAGACAAATCGGTAACACTTTATAATAAGGTACCATAATAAATAGCAAACTAGTCATTACCTAACCCTTTGTTAATATTTGTTAATTGTTACTAAAATATCTATTTGGCACAAGTTAATATCTATTTGGCACAAGTTATTTGGCCCACGCTACCAGCGTGGGCCATGCTGATAGCTATATATTACTAATATATTAATTAAGCTTAACCAACTTTATTGTAAGGGTCCTATGAGGAGTGGTTCATATTGGGATAGGCAGAAGCATAGTTTAATAACAATTAGTTAAATAATAATGTCATTAACTTTTATATTAACATATAGTTTGTAAATAAACATTTAACATTTAAATGATGTAAGAAATAACTGTTAATTAGTGCCAAAACGACATTTAGTTAACTATTAACAAATATTAATACAATATTAGTTAATCGATTGTTTTCTATTTGTTAAAACATTAACATACAGATTTTATGCAAACAACTAATATTTAATTAATGATGAAAAAAATATTAACTTGTGCTAAATACATATTTTAGTAACAATTAGCAAATATTAATAAAGGGTTAGGTAATGACTAGTTTGCTATTTATTATGGCACCTTATTATAAAGTGTTACCGACAAATCAGTCATGAGCAACACAAGCAAAGATGAGGTTTCGCACTGCCCCTGAGGTGATGTCCTCCGCGCAATACTCTTTCTCTCTTCAACCTGCTCTGTGGGCTTAATTTGAGCCAAAATCCTGATCCTTGAGCCAAAACAGGTACACACTTGTTAGCTAATTTCCAACTTAACATGCAGGACCACCTCCAAAGGTGCGGTTCAGTCGCTTTTTATCATTTTGTGTATGAGAAGTTATTTATGATTGCTACACAGAACACCTGCCTTTGATATTATTAGTAATATTTCACCAATCTCATAAGCATTTCCCACCCATATCCTAGACATTGGTAGCATGTTGGCAGGGGGGAAGGGCAGGATATTGTAGTGGCTAGCTAGTATGTAGGACTCCCAGCCGAAAGGCTGTGTGTTTCATCCCAACGTCCTCATGCTTGTACACATAATTGAGCAAAATGCTCAACCTCTATCGGCTCCATCATGACAGCTGAGTTGTCGTTATTAATTCAATTAAAATGATAAAACTGTTGGTCTCTGGAGGAATACTAAATAATAAAAAGGTATGCCCAAGAGTGTAGTGAATCTCACAGGTGGTGCCTCTTTAAAGGTCCCAGTGGACTAAATGTAGTGGTAGGCTGATCTGTCCGTCATACATCTGGATGGACATGTCCATGTGTGATGTCACAAGAGGGTCGATTGAGAAATGGCTTGTGATGGCTGATTCACATCACACCTGGTGGTAGAATTGGGGTCCAATAAAGCAGGAGAAGATGAAAGAGCCTCAAGGGGGTCAGAATGAACAGTACAGTAGTCCCAGTGAATCCACAGGAGACCAGAGAGACAGGCTTTAATTCTGTAAAGATGCTAACCCTGCAAGTCCTCCGGTATTTTGCTTATGGCTCAGATAGATCCCTCCTGGATTTATGAATAATGGGGGGTTTGCTGTTCCACTTCATGGACTGAATACTCTACTAAATAATGGACCTAGTACCATGCTGTTTGTCCTACACATCGATAGACGGAAGCTCTTCCTGTCAACACAAAGTGTCTCTATTTGTCCACTAGACAAGTGGGAAGGACAAGTGGGGTGGGAAGAAGAAGAAGAAGAAGAAGAAGAAGAAGAAGGAGAAAAATAAGAAGAAGAAGGAGGAGGAGAAGGAGGAGGAAGAGGAGGAGGGAGGCCTCAGTTAGTGGCGATGGTATGGAGTGTTCTGATGGAAAAGGATTAACCAGTTCTGCTGGTGGCTACGCACAGTGTATAAAACCCCTGGCTGATGGCCTACTCATTGAGTGGCTAAACGACAGGAGTCAATGTGTCATTCCATCGAGCAGCTCCCAGGTCAGTGTCTGGGGATCGCTCTAATTACTTCATTGGACTCCATCGATTTCTACCGGCTGCACAAACCTCACGTGATAAGACCTGTTTAACCCCGGCAAATACAAGAGTGAGAAATCAGATTCCAGAGCAATATTGATACGGGCGTTGACTTCAGACGTTTGAAGGGTGCGAAATGATCCGCTGGAAGGTTTGCAAGGTGCTTTGATGTTGTTATAAAGAAACCTTTATTTTTTCGTCTGCCATTGAGCAGTACGCTGACGGGGGACATCTTTGACATTGCGGACATTTGACAGAGCGTGATTCAATATTCCATGTGCTCTTCATTTTGAAGGTCTGCACTGACTTTGGAACCAAAGGATTCAACTCTTTGATTTTGTAGCAAGGAATATATTTTATTGTTGTTTAAAAAGGGCGCTTTTAGGACTGCAACAGCAAATTTATCCATATAAGATGTTGCATCATACTACAGGTCATATAACAGGTCAAAGCCCTCATCATTGACGACATCCTCAGCTGTCGAATATGAAAATAATACAATGATCCTTTTTCTCATACAATTACGAAACTCCTAGGCAAGAAGGTGCTATTTGTGACGCATCCGACTTCCACAACTTTCATCCTCCAAGTGACATTTCATATAATTAGCAAGGTTTAACCTTCAACAGCATCCTTGTTAATAAACCAACCTTTGGTCCACTGCATAATGGTGGCCTTACGAAGCTTATTAATAAGCAGATTTTTTGAAAAACTGGAACTTGTTTTACATCCTTGACCTATTGCAACATGTAACATTTGATGACAGGTTACAGAAATAGAATCCGACTGGCATTGTTGTCATATTCGTCATGTATGCAATATATATTATTCATATGTAGCTACTTCTTTTGTGTCTTTGCTTTTGATGACTAAATGACTTTTTTTTGCTTTTGATGACTTGATGACTTTTTGATGACTTTGATGACTTTTGATGACATAACTTTTAGCAATAACATACCTTGTGTTGCAATTGCATCAAGTGTGTGTTTCTCAGAGTGTGAGGAGTACTAAAGGGGCTGGTATTATGCATAAAATATACCATATTGATTTGGGTTTGAGATAAACAACAACCAAACACGGACAAACATGTATTTGAAAGAAACAACTTGGAACCCAGTCAAGTCTGCATCTACTTAGCATCTGCCTCTCTGCCTCGCGTTAGTCGTGTACGGTATACATTCAAATGAATGAAATCTCATTAAGCTTGTCAATTTTCTGGAGTGGGGTTAAAGGTAGCCGACAAAATACAGGACAGGGATGCTAATGCCTTTTATGCTGAGGGGAAAAAATAGAGCCGTCACACACAAGGTGCTTTGAAGTGAAAGAGGATCTATTAAGTCTTTTGTCCAGCACGCACTTATCACATCATGCATGATAATAGCTTATGCAAACATGAGCGCGTAAAAAAAACAACACTGACGAGGTTTTAGAAAAAAAATCAATCCTGCCACAATCATCATTTCGTCATTTCTACTTGATTGCTCTTTAAATGGAAACCAACGCGAGTTCCACAGGGTTAACTTTCCTCCACTCCCCTCCCATATTCTGGAGGATAGTCAATTAAAGCATTTTATTTTTAGACACAGATCGATCCATCCCGGCTGGCATTTCCTTGTTAAATAGTGCACTTTACACATTCCCTTGATTGCCTGTATTTGTTGGGTTTAGCGGCTTTCCTTTGGTCTAAAATTTCGAGATACATGTTTCGATTAGAAATGCCCTTGGGATTGGAAATGTATACATATGTACGGGGGCCCTATGATGGTATACACACACAAAATCCATTCTATTGATGTGCTACGGCCGGGGCTGCCTTTGATGAGTGCTCCTGCCGTGTGGGTGTCTCCATGGCACTTGAATATGCAGTGGAAACATTGCATGCCTTGATTTCTTAAAAAAAATGGCTTGTCATTGTTCGGGACATCGCCCATCGGGAGAAGCCTTAGCATCAGACTTTTGTCCTACACGTGACCTCCCCTCTTGTTTTCTAACAACTTAACTTAATGTCAGTGTTTTAGCTTTTTATACTACCATTATACCATTATACCACCATGTTATGGCATCCATTACACTCCTAGCCATCCCCGGATGGAGGAATCCCCTCTCTCTGCGTTACTTCTCGAGGTCTCTTCCTTGGGATCATTAAGGGAGTCTTGTCCTTTAAGCTGTCCAGGGGATAGGGTTAGGGGGTGTGGCCCCTGCATCTTGATCTGAGTATCGGTGATTAAGGGCTAACCAAATAAAACGGATTTGACTTGATCCACTCGAATGGAAACGTTTGCGTTATCTCTCATCTCTTCCATTTATAGTCTGAGTCTGCGGCGGTGGAGGCAGTGTGTGTCCCCCCTCCCCCCCACAGTTTGTGTTTGCGCCTGCACAGTGTGTGCATCCCCCCTCCCACACTAATACTTATATTAGTTGGGGGGGGGGGGGGGGGTGGTGAGGACAGCATGTCCTCCACTGCTAATCATAATAACAGAGGAAGTACTGCGCCTTCCACCCCCTCATTGTCCTCTGAATAGAGGTACTATTTGATTACACCTGTTGACCTATTGCCAAAAACTTGAGCCAATCACAGCAGGATAACCCCCCTCCCCCCCTCCCGCACCGACTCATGCATTCGGGGCTCTGTTTGGCGCTGGCTGCAGGTCTAATTGTGGTCTGCTGTGTTTTTGTCGCGTTTGTTCGATTCCACCACTTGAGGAAGGAAGAGGACGTCTGAGTGCTCTGTTGAGGGAAGCGCTGCACTTTACTTCACTAGCAGCTTAACAGCAAGTCTGCGTTAACTGGAGGGTCGTGACACTTCCCAGTCTTTGTTCAATCATTTGGTCCACTCACACCCAAACACCTGCCGCCTGCGCTGGCTTTTTTCATCAGTGGCTGACATTAAAGTGCTTTCATGAAGGGCCTTTTGGCTGGAAATGTCACCATCCTTCTCCTCATTGAGCCCGTGAAGAGCTCATGTCGCGGCCCCCCCCCCCGAAATAGCTGACCCGGCCCATTACCGAGCAAACACCACACACACACACACACACACACCCCGCCCCCACTGTGAGCAAGTTTACATTTCCTGAAACTTGATGCGTGCATCACAACAAACGATGAGCTGTTTTTTTCCCCTGGGAATGGTGAAGCACACTTTTTATAAATGCTATAATTAATAGTAGACTATTTTAATTCCCCCGTTATTAATACACTACTATAAATTAATACTTGTTAATTACATGCCATGAAGTCCCTGTTATTTAACACCTGTTAATACCTTTGGGGATAGAAAGTGATATCTATCTATCCATCTATCCATCTGTCTATCTATCTCTCTCGCTATCAATTTATTAATTTCCATATAGATGATATACAGTGTGAACGTGGCAAACGTAGCATTTCTATAATTAGTGTACACAGCACAGACCTGCCAATGAAGCCCTTAATATGGGTGTTTATGGGTGCGCTGAGTGTAATTGAGCAGACAGAACACAAACTGACTGTGTGTTCACACCAAAAGACACACGTTTCGCCTGTTCGCGGGAACAGGCGAATGTTGCTGAAGTTAAAATATTTCAACTTCAGCGAATTTGTCGCGCTGCAAATCCTCGTGAACGCGCTCGCCGTTCACGTGGAAAAATGTCGTGCCGTCAATCAAATCTTGTCGCGGGTTTCGGCGACAAAAAATTTCGCCCGATTCGCGTCTCTATGTTCACTTTGCATTGAAACGTGTCGCGGGGCGAAGTGCGGTGTGAACACACAGTGATATTTGTCAACAAAAAACGAGAGCTGCCTCAGAGCTGCCTTCTTTCGTGTTGATTCTAAAGTGGGGGATCCCTGCTGTTGGAGCCAGTGGCGTGCAATTACTGTTGTGCATAGTATGAATTAAATGTCGCAAATTTGGAAGAGCCCTGACATTTTAGAGATTGGTGGTGATTTATTTGTTTCATTTTATCACAACTACCCTGTAGTCAGATTAGGTTGTTGTTGTTGAGGTAAGTTGTTGTTGTTGTTGCTACTACTAGTTGGTAATGTCACGGAAAAAAAAACAGAAAAAAAGCACAGTTTGTGCAACACATGGGTGTGTAACGACACACACCCAGAAGAAAGACAGTTCTCATAGAGAGCAAGAATAGGATGTTGATGGTGTAGAAAAACAACAATGGCGCTGTGTCCGTCTGTTGACGAGAGCGACGGGGACACCGGCGGAGCTGCCACTCTGGTTCCTCTCTCGTTGAAGTAGACTTTGAATGGAACCAATTAGGAGCTTTACTGCTCATGCCTGTCTCATCAGGGCCTGTGGTCGGATCGAAGCCATCCTTCTGAGGCTGGGCCACTATCTGCAACCGACCCTGATTAGCTGCTGCTGCCACGGCAACCATGGGAGGAATTTAATGAATGAGGACACCTTATTTGGGTCTCCCTAATGAGACAACAGCAAAAGCCCAAACAAAAGGAACTTGATTGTTGATACCGATGGCTTTCATGTCTGAAAAATATCTTATGTTGTATAATATCATGTATGTATATGTATGTATGATGATGTATTAATCTCTGAGCAAACTGCCCTGGACAACTGAGAAAGGATCCTTTTGCTTCAGGCCTCCATGTCAACAATAAACAATGACAATTGAGGGGACAAAGAAAGATAAAAATAGTTTTCCTTTTGACGTTCGTGATCGTTTCCACCGGCGTTGCGCAGTCGTGTGTGTGTGTGTGTGTGTATATGTATGTGATGTGTGTGTGTGTGTGTGTGTGTGTGTGTGTCTGTGTGAGATTTTGGCGAGAAGAGACAAGATGGTGGCATCTCTGCACCATGTCGGAAGAAATTAGACAAATGTGTCGGCTTCTTCAACAGGCAGAGAGAGAGAGCGATAGTTGCAAGGTGTTTTCAGTGCTTACCTTTCCCATGCACTGGTATCTGCCAAGAACATGTGCGAGCATGTGGGTGTGTGTGCTTGTGTGTGTGTGTGTGTCAGGGTTTGTGTTTGTTTGCGTGTGTCTGAGTGTGTGTGTGTGGTTATGAAAAATACATCACACCCCTGTCACTTTGAGGTAAACATCTGCATTTAAAGACGCATCCCTGTGCAGAAGGATGTTCATACGGTTGGAGAGATTACTATTATCTCAGAGGGCGAAGATGAGGAGCCCTGAAATACTCTCAGCATTAGTTTCATCTGCCGGGTATTTGGAAACACACTCAGCAGACTCCCCTGAACGGTACCACTTCATTTGTCTGGGATTGGTAGCTGTGTGAAGATGAAAACAACCACGATGACCAGACAGACATTTCAAGACTTTCTCCATTTTACAACAATTACTTACCTTTGGATCTCCTGGGTCTTTGGCTATTAAAATACCATTTGTTGAGAGAAAACGAAGAGGGATGAAACTCTCTCCTTCCCAATTCCTCTGTGAACACATGCTGGTTGTTGACCTCAAAGCAAGAGCGGGCTGAATGCTGGGAGAATCGCCTCGCTGGGTTAATTCCTGGACACAGAATCCAATTCTTCACCTCTGATAAGAGCCAGCACACATGGAGAGCCCATATGCCATAAAAGTGGGAAATCTGTCGCCATTGCAGATGGTTTTGGCCACCAGCTTTAGCTGCTGGTTGGCTCCCTGCAAGGCTGCCAACCAAAACGGTAGTCCTACTGGCAAGCTAGCGCACACAGAATGCACCCCCTGCCGCACATGTGGGCAAGTCTGATAAGTCGGATTGCAGAATGGATCCCTATGGAAAGCTTATTGTTATGTTCCAGAGGCTGCATAGTGTATAATAGGCTTTTGTATTTCTAAACGCCCTCGTTGCATATCATTTGCTCCATCTATTATCAACCTTGAAGCACCTGATGGTGCACTAGAAGTGGCCGACACGATCATCTTTATTCATTGTGAATATGCAAAACGAAAGGATACACTGAAAACATGATCCATAATAATCATTAATGAACTCAAGTGCATGAATGACATACGTGAAGGCTGTTCCTTCTCCTGCATTCACACAGTGCAGGAACAGTGATGGTCAGGTCATGTTCTGCTGCATCTTCCCCTTACAATCAATGACCATAAATACAATGTAACGCAATCACATGGACAAACCAACCTCAATTTGAGTATGAGCTGTAAATCATATCAAGGTTTGTAATTGTTCTTATCAATATGTAGAAATGATTTACAATTCAATAACACGCAAGTTTAAGCAAGCACTGCACTTCCCAACGGACAAAAAGATTGTGCCTAATTACAGAAAGTATCGCTACGCTAACTAGCCAAAACTACTTTCATAAGCCTAGTTTCCATCGTTAAACTGACCAAGAGCCGGCTATCGTTACTATAGGAACTATTTTCTGATGGAGATGAACTTGGGCAGAAAGCTTGAATTTGAGGGCAAATTAACCCACAATATGAAAATATTTTACAATGTTGTTGATAATGAAGATGGTTTGTGTTATTGAATCGCAATCTTACACGAGATGGCGTTCTTGAATGTTATTATTGTTACGCAAAGCACAGCCGTAGGAACGAGGCGCTTGCGCCGAGTTCCGAAGTCCTGTGCTTCTTAATTCAATGTCGGCAACTTGTGGATAGATGCTCTGCACTTCCTTACAAATGGGATTTTCTCAAATCCCACCACAGGAATCAAACTGCTGTATATACCCTCCCCCTGTATTTACACACTTACCCACTCTATGCCTCTTCACCCTACACATGTGCAGCACAGCCCTGCCTGCTGCACATGTGTAGGGTGTAGAGGCATAGAGAGGGAGTGAGTGTTATGTACAGAGTCATTCAGTATGTAAAATGGGCTCCTTTGGAGACATTTTGAGAGAGTAGTTACTTTAAGCGAGCCAAGTAAAGCCAACGTTTTGGCAACCCAATGGGGCAAGCCATAGAATCCTAGCGGGACAAAAACCAACCCTAATAACAATCCTCATTATCATTACGTCACAATAACGTCAATTACGAAAAACAAATGAGGTAAGAAAATAACCAAAAAACCCTCCCCCATCAAGCCTCCCCTAAAGGTCCACACCTCACTTCAGCAAAATCTCATAAAATATTAATAGCATAAAAAATGCATATCCAGAGCCCTCATCAAGAAGGTGCTTTTGACATTAAACTAATATTGAAGAAAATTAAAGACCAGGGGCTACATACACCCCCACCCACCCTAACTCCCCCCTCTCCCCTCCCGCTTTGCTTTATTATCCCATCTTCCTGTTATGATACAATGTGCATACATGGCACATATATTATTCATACTGTTCTGTTCTCCTCCCTCCTCAGAAACCCCTCCTGCACCCTGCACCCGGCACCGGTCTGTGTTGACCGACACCTCGCCTCTCCGCCGCCGCCGCGGTGTGTGATCTTGAAATGTTATCTATAATTCATGCCATTCATCTTTTGTTTACAAGTCGCCATGTGTGCGCTTCTCGCTCGGCCAGCACGGCCTCTCTCGCATGAATCGCTCGTCGCTAACGACCCGCTCTGCTGGCGTCCATGCTAATGATCAACCGAACGTGCTTGTCGCTCCTCGCTCCTCGCTGTTTCAAGAGGACGCTTCGTGGTTCAGAGTGATGAGTGCGGGTTGTATCGTCAGAGACAGTGCGGCCGCCTCTTGAGTCCGTTCCCTCTACATATTCGATTTTGTAGACAATAAACGGCATAGCTTTCTTTTTGTTCTTCACAGCACCAGGTCTTGTCTTGTGCTTTGCTTTCCCCCACCCAATGGGGACCACTGTTTAGAGGTTTATTGAGAAGGGACAAATACCTTGTACATTGTTTCATATAAGATATCAAATAGATGCCATGCGTACAGGTTTCTAGTCAAGACTAATTTGCAATCGCTGTCACTGCTGAAGTCATCTCTGATACGGGCGAGGAGGATATTTTGATGGGTGTCTGCGAGGCAAAGGAAACCTCCCTAATTAACATTCAAACACTTCAGTTACTCCCCCGGAGCACTCAGGTGGTTAGGTGGTTTGGCCAGTCGCCATGGCGACTGCTAGACGCCATTGAATTTTCAAGGGAAGACGCAGAGCTAATTTTCTGATAGCAGGCCACACTCTAGATATAAGAGCCGGGCTCGGAGGGAATTAAGTTAAAGGCCCCGTGAGGACCGCACTTTTCCGTTTTGATTCCCCGATTCTGCATTGAACCAAGGTCATGCAAGACAGATTAGTGAATGGGGCTTGTACACCACAATGCATCATGGGATTGTTTTGCGTTGGCCGCCATATTGAGAGGACTCGAGAGATTTGTAATACTGTAAAATCCTATTACAACGTAATATACCGTTACTTAGGCTAATGAAAACTTTTTGTTGCAAAGTCTCGCATGAGAAATGCTGTGGCAGTTTCAAACACAACAATGTCTCCCTGTAATGACAAATTATTTCATGATTAATTACTAAACAATAACAAAAAAAACATGACTACTAACATAATTACTAACTTTCCAGTGCTTACAACATCAACAGTCAACATCAACAGTCATTGGATGTGAGGTTGAGATGATCAAGCCTTATAGGATATGTTTGACTGACTGATGCTCAGTGCTGTGTAACATACTAGAAGTGAGTAATAGTACCAATATCTTAGATGAAAGTGACTCTTGTAAAAGTTTAAGTCATCCCTAAGGAGATCACTTAGGTAGTAAAAGTCATAAAGTAGCTCAAATAAAATGTACTTAGGGTTGAAATCCGGTCGATGTCAGGTAAATAAATGTCTGTTGAGTCAAAATGTAGCCCCGATCAAGATAATACAATGATGATTGAGCCTATGGCCTGTAGATGAAAGCCCTTGCATCTGCAGTATAATTACACTTATGAAAAGAGGATGCGTTCATACAGTTTATGTTGCTGCCATGGTGACCTGTATAGATCTTCTATTTGTGAACGTTGAATTGAACTACTCTCAAAGGCCATTCATATAACATTACAGATATATTAAGATATGAGCAAATATGTTCGCACAAAAATAAAATCCATACAATTTGCTGTCACATACACATATTTATTCATTATTTAATTCATTATTGTTGATGTTGCATTGAAATGCATACAATCAATGCAGTGGCTGAAGCTTATTACTACGTAGGCTACGTATCACTGCTAAATCACTGTTCAATTATATAGAAACTACAATGTCCTTATGAAGTCATCAGTACCTGAACAGAACAAAACAACTAAAACAGGCTTTTTACAGAGTGCTGTTACACAAACTTCCCAGTGTTCATATTGAAACAGACATCAACTATCAAGAACAACAGTAATTATCAAAAAAACACAATGCAGAAAATAATGTGATGTAAGAAGTTAAAAGGTTGGAACCTAAAATAACATTGTTTTTTAATAAGATGTATTCCAATAAACGTTGATTCAAAACAACGTAAAATAATGAAATGGAAACTTCTGGAAATATAGAATATATACAGCAGTGAGAGGCTGCAAACCTCACAGAGATAGCTTCCACATTGACAGCCCTCTGAACCAAGTCGGCCATTACATCTGGGAGAATATCAGCGGCTATCTTTCCACCTCATGGTGGGTCCCACATCATTCCAGGGAGCTCATTTCATGGTGTGTGTACAACCACAAACCAAGCCGGTTTATCTGAGATTATGCTTTCTCATAGGATCAGTTTTGGGGGAATCTACCCCAGCATCTTTTAAGAGGTACTCATGTGATGAACAATCAAATACACCTCTAAACATGTGATGAATATAAATATTTGTTCACTTTTGTTCTGGGTTTTATGCTGGCTTTATATCATCGTATCATCATATTATGTCATATATCATCAGACGATTATCGTTGAATCAATTTAACTTTAATTTGGATATTTAACGATTCCATGTAACAAATCATTTTTCAATTTTGTCATCCATTATTGTTATACATATGACTTCTCGTTCAGTGCAAGCCAATTATCTTGAAAAATGTGGCAGGAAATTATTATTATCCGAAAGGCCTGCTAATGACATAATGTGGTTTGGCATGATACGTCAATTAGGCTGAGGACAATAGTCACCGAGCATTCGGGTCTTATTTTGTATTATTGATGTAATCATGTGGCTTCCAGCATTCAACAGCTCCTCAGTGCATCACATAGGACAACAATGCATCCATAGCAGCTCATATATATTTAACCTTTAAAGAAAATGTACCCTTTTATGAAACATATTAAATCTGTCTCTCAATAGCTCAAAATTGCTATAATGAGACAAGCCGCAAAAAACAACAACACACAGAATGGTTCAGTACAATTTATGGGGAAGTTTATAGGCGGAAATGATTTGCTCATCTCATTATTATTCCATAATTTACAACTCCTTTCTTGTTCCACTAACTGATACCCTTTCTTAATGCAAGAGGAGCAGTGGTACAATGGAAATGTTTGAAATACATGAGCGCATGGACAGCCGCATCAAAGAGATTAACAGTGAAGGCGTCTTACGCGCATCACAAGCCCTGCATACACCCGAAGTACTTCTTACTGGCTTCTTCTTAATCCTCTCATGTCTTCAGTCAGTCTCTCCTTTATGTGATGAAAGGGGAATAATCAACAATCAAAGGGTCCAGTGTGGATGTTAAACTGTTGGCTTGGTTTATTGGCCTGTGTACTGTACCAACCCAGTACCTTTTTTGATCTTCCGAGGACTCTTAGCCACATCCTACTTGGGGCCACTCACATCCGACTTATCAAACCCATTTCTCCAGATTCCATTCATTGTTGCCTAAGCCAGATAATGTATAGGGGTCCTGGGGGATTTTCTCTGTGGATAGTTTTTGCAAAATTGTTGCACATTTTAAGATAGAGGGTAAATCAGTCATGGGAATCCATATACTGCTCTACACAGCCAAATGCAGAGTCAACTCTAGGCCAAGACTGTGGGAGTCTCCCATTTGAGTATTGATTTAACTTAATTTCATTTTATTTGTCTCTGCATGAACATATACTCTTAATTAAGATTAGTTTCATCGTTGCTGAATATCATTGCACGTTAGCAAATAGCAAGCTTAGCAAACATCTGGCTCATCTCTACTCACAGCATTTCAAACGACAGAGGGGAATACAAATGAGATGTTGGTGGGAATTCAATTTTGATGTACTTCAAATGCATTTTCATAATTAGTTTCAGAGCACTCTGGTGACATAGTTGACATCTATCTCGATGTGAAATACAGAATGAGACTGTGACCCACATGACTGATTGGTTGAACATCAGTGGGTTGAACATTACAGTTCCCGTCACAGTTGAGAATACACAGTTTAGAAACACAGCATTTCACTACAGTGTCTTTGATACCGGTTGGTATCATGGTTTTCGCATCAAAAGGAATATCAGTGCCAGTGCCGATTCCCTTGTTATTATCATGCCGACCGTTCCAGTGATTTGCTGTTGGATATGTCCATTAGCAAAGCTGTAGCTGCAATATTTACCACAAACCCCGACCGGAATGACACCTTTTGCTACGTGCCATTTCTCACCTCTGGTATGTGAAGGTATCTTAATGAGTCCCGCAAAGCTACTGAGGCGGAATAAACCTTGCTCATAATATTTTCCATATATTTGTATTCAAACGGCTTCACAAATAATTGACAAATTTGTACTGTACCTTTAATTGATAATAAAATTAACGATTCAGGCACGACCATGCAGGCTGAATTTAATCACCAAAGTAATCAGAGACGGAAGCATGAATATGGGCACCACCGGGAACAAATGTAAACATTGATCCTGTTCAACAGGAGGTCACGAGATCTCTGTCGTACGTAGCCTTGAGAAATGAATGACAGATACTCGACTGAGGAGATAGAACAGTAAAGCTAATCAGGACCACTTTGAGCTTTAAAAACAGGCTGGATTATCAAGATAGGAAAGCATGTTTGATTGAATATATTGAAATGCAGAAATGGTTGCTAATTAAGGGGAAATGCTCCATGGAACATTACATCTGGATCCATTGCATTTATATTGGCTGTTTTATTTATGTGAGGATTCTCTGTTTGTTGCAGTATGACCACGATCATGTCAGCTACATGTTCAGCAGTGTTTGTATCGAGTTTTTAAAGAGAGAAAATCTCACTGAAGCAGATTTGATTACAGAAAACATTAACAACACAACACTTGTTAAGATCAGTGCTAATGTGATGCGTTCTAAGTGTGATGAGGCTTCTATTGATGACTGAACATTGGGGGTGAGAGATGTGTACCCTTTGTCTTTGTGGTTTTCCCCATGTCAATCCAGTGTGTGACCTCTTTGTGGTACAATGGGATATTTTACAGTTGTCAAATGTAAGATGTCTCCAGCGCAAAATCTTCTCTTCAGTGTCCTCTGGTGTCTGGTTTGATGCTTATGTGGTCCAACAGCTGTGCTTGCTGCCACCCCCCCATCCCCCTCACCCCTGCCCTGTGGAGTAGGGCAGTGAGAACCACCGGTCTGAGAAAATGGGAATCCACTGAACACTTTTAGTTCAGTCCACCCACAGATTCAGGGAACCTTAATAGACAAGTACACCCCCCTCCTACCCCCACACACACACACACACACACACACACACACAAACCTCAGTCTATATTTTGTTCTTTTCTCCTGGGTTTCAAGGCTGATGTTCCATCAATAGCTTTTCAGGATGAAGACAACAGGAAAGAAACGGCTTCTCTTATTCCCCTGAAGTCTTTTTGTATCAATTATTAAATTATGGACCAGGATGAAAATGCTCTGCACTGGTTCTTTCAGAAAACACACTCGGTTGGGCGATTAGGCGATTCTTTGTAGTTGTTTTGGTGTTTTAAGTCAATGGCTGCAATCTAATTGGCTATGCATCTATTCAGCATGAGGAAACAAAGTCAGTCCATCTCGTTCACAGGCTGCTCGTTCGAAGGTCCTGTTTTCACCCGATACACAATATCATTTGTTTCCTTCATCATAAGACCCTTTCTTCCATTGCTGTTTCCGACCAATAATGAGCTCTGTTATATCGCCCTCTGTGTCATTGTTCTGGGTAACAACGCACCCTCAAGACAGCCCTTTCATTCTCTGCCCAGGACTTCACAGTACATTTCCAGCTCCTATAAAACTTCCATTCCATTCTTCTTTGTTACCCGAGCACTTCCATTCTTCATGAGGAGACGTGTCATCAAAGCAAAACCCATTAATCATTGAAGCACTGCTCCTCTCAACCCGATTGGAACGACTCCCAAATCCCGGACTAGAAGGGGGGGTGAGGGTGGGGGGGGTGTTGGCCTGGTTCGCCCCAAATGGCCGGTAACCTCAAAACTCGGTGGTGGAGATCAGGGTGATCTCCGACTGCAGGTCCTGCTGGATCCGTCTGGCGCCGCCGAAGCCGCCGGAGGAGGCCGGCTCCAAGCCTAGTCACGCCGGGTTCTTCCGGGCGTCCGACGGGGCGCACACTGACACGGGCTCCCTGGTGGTTTGGCGTCCGTGGCCCAGGCTGCGCGGGTCGGCGCCGGGGCGGCAGGGCAGGCAGAAGTCCCTGAAGCAGCGCTTGAAGTTCTCGTCCAGGAAGGCGTAGAGCACGGGGTTGAGGCTGCTGTTGGTGTAGCCCAGGGCGATGCACAGGTGCCACACGGCCACCACGAAGGGGTTGCGGTTGTCCACCTCCACCAGGGTCTTCACGATGATGAAGATGTGGATGGGCGTCCAGCACACGATGAAGGCCGCCACGATCACCAGCACCATGCGGGTGATGCGGCGCATGTTGCGGTCCTTCTCCTTGGAGCCCGAGAGCAGACGCACGCTGCGCAGCCGCAGGATCATCAGGCCGTAGCAGCCGGTGATCACCATGACGGGCCCCACGAAGGCGAAGATGAACACGCAGATCTTGGTGACCGTGTCCCAGTACCAGTCGGGGTCCGGGAACTTCAGCATGCACAGGGTTTTACCTGGAAGACGAGGTGGGCTGCAGTCAGGGCGAGAGCAAGGGAGGTGTGTGTGTGTGTGTGTTTGTGTGTGTGTGTGTGTGTGTGTTTGTGTGTGTGTGTGTGTGTGTGTGTGTGTGTGTGTGTTCGTGTATGTGTTTGTGTATGTGTGCGTGTTTCAGAGTGTGCGTGTGTGTGTGTCTGTGTGTGTGCACAATTAAGCAACACTAGCAAGACATGTCACAACACAAGCAAAGCACAAAGATCGGGAGATGACATTCTTAAGAAGTCTCTACGCGACAAGGGAAGATCAAATCACCGCTATCATGCAGGCCATCACGCAAACATAACGGGCCCGGGCTTTGTGAAATGTTAGACTCGAGATGACGACAACGAGTCAGACAATCGGCGAAACAAATCTTACCGCTGTCCGTCACCTTGGTGACAGCCATGACCATGATGGGCACGCCGATGGCCGACGACAGCACCCAGATCAGCACGTTGATCAGCTTGGCCTTGGCCGGCGTGCGAAAGCCCAGCGCCCTCACGGGGTGGCACACGGCGATGTAGCGGTCCACGCTCATCATGGTCAGCGTGAAGATGCTGGTGAACATGTTGTAGTAGTCGATGGCGATCACCACCTTGCACAGCACCTCGCCAAAGGGCCACGTGTTCATCAGGTACTTGGCGCTCTGGAAGGGCAGCGTGCTGGTGGCCAGGGCATCCGCCAGCGCCAGGTTGAAGATGTAGATGTTGGTGGCCGTCTTCAGCTTGGTGTACCTGTGTGGTCGGGGAAAGAGGGGTGGGAGGCGGGTCGGGGTGGGGGCGGGAGAGGTTTGGGGTTGGGGTGGGGAGGTGGGAGGGGGAGGTAGGAGGGGGTGGGTGGGGGGAGGTAGGAGGGGTTGGGTGGGGGGTGGAGGTGGGGTTGGGGGTGGAGGTAGGGGGGGGATGGGGGAGGGTGCAGCAGTAATGAGTACTAATGGGGCATTGAATTCCCTTACATTTGAACGTGCAGATTGGCTTCGTTATTGATTTGAACTGGTGTTGCACAGTTTGCAAGGAATATATACAAGCATGGGCATCGTGAAGACTTGTATAAAAAGCATCTTAATCCTCTGCTACAGCCGGCGTCCCTTGAACAGAAAGGTACTTACTGTACCTTTGTGTGTGTGTGTCCGAGGGAATTTTGTTTCCCCTTCCATTCATCCGTAACCGTTTGATTATTTCAGCTCAATAATTTCCCACGGATGTAATAGAACCATGAGAGGGGTTGTTGGCATCCATATTGATCTAAAAGCAGGTCATATTTTGCCACAGCAGTACGGACGCAGGGGCCTCGTAAGAGGCAGGGTGGAAGCCGTAACGACCCAGGCACACCTCAAGCATCCCCTAAGGTACTATGATACTGGAACACACACTGACTGTTGAAGGTTGTTTCTGAAAGACCACACACACACACCAACAATATTGGGAACAGGCGTTAGCAAGAGGCATGCAAACCCTGCTGTATTGCTTTAATTGGCCTCAGGCAGCAGCATAGCAGAAAACAATGATTGTTCACCGTCTTAAAAAATACAATACAGCACAATAAGCACAGCTTCCTGCTCTCATACGCTAGTATAATATAACACCTCAGGCTCTAGCTCATTTGGACTCTCTAATGCCTCGAGTTTGGAGTGGGTGCAAACTTAAAACTGTCATTGTATCTCACAAACCATTCACACTATGCCAGTGTGATACATTGTGACCAGTACCGGCGCTCCCCACACACGCAGAACACGCACTGCGCGTAGGGCACCAAGTGTCTGGGGGGGGCACCAAAAAAATCGGTCTCGTAAAAAATCATCATCATAATAATAATCATAATAACGCGATATATTTAAAATGAACATGTGTAAAACGTGTTAATAGCAATACAAGCAATACAAGTAACATTTGCTCGACAAAAAGATGCGTCTCCTGTGCGGCCCTCTCTCTCCCCTTGGTGCCCCCCTCCCCCACATCCCAGTGGTATGTTCGATTAGAATAGATCATTCTCAAGTTTGGCAGACACCTGTGTTTGGATATGGCCTCGAAAAGGCATCAAGAGTCGGGGGCGGATAAGAGAAAAAAGAAGAGACAGCGAGATGATGCACGCACGTCGATGGCAGGTAAGACGTTTAAGATGTTTTAAATAAAAATGGCTAATTCTGTAATTTAGTCCTTGTATGAATGTCTATGCTCATGCCAGGTAATGTTAACGTTACTGTTAACGTCAACAAACTAACGTTAGCTCCTATGTTATTTTAGCCATCAGAAGTCGTCAGCCAAGTATTAGCCAAGTTTACTTATATAGGTCTACTGCATTTCAGGACGTTTATTTGGCATTTGTTATGTAGCCTACGTTATGCATGTGTACTGTGAACCAACGAGTATGCAATTGCGTACTGTAGTGGAAAAAGTAATGCTACGGATGTTACTTTAAAGTAATGAGTTGATGAATGGAGAATGGCTCCTGGTAACATGCATTCTGAGAAACCTTGCATCTGCAGGTGAAACTACAATTTGAAAGAAAATAAAGAAATCTTATGTAGATCCCCCTCCCTTCACATTCATAGTTTTCAAATTATGTAGATTTTTTTTATATTGTGAGCCATCAATCATTGTCTTAAAGGTAAAATAGTTTTAAATGTTGTCATGCATCAGTGATTTACACATTGGCTTACATAAACCTGTAATTAATATGTAATATTGTTTTTGAATCAAGGTGCAAAACTGTATTTCAGTGTACAATCCCTGAGTATTTTTTCTTGTATTTCTGAATGCAGGGTCAATGCTTAGATATGTGCAAGGAGTTCCTCAAGACCAGGAGGAAGATTTAGATGATCAACCATCCACCAGCAGTTCAAGCACACATCATCAACCACCAATCTCTGCAGACTCTGCAACAGCACCCAGCCCTGACCAACAACCATCAACTACTAGTTCAGGACTTATGTTAATGTTTGGTGCTATTGTTAATGCAAAATGAGTGTAGTCTTTTATCAAGATTTTAATTTCTCTTTATTTGCACATTACATTTTGCAAAACATTAATGTTGAGAAGTTATTTTGGAAATAAAGAGAAACGTACTGACAATTACTGAATTTATGTTTGATTGATGATTTTCGGGGGGGCACCACAATGCATTTGTGCATAGGGCACCCAAATGGCTAGCACCGGCCCTGATTGTGACCTATTCACTGCACAGCTATACACAAGAGTGGGAAGACTGCTTTTTAAAATTCATCATTTTGAAATCCCTGCAGAGAAATAATTGGTCTCCCTCATTGTTGGAAAAAATACCCCACTATCACCTATCAGCCCTCATTTTTAAAACCCATTGAATCTGAGAGATGTTGTGTAATGCATTTTACAGATAAAGGGACAATTCTGACCTAGTTATCCAGCAATCAATGTTTTTTCTTTGCCACAATCACACATTTTATTGTGATCACAGCTACAATAGGCTCTTTTAAAGTCATTTTGAGCTAATTGGACATTAAGAATCCAGTAATTGTTAATATCATCCTTTGATGCACTGTTCTATTCACTGTCCTAGAAGCGATATGAGGAAAGGCAGCTATACACCCACAAACACAAACTATATGCTCAGATATAGATATTGAATACGCAACACATTAATATTTATAAAAACATAATATGAAAACAGCTCCAGGTAGATAACTATCGACGCCGTTTTGAAGAAAAGATCAGAAATAGATAAGAAACCTCTTGGGGGCGCTATGATAGGGGAGATGTTTACAAACGACTTCCATCAGACGAAAGAAAGGAAGATGGCTCAATAGTGCAGGATCACCAGGTTTTGCACCTCTATACTTTGAGGAGCGGCTGCATTTCCTAGAGAGTTCGTTTCATCCCCTTGGCAAATTCATACCCAAGCTTTCATAGCTTGGGTATAATTGAGCTGCATTTCAAAGAAAAGCCCTCCCCCAAGTCCTTACTGAAGTGCACCACTTTTCATGTCCCTTTCAGGGTATGAAGATCTGTAATGCAGACAGCGAAGACTCAAGGTGTTTACGTCCTCTAAATGAAGCGACTGAAGTGCTGGGGATGAACAAGAAGGCTTTGAAATGCATACTATGCATAGAAGCAGAGGATTGTGGAAGGCAACAGGGAGTACAGTATAGTGTCTTCGTTTAGACTTTTGTCATGTGACAGGAGTCAAACAAGGGCAGCATTGGGGACAGAGGGGCGAGTTTATTTTTGAGACGGGGCTGGACAGGCAGTAGGGCTGAACGATTTGGGGAAATAATCTATTTGCGATTATTTAGACCAATATTGCGATTGCGATTTAGCATGCGATTTTTCTTTTCAAAGTTCCTTATGTTCTGTATTACTAAACACAAGAATCACTAAACACAAGAAATAAATCATTCTATAGTCTGAACAACACAACATTGGAAGCAGTCAACAAATAGAATGCTCTTTTCTTTAAGCCAGGCCTATGTGTTGAGGTGAATTGATGCATGGATCAATATTGTAACATCTTTATTTATCTATTGAATTGTAAAAGAAAAATAAACACAATTCTTCATGATCTCCAGTCAGTTCTGTTTTTTATTGCAGCAATTCTATTGCCTCCCGATGTCATTTTGAATTAGATTAATTGCAAAGCCCTAGCTGGCAGTCCTTGTTTTTCTTTCTGGGGCCTCCTGCACCGGCTCGTTCCCCCAGGTGGGGTGCATGCGGGCCCAGAGAGCAGCCCCCTCAGCAGGTGTGGCAGGGGAGCTCCACTCCACCCCAAACACAGTGTCCCTTTCATTATGGACGGGTTCATTTGCATTAACCAATCCGATGGGGGAGGTGGTGGTAGTGGCGGAGGTACGAATGGATGGAGGTAGTGGAGGAGGAGGTGATTTGAAGCACGCTTCACCACACCGCACCCCATTAGTCAGCCTTGGGGGCTGTGGTGTGACACGGTTATTGGCAGTGTTGCGGGGACCATTAGAGAGGCGTGCGTCCCACCGTTCTCTCCCCTATTTGTTTGATGGCTAGCGATGACCACGGGCCAAGGACTCAGATGTGGACGTGTTAAACCCCCCCTCATCCCCTTCAGCCGATCAGGAACCTCCTTAAAGAGACTCAGGGATCATGTTGAGTGATGTGAGTCCACGTCTCCATTTGTAGCTCCCCAAACTTCACGTGTATGTGCCCAATAGATGAGTACCTTCTCCCTGCCCCCCCCCCCCAAACAAACCTGGGGCCTCATGTACTAAGACTTGCGTGGATTTCTGACTAAAACTTTGCGGACGCCAAAATCTGGAAAGCTGCTGCGCACAAAAAAATCTGGATGTATCGATCCTTGCGTAAGCACAATTTCACTCAGATTCTCTTTGTACATCCCAATTAACGTGAAATTGAGTGCACATGCATGAGCCCGACTCTCCGCCCAGTCTCCTCCCTCATTTAATATGCTAATTAGTATAAATAGGCCTGCAGTAGTGCCCTCGTTAGGAGAAATACATTCCCAAGAGGATAGCTCTTGGGAATCCGAATCGGCTGATAAGCCAGTCATCAACATGAGCCGAAAAATCATAATAGTCGCGGAACACCCATTCATTTTGAATATCTTCTAACAAGTCCAACACTACACACACACACACACGCAGGCACGCACGCACACACACGACACAACATCGATTATAGCCACATATTTGCGCATGCTTTTATATTCTCATTTATTTGGATGCATACTGATGATAGGTTGTTCCCATACACCCAAGGTGTCAATAATATGTACATAATTCAAAATTGGTCGACTGGTTCATTGATGGATTGATTTTAAGTAACAATGGCTTGTGCTTACTCCACTCAACATCACATGATGTGATTGCAGTCAATAATTTCACAACAAATGCGTGAAGCGAGATCAATTAGCCCAGATGTCATGCGTGGTCCGGAAAACATCTAATGTCGTTTTATGGGTCTGTTTAAGTTTAGCCTAACAACAGTGTCACATTATGCATCTTGACAACAAAGTCAAGTCAAAGTGAAAGTCAGTGTTTTATTGTTATTTGTTCAGAAAACGCAGGGTCATTTTGTACATTGAAATTCTTTTTGACCTGGCAGGCAAACAATACGTAGTAGGCATAATAGATTAACAAAAGAGACACAAATAAAAATAGCAAAAAAAGAGAAAAATGTGGTAATAGCAACATAATAAAATATATATAATAAAAAGTATACATAATAAAAATATATATAATAAAACAAGAACACAATCGATAGTTTAAGAGAATATTAACATGTAAACATCTACCAATGCAGCATGTGTGTCCAATGAAGAGTGTAAACATTAAATACTATAGGTATAAAGTGAAATGTGCCGAAAATAAAATAACACAAAATATGGCAGGAAGGGGTATACATCACAGAAAAATAAAGCATCATAGTAATAGAACATAGCAGCAGTACTTAATAATGTAAACAAAAAAGAGATTTAAGGTAATGTATCCAGTGCAGCATATGTATCCAATAGAGAGTGTAAACATTAAATACCGTAGATTTAAAGGGGAATGTGCAGATAATAAATAATGTGCCGATAATGAAATATCACAAAATATGGCATAGCAGGAATAGCAGGAGTATACATCACATAAATAAATAAAATAGAACATCATAGAAATAGAACACTAGCAGCAGTACTTAATAATGTAAACAAAACAAAAAAAGAGAGGGATTTAAGGTAATGTACATTGAATGTACAAGTGTTCATGTGATCAATATGATCAACAGGGTTAGTGTTACTGTTTGAGAAGCCTGATGGCCTGCAGGTAAAAACTGTTTGTGAGTCTGGTAGTACGTGCCTGTATGCTTCGGTAACGTCTCCAAGACGGCAGCAGTGTGAACTGTCTATGGTCTGGGTGGCTGTGGTCTTTTATGATTTTCCGTGATTTTTTAAGGCAACGTGTGTGGTAGATACCTTTCACGGAGGGGAGCTGGCAGCCGATGATGCGCTCCACTGTCTTCACCACCCTCTGGAGGGCTTTGCGATCAGCAGCGGAGCAGCTGCCGAACCATGCAGTGATGCAACCTGTAGAAGTTGGTGAGAATTTTGGCAGACATGCCAAACTTCTTGAGTCTCCTCAGAAAGTATAGGTGCTTTTGCGCAGTTTTTACCACAGAGTCTGCTTGTCTAGACCAGGTAAGGTCGTCTTTGATGAACACACCGAGGAACTTGAAGCATGAGACTCTCTCTACTTCTGCTCCATCGATGTGAATGGGGGCGTGACTCCCCCCCTGCCGCTTCCTGATCATCTTCTTAGTCTTTCAGACGTTGAGAGAGAGGTTGTTGTCCTGGCACCATGATGCCAAGTCCCCGACCTCCTCTCTGTAGGCGGTCTCATCTCTCACCCAGGATGGTGGTGTCGTCCGCAAACTTGAGGATGGCGTTGGAGCCGTGTGTGGCCTCACAGTCATACATGAACAGGGCATACAGGAGGGGACTGAGTACACAGCCCAGAGGGGCTCTGGTGCTTAGGGTCAGTGCAGAGGAGGTGAGGTTGCCCATTCTCACCACCTGGGGTCTGCCCGTCAGGAAGTCCAGGATCCAGTTGCAAAGGGAGGTGTTAAGGCCCAGGATCCTGAGCTTGGGAACGAGCTTAGCGGGCACAATAGTGTTGAATGCTGAGCTGTAATCTATGAACAGCATCCTCACGTATGTGTTACCCTTTTCCAGATGGGAGAGGGCGGTGTGAAGTGTCAGGGCGATGGAGCAGATGTGGGTTCTGACTAGCCGCTTGAAGCACTTCATAATGATGGGGGTCAGTGCTACAGGGCGGTAGTCATTCAGGCAGGTGATGGAAGGTTTCTTTGGTACGGGGACAATAGTGGTCTGTTTGAAGCAGGTGGGGACTGCAGACCGTTTCAGGGAGAGGTTGAATATGGAGGTGAAAACCTCCACTAGCTGGTCGGTGCACCCTCTGAGGACACGGCCTGGAATGCCATCTGGCCCTGATGACTTCAGAGGGTTTACTTTTTTAAAAGCTCTCTCACGTCATCCGTAGTTAGGGACAGAGTGCAATCGTCCTGGTCCTCAGCTAGCCTTACAGAGAGGATGATGTTGCTCACCTCAAACCGTGCATAGAAGCTATTGAGCTTGTCTGGGAGAGAGGCGGCAGGCTGGGTATCTCTACTATTCCTCCCTTTGTAATTAGTGATGGCTCGCAGTCCACACCACATGCGTCTGGGGTCGGAGCTGTGGTAGTTAGACTCCAATTTGTCTCTGTAGGCTCACTTGGCATCTCTGATGGCTTTCCCCAGATTATATCTGGACTTCCTCAGATTCTCCAGGTCCCCAGAGCTAAAGGCAGAGGACTGTGCTATGAGCTTATACCTTACATCACCATTAACCCAGGGCTTTTGGTTAGGGAAAGAACGACATCATCGATGCACTTGGAGATGTAGGCTGAGACAGAGTCTGTGTATTCATCAATGTCTCCATCAGCTGCATCACAGAACATCTGCCAGTCTGTAGTTTCAAAACAGTCCTGAAGAGTAACAATGGTTTCCTCACTCCATCGTTGAACTGCCCGAAAAACCGGTGTATCTTGTTTGTCAACAATAACGCATGATTGAAGTGCAATTAAGATCACGCATCCCGACGTTCAAATCCGCTTTGAACTAGCCTCATATTGCAATATTACTTCATGACTCGTGATCGCGTAGGCCTAATGTTGTTGTGCTGATTTGCCTCTATGTGCCGCCAACTGACAAAATGCAGCAGAAATGTGCGTAAGCCAGGCATTTTGTTTGCGTGGAGAACCGCACTTTCTCACGTCAAGTCAGTCTTTGTACATCCGAACGTTTGCGTGAGAAGTTGCTTACACAGCTTTTTTGTGCGTAAGCAAGCTTTGTACATGAGGCCCCTGGTGTAGGTTACAGCGATGAGAGGCAGGTGGACACAGCATAGATGCAGTGGGGCCGCTGTCGTGACCACTTTACAAAACCAGCCCTGTAGCCAGCCATCACTGACTGTGGCACTTATTGATCCTGCGATAAGTGCTGGTGGAACGCCGCTGCACAGCGCTCCTTGGTTTTTTCTTCCTCTGTCCTTCTAGCGGCTGCATGGTTGACGTAGCGTTGATCACCGTCTCAGTGACCAACCTCCCCCTGACCTAAGCTATGTCCCTCAAGAGGGGCTGTATGGGCAGGATCAAAAGGATTCAAAAGCACACGCATTCACGCACCCATGCACGCACACACACTACACCTATTTCTGCATCAAAATATTGACAACTAGGGTAATGTTATATATTTTGTTGAGTTGTCAATCCTTAGTTTTATTCACGGTGGTCTTTAGAATTAAACTACATATTGTGAATAAATGTTAATACATTTACTCGTCCATGTCACATCAATTTTCACTTGCAATGGTGCAGAAGACAACAACTCCCCTGTTCCCACGCTACCTTACGACGTCATCAAACTGCAACTTTTGTTCTGATGGAGAGACCCCTAGCGGTGGTAACTAAATACCATACCTTTAACATACATCCCTTTGAAAACCTATATCTCGAGATCCGCGAATAACGGGGAGAGGATTATGTCACTGCAAGACGAAGCCAAAATAAACAGGTCAAGTGGGTCTCGCACAGCCAATAACATTTGTTCACACATACAATGTGTTATTAGTGTTTGCCTGTTAACTGTTAGCCCCCATTCCCCTTTGGCCTTTGCGGTTGTTTCGGAGCAGAAAATGAATTGCGACAGGCCTGCCTCACTCGCTTAACTTCCCTTCCTCCGTAGGCTTAAATATTTTTTGGGGCGTGTGCGGAGCATGTGTGTATTATTATTAATCACATGGCTGATGAGTCCTCTCTCACCCAGAGACACACAAATGTGCAGAGGATTGACCCCACCTGAACTGATTCCCCGCCAATTCTGCCTTGCTCATCTGACTGTGTTCTCCTAGCCTGGTCCACCTTGGTGCTCTCCTCCTGTTGTTCCTTCGCTCTCTCTCCTCCCCTCCTCCCATCCCTCTCTCTCTCCTTCTCTCCGCAGCATCTCAACAGGTTATCGATGATGCTGTTATGATATATTAGTCCAGGAAAGGCCGCCGAGACAGGATTGCTTTTAACTCACTTTATTGGGTTAAGGTGGTTGGTCTATTGTCTATCATCTATGAAACAAAAGGAGAGGGATTGTATATAACACGCGTGGAGCGTCTCTAAGCTTTACATCTAATCGATACCCCGCCCAAGAGATTCTGATTCTAAAATGGCGGAGTCCGAGTTAAATAGGCAGGTAGCGGTGGGCGTATTCTGTGGCTTTAAAAGCCCGCCCCCTTCATCTATGTATGAATCAGCTGTTGCCCCCTTGTGGCTATGCGCAAGTCTTACAGCTTATGTTATGTTGGGAGAATATTATGGCTGAAATATGTTACAATGCATTTAAAACCGTGTATTTCATCATAGCGGCTTCAGCTACAGCTCAGGATGGAGCGAGCTAGGAACCAGACCCGCTCTCTAATTACTCTTCCCCCCCCTCCCCCTAACCTCCACACTACCTCATAAACCCAAAAGGCATCCTTAATTAGTTGACCATGTACGCTGTGGTTTACCTTGGGGGTGAGGGAGAAACCATGTCAGATAAGAGGGTGATTAATTTAACGCTGATCATAGGCAGGCTTATGGGACGTCAAAGAGGAACACCTGCTCCATTAAAGTACTGATGGCCCCTCCAGCCCTAAAGAGAAGTGCTTATTCCAGAGTTGTTATTTATTATTCAGCCTCCTGCTGTGAGCTAAGATATAGGAAGCTTGTAGGCAGCTTATATCAGGACTGTGTGTGTGTGTGATTATATGCTTTACTATAATTGGATAATGTGTGTGTTATTATATACATACCATATGGATAATAGGTGTATGTGTGTTTGTGTCAATATACCATAACATGTGGATAATTTGTGTGTGGGCGTGTGTGTATTAATATTCTGTACACTATATGGATGTGTGTGTGTGTGTTAATATACTGTACACTGTATGGATAGTATGTGTGAGTGTGTGTGTGTGTGTGTGTGTGTGTGTTTGTGGACCACATGCCAAACTGGTTTATGTACCACACAAACATTTCGTTTGCAGTGCCGTTAATATGATCCATGGGCCAGCCAGGGCCAAGGTGTGGCTGTGGAACGAGGTCCAGCAGCAGGGAGCAGTTTGACTCATTTTACATGACAGTCTTCACTTGTGGAGGGTGAACGAATACAGTTACCCTATTTGGATACTGGAATCCCGCTTAGGAGCAACATCAATCTAACCTAAACTGAGGCAAGATAATCTGTCTTGAGAATTTCATTTAGGATTAATCATACACACATATACACACACACTCGCTGGAACAAGCACACACACACACACACACACACACACACTTGCATAGACACACATACACACAATCACACTTGTATAGACACACACACACACACACACACACACACATACTTACATAGACACACACAGGTTTTCCATCGTCGTCACGAGCATGTGTCCCCATATTGTATGTGATATATGGTTTATGTGTAGCTTTATATGCCAAATTGGCCACATAATTGGATCTAGTTAATTTTATTCAAGCACATTAATTTTCCCCTGTGCTCGTCTGGAATAGAGAAAATGTTGTGAGACGCGTGGACAATCCATGTGCCCAAAGGCGCAGTCACTCAAACACCCAAATCACACGACACTCACAAACACCCAAATCACACGACACTCACACAAACACCCAAATCACACGACACTCACACAAACACCCAAATCACACGACACTCACACAAACACCCAAATCACACGACACTCTCAAATCACATGCTACTTTTGACAACCCAACTGTTACGCGCAAAACGCATGCAGCGCGCGAGTCGCTCCAACATTTGCACAAGTTCTTTATTTTAATTTTTTTTGTGAACCAGTCTTACCTGACCACCCCGTACATCACCAGGATGTTGCCCAGTAGTCCCACCACACAAATAACGGAGTAGAGCGCCGTGATGGATATGGCTATGATGATGCCGCTGGCGCTCCTCACCGGGGTCGGACGCACGGTCTCGTTACCACCGTAGCCCCCAACCGACATCTCGTCGGTGACATTGTACGGAACCACAGAGTAGAGGTCCGCGAGATCAGCGCGAGGCACCGTGAACGTCTCCATACTGCGCGCGAGGCTTTTTATTCTCCCCGGCTGCTGTCCGCTTAAATTGCGCGCGCGAGGGTCGGTGCTGGGAACTTGCGCTCGAGGGACAATTAGCGTAGTTTATCTGGAGACTTCGGACCTGAAGGTGAGCTCGGTTGCGGGGGCGTTCAACGTAGTTCCTCCCCGCCGAATAACGTGTTACGATAAAAATGTTTTTTTTTTTAAAAACGTACAGCCGGAAAAGCGCACTTTATGAAAGTCAAACTAACGGAGGGCTGTGGCCGGATAACCTGTCACCTGTTCCCTATGGTAGCGATGAAGCTGGAGATTCACTTGTTCACAGCGACTCCCCCAGACATTGTTACACCTCCTCGCCCTCAGCTCGCGCTCTTATAACCGCGCGTCGACGTCAGGGTTGCGTCGCAGCTCCTATCGAACGGTCGAGCCTCCGAGGGTGTCATAAATACCAGGCTAAAGATATATGCCTATAGGTCTATAGGTAGTGAGGGGGTAGGAGAAGGCGAAAAGATCCTAGAACAACGGACACGCAACTTAAGGTGTTGTAGATGTAGCCTACCATTGGAGGCTAATATATTGGTAGGCTTCAAGCCCAAAAGGGTAATTTAAATAATTTGCGTGCCAGCCAGGCCATCCATCCGACGCACCCACACACACACACACACACACACACACACACACACACACACACACACACACACACACACACACACACACACACACACACACAGACACACACACACGTACTGTTACTGTATGTGTTCATCTATTAGGCTTACTCTAATTCACATTTATATAATAATGTGCATCATTTTCTACCTTTTAATTTTGTTGCATTAATCAAACACCATTGTTGTTATACCACTATAGTCATATATCTATGTTAACAACAAATCACTTAACTGCACATAATGTCAGTTGGCTCCATAAATTTTTGGTCTGCATCACCCACAGTATTGACCACTACAGGACGGACAGGGGGGGATGGGAATTGCTATGGGGGTCTTGCGGCTGGACAAAAGCCTTGTCGATCGCCGGCGAGTTTAACCCCACTCATCAACCATCATCCAGTAGGTCTGCTCCATCCTCTGGGAAATGAATGTCAACCGGTTTCACAATCCGTGCGTGTTGGCATTTCACTGAGCACATTGGGTCGTTATAGGCTGTCAGAGGCCCTGATTATTCTACCTATAGCCCGCCCCTCTGTTTTCACCAGAGCCAGCGTATTTACCGGATTAAGGCTGTCTATACGGCCCTATTGGGTTTATTGACCATGGTTAATGCTAACACATAGACCTGTACAGACAAGCGATAAACTCATGAAGGCAACCAACAACATGCGTGGCCTTTAGTTTGGAAAATTGACTTTGCATGGTAAAGCATTGTCTTGTATCGCGGGGAAAGGATCAAGGTAATGTGGAGTATCTATGGAAATAGGGCTGAATGGGATGTGACAAAATGTGTGAAACCTGCATTGCAACGATGCAGTCGAAGGACAGCCACTAAGTAGGCCAGGCCTAACAAGTCAAGTCGGATGTTCCTGAAACAACAGATGCTTTGGCATTGCTAGCCTATTTAAGGGGGCTATAGTCTCGTCACCTTATAATTAACTGTTTTGACCAGTTCCAGTCGTCAGGAAGGCTATAGGGCTCATCCACACTCGACTTTTCTTGATGATAGCGTTCCCCTAACAGACCTGTCCCTTTTAGAGAGCAGAGGGAGCGGAACATTCTTTGGCGGGGAGCGTCGCTCTGAACGCACTGCAGCGGAGAGAGATGAAGCATGATCTTTATGCCTCTGGTACGGTGGTTTTGGGGTGAGGTATGACTGGAAGAGCGGTAAGGACTCAACACCTGGTTTGATTCAGAGATACAAGGTGAATAGATATGCACTCTGGTAGTGGGTCATGAAGCATCTCCCGGATCCAGCTAAACCTTCAGTCTGTGTTGGTGTTGGCAGAATGGTAATGAAGCCATGACTATAGGGTCAGCTTTATCTCAGAACTGTACAACTTTATGCAGTGTTGTCTTGACCACTCTATGTGTGGAAGCGGAAAACCGGTCAAAATAGAACAAATTAATTTACATCAAGAATGAATTAAAAAGATGCATGCAATATTATGAAGAGAAAAAACAGTCACCTGGCAGACACAGCACAAGGCTGACTGCTTTAGAGGATCTCTGGTAAACAACTTAGGATAAGAAAATATGAGAAAGAGTGTTTTTATCACACAGCTGAGCATGCTGCTTGATGCAGGTTCTACCAGCCACAAGGCGGGGAGTCATTAGACTCGTTGATAGAGTATACAAACGGTTTACGTTTTGCACATTTCCATCAATACTCTACCGACTTCATATTTCAGCCTCCCAGGGAAGGAATCTTTCAAATCATTGATTTGATTGATTTGTTGATCCATTTGGTTGATTGATTGATTAATTTAATGGTTTTGATCGATTGTTCTTTTATGACAGGCATGTATTGGCACCTGTTTGTAACAGCTGTCAAAAGCAATCTCCACCTCCGTCAGGACCCCATTAGCCTGCTAAATGTGTGCTTTATTCATGGTGATTGCATCTACATCCTGATATAGATTGAAGCGCATTGCATTGACAGTCCGTCTTCAGATGTGTCTGCCGAGTCTGAAGCAGTTTGTTTTGGTCACCTTAATGTGACAACATCGGAGTTGTCAAGCAGTTACGTCGAGATCCTAATGTGTCTGCACTTTTCATTCATTTCAAGTGATAAAGGGAGGCTGGGTGAGATTGAATGCAATGCAGTGTTTCTCATTCATCTCAGATGCATTACCGGTGTGGGCAGCATGTGGATGAGGATGCAATCTGGAGGCAGTTTTTTTTTACGTAATATCTGTTTATGGATTTCTATTTTGCCTCAATTTTCTTTACATTTTTCTCTTATTTCTTATATACAGTGGCGGAAATAATTATTTGATCCCTCACTGATTTTGCAAGTTTGCCCACTGACAAAGAATTGAACAGTCTATAATTTTAATGGTAGGTTTATTTCAACAGTTAGAGACAGAATCTCAAAAAGAAAATCCAGAAAATCACATTAAATAAAATGTATTAATTGTTTTGCATTTCATTGAGTGAAATAAGTATTTGTCCCCTATCAAAACATTGCTCAGTACTTGGTGGAGAAACCTTGTAGTTGATGACCAAGTTTGCACACATCTCAGGAGGAATTTTGGACCACTCTTTGCAGATCCTCTCCAAATCATTAAGGTTTCGAGGCTGTCGCTTTGCAACTCGAAGCTTCAGCTCCCTCCACAGATTTTCTATTAAGGTCTGGAGACGAGTAGCTAAGCCACTCCATGTGCTTCTTCTTGAGCCACTCCTTTGTTGCCTTTGCTGTATGTTTTGGGTCATTGTCGGGCTGAAAGACCCATTTTTAGTGTCCTGGCTGAGAGAAGGAGGTTGCCAGCCAGGATTTCACGGTACACGGCCCCATCCATCTTTCCCTCGATGCGGTAAAGTCGACCTGTCCCCTTAGCAGAGAAACACCCCCAAAGCATAATGCTTCCACCTCCATGCTTGACAGTGGGGGTCATCTTGGGGTCAGAATTCCTCTTCCTCCAAACACGGCGAGTTGAATTAATACCAAATAGCTTGATTTTGGTTTTATCTGACCACATCACCTTCAGCCAAGCATTCTCTGAATCATCCAGGTGTTCATTGGCAAACTTCAGAAGGCCTGTACATGTGCCTTCTTGAGCAGGGGGACCTTATGGGTGCTGCAGGATTTTAATATTACAGCGTAGTGTGTTACCAATAGTTTTCTTGGTAAATGTGGTCCCAGCTGCCTTCAGATCATTTTCAAGCTCCTCTCATGTAATTCTGGGCTGATCCCTCATCTGTGTCATGATCATTGATACCCCACGAGGTGAGATCTTGCGTGGAGCTCCAGACCGAGGGAGATTGACAGTCATTTTGTGCTTCATCCATTTTCGAATAATCACACCTATAGTTGTCACCTTCTCATCTACCTCCTTGCCTATGGTCTTGTAGCCCATTTCGGTCATGTGCAAGTATATAATCTTACCCCTGGGGCCGTATTAACAAAGCTTTTTATCTTACCGCTAGGAGTGCTCCTAACGCGAGCTAAAACATTTTACGTAGGAGTTTTTTAAAAACTCCTACGAAGTTATTCACAAAGCCGCTAAG
The DNA here is from genome assembly GCF_964030765.1 of Micromesistius poutassou. Classification (NCBI taxonomy): domain Eukaryota; kingdom Metazoa; phylum Chordata; class Actinopteri; order Gadiformes; family Gadidae; genus Micromesistius; species Micromesistius poutassou. Next base: position 6,401,148 of record NC_140290.1, on the reverse strand, counting down.
ACCTACTCATACTAAGGATAAATCACTAAGAGTGAACTAAGAGTAACGCCCCCTAACGCCCCCTTACGTCGATTCTCGTGCACGAGTTTTGAAGCGGTCAGTACGGTGATTGGCTGTTGAGTGCCGGCGGTCTCCGTGAAACTCATTCGCAACTTCCCACAAACGAGCCCACTAAATCAACGAAAAATAAGGAAATAGCCGAGGCTACAAATGAAGTCCTATCAAACAGTTATGGACAGTGCAGTTAGCAGAATACACGCACGATGACAAGTTTGTGCAGACCACGATAATGACGTTGTATGCACGTTAAAAAGAGAGCCAAAGCAAACAATAAAAATACGTAAATTGCATTATATCAAGGAAGTAATTAAAAGCACCCTGCAAACTATTATCCAATGAGCATATTTCCAGCACTTAAAGTTTGGGCGTAGCCAGAGATTGTAATTAAGGTGCGCCTGTGAGAGTTTGGGTGGCCTCAAGTTCACAGTGATTTACCGGAACGCTGTTAGAATAACTGCTGCAAGTGTCCAGTGGAAGCCAGGGTCCGGAGCGATCGATACGACGATCATGAAAGCAGCCCTGGCTCTCCACTAAATCACTCCACGCTGTACATGGGGGAATGAAATGTATGGATATAATCGCAAAATCCAATAGGGGGGTTTCCTTCACAGCCCCGCTTCTGTGGTAGCGAATGCGTGGACCTAGACCGGTCACTACGCAGTCCTAGTGCAACGCGCACCGCTCACCGCGCTCACATTTTGCTTTAAATCGTAAGAAATCCTTGTAATGAATTAATTCTGAAAATATTTAGGTGTGCCAGGACCACGCTTGGGTGTCCCAGGCACACCCATGCACACCCGTGGCTACGTCACTAAACACTTTAAATATCAGACCATACCACCGTTCAAGTCCTCCTATCATGATGAATGAAGGAGAAGACAACGTGAAACGCAAGCGAAAGCCCAACTGGTCCGACTCCCGACTGAGCAGATTATAAACTCAATACAATAAATTAATTATCTTACAATAAATGATTAGATAGTAATCATAAGTAAGAGTAGTTATAGGCCCAACAGCGTTACTCCTAAATTCGCCACTTATGACCTACTTTTAGCCCTAAGATTCTTTGTGAATACGGCCCTAGGAGTACTTTCTTAAAGCAAAAGGACTAATCTGTGGGAGCCAGAATCTTTTATGGTTGATAGGGGGTCAAATACTTATTTCACTCAATGAAATTCCTAAATTGAAAATCAATTTATACATATTTTTTAGCGTGATTTTCTGGATTTTCTTTTTGATATTCTGTCTCTCACTGTTAAAACAAACCTACCATTAAAATGATAGACCATTCATTTCTTTGTCAGTGGGCAAACTTACAAAATCAGTGAGGGATCAAATAATTATTTCCTCCACTGTATGTAGAAGCTCTCCGGCTGTGGACCCTATAGGGCCGAAGCCCTGCTATTCTGTTGGTCCTGTTCTGGGCCTAAAGCCCCCTACACCCCTTACCACCGTGCTCCACCTCCACCATGTGATAAGGAATCACATTTCCGTGGTCTCATGTCAGCCCTTCACCACCTAACGCTCCTTTGTGTCCCATTAAAATGCTGTTTCGTTGGCGACGACAGCCAAGCCTTTTATTAACTTTTGGCCCCAGTGGAGGAAGCCATAGAACCACACACACACTTACGCATACAAACACACACACACACACACACACATACATATCCATAAACATACACACACACACACACACAAACACAGTCATACACACATACAAACACACACAATAATAATTACACACACATAAACCCACATACATAAACCCACACGTACACACACACACACACGCACACACGTGCGCGCGCATACACATACACATACACATACACATACACACACACACACACACACACATATATACAGAGAGTCCCACACCAACCCACACCCTGGAGATCCCACCATATGTCTTACTTAACTTCGGTAACTAATAATGTCCCAAACCTCCTAATTATGGATTCATCTTTTTTTCACGGGGGGGTGGGGGGGGCAGAACAATAAAAAAGAGTTGCATCAGAGAACCACTGAAACGAAAAATTGCTCCTTCCACACACCGCCTCATGTGACTGGGGGGAGAGCCGCGGCCCGTTATAGCAGTCATCTTAGGAGTCATCTTAATCCACAGCGACAGCCACCTTGCCCTCAACCTGCTCTCATTGGCCGATGGATGTGTTTGGGGCAGAGGGGGGGGGGGCTGTGGTTGGGGGGGAACACAATTTAGGCCCACTTAGATCTCCCAATTGAGCCTGCAGCCGTGTCGACTGCTTTCGGTGCTTACCTGACCCGCACACACACACACACACACACACACACACACACACACACACACACACACACACACACACACACACACACACACACACAAACACACACTCACATCATCTATAGCAAGGCGAGGGCTTGGAAGTCGTTATTGTACCCACTCCACCAACCCCACCACCTCCACCTTCCACTTCCACTGACACCGTCACCCCCAATCCCACCAAAAGGAGCATGAGGTCAGTGAATAGCCCTGGCTTGGTCGCAGTTATTCTCAGCTCCAAAGTTATTATGAATCAGATATGCTTTGGTAGTTGTTGGCCATCTGTATATTTGAAGGGGGATACGTCAAACTTCTGGATGAATTATAGTCGGGCCGACCTCAAAAGAGGATTTGCATCTTTGACCGAAAGACATCTAGTCCATCAATTGTCGAGTTGGGTTTTTTTTCATTGGAACATTGCGTTGGAACATTTGATTTGGAGGATGCATTGTTAATGAGTTATACCACAGCATTGCTTTCGAGGTGGAAAGGCTATAAGTTACACAATGTTTTGTTTCTGTGTGCAATTTGCAGTGTTGTGTTTTGCTTTCAATAAATATCCTGATTGTTTTTTTTGATAACCCCTTTGTGTAATGGCAGTGAGACTATCCAATCATTTGTTGTACAAATTCATGCACTGTGTATCACAATGATAAACAATGTCAGGAAAAAATAACAAAATAACCATTAAAGAGAAAGGAAAATGCAACAGCAAGGTATGTCAATAGAAAGACTACACACCCAAAGGTCGCATAAGTGACATACTCCCCTTCTCTTTCCACAAGCTACCAATAGCACTGAAGCTAACGTTAGCCCCCAGTCACACGAGCAATGGGTGTAGCTCGTTCTTTTGCTACCATATGTGTTGGCATTGGTGACGTATATTGTGCGAGACGAGAAATGTAATGCACTACACACTACATGTAGTGCACTACACACTACACTACCTAATAATACAAAACTAGACTATTCGTAATTGAATCTTTTAGACTTACAAACATTATATCTTTTTTTGATATCATCATGGCACAATTCCACCATGATCAAAAAATGATTTGTCTCTGGCCATTTACTAATCAGACAAAAGTGAGCTCTCTACCATTTATTATGGTATATTATATCAGTATATCACCAAATTGTAATACATAAGGCTTAACGCAGCCTATAATTTATGTCAAATTCAATTCTGATGCTGACCTGAACGGATGAGGGCATTGCGTCACATTGTGAAAAGGTTATTTGTCTGAAGAGGCGGTCTCATCTAGCGAGGGCACAGCACCTCTCCTATGGACAGCTGTGGGAAACCCTGATAAGCAAATTTATTCTTTTTTTCAAGCGGTTTAACCAGTTTTTTTCCCACGCAAAAGCATCATGGAGCCGCATATATTAAAAAAATCAGTCAACCAAGGGTCTGGCCTGACAAATCAGATTTGACCATGCTGGATCTTTGCGGAGGACTCCCTTGCATCATAGTCTAACACTAACGACATAATAAGTCCCATGAAGTGTCCAAGTCATGAAGTGAGTACTGACAAGTACGAACTATAACAAGTATACCATGGCTACTCACAGAAACCGAGATGCTGTCTTTCTAACACGCCTCTGCACCGTGATGGCGGCGTTTGCCGATATTCACGGCCCCTGTTTTATTCATAAATCATGATGGCCAGAACACCCCCGCACGTCTTTGCCTGTAACCGTTGTGTTTTAACGAGCGGCGGGCAACTGGGTGACAGGCGTGCCCTGTGGCGGCGGAAGCTCCTCGTTAGCCATTAGCCTCCTAGCTGCTCCAACGGTATGCAAATGTTGAAACACAGAACTTCACAATTTCATCACATACTGCTGCGGATTGTTTTTGCTTAATCCCCAGATATGCGTGGTTTGGCTAGAAGGGGGAAGGAGAGGAGGATGAGGAGGAGGAAGAGGAGATGGTAAAGCAATCAAAACTTCTTTGCACAGTAATTAAGGTCATCATGCGTGAAGGCTGCCATGGGAGCAAATGTCAATATAGAAATGTATAGGATTAATTAATTTGTAACGTTGAACGGCTGGAAAAATAAAGTTTTCTGTGTCTGTGCCTCTGGGGCATGTTTTGTCTCCTGTTAAGCCCTCCCACGACCGGTCACTAATCCCGGTCTGATAGCAGGTGACAGTTCTCCTCCTCAAAATGGCGGAACCCCTGATCTCACGGACAGACAGACGGAGGTGATGGGGGCAGCCGGAGTTGAGGACGCCAACAGGCATTAGGTCTATTTGTCTTCACACACAAAAACACTCAAGCACCCCCCCCCCCACAAACACACACATATCTACAAACAGGCATGCACAAACATGCACATATACACACACACAAACATGCATGCACAAACACAGACACACACACACACACATACACACACGCATACACAAAAGTACATGAACAAAATGTATAGGTTTTGTTCATGTACTTTTGTGGAAGCATGCACACAAACACACACACGCTCCCAAAATAAGGGTTGAGTGGATGATCAGAGGAGGGGACATGGACGGGGGGGGAGGATCGTTATGGAGCGATTGCTTCTGCCTGGGACCTGGGCGGCTGAGTCTGCAGGCCCTCGCACAAATGGCACATCAGGAGAGATGAAATGTCGACAGCGAGCGGCGATGAATACAGCCCATAAAGTAAAGCATCCGACAACAGGACTCACCCTGATTGTCCGCCATAAAAGAGGACACTCATGGACTGTGTTGGATATTTGTTATTGCCTCTAAGAAATGTAAATTACAAAACCACCACCAACTGTATCCTCTCTTGACCTCCTCTGTTCCACCTGACTTACTGGTTTAATAGAGTTGTCCCCAATGTATAGTTTTTATGTCCCCTATGTTATTCGTGTCTCATTGTTGTGTATTTATGGCTTATGTGGTCCCTGTTGGTGTTGTTATTGTGTTTACTATCACTACTATGCAGCAGAACCAATCGCCCCTTGGGGATAATAAAGTCTCCACTTCACTCCATCCTACAAGAGCACCTCATTTCAACTAGTTTCACTCTCTGGCTGGCGTTCAGACCATGTATAATCAGGATCAAAGAAGTGCTCAATGTTCTCAAAAGTTTACTCCTTCGTTTCAACGCTTGGGGACGCATTGAAAATCGATATGCTAGGAACATCGAAAAAACTCCATTACTGGGTTTTTAAACTTTCACTGTCTTACCATCACCTTATAAGATAAGGTTTGTTAAGACAAGTCCTGCATATTAAGTACTGTTCACCAGTTTTTAATTTCCCTTTGGCTATTAATATTTTAAGATTTATTTTAAGTTGAATAGGTTTATCTTATCTTGTCTTATTTCATTATTATGAGATCATATTTAACATTAAATTGTGAAATACTGTGTGTGTGTGTGTGTGTGTGTGTATATATATATATATATATATATATACACACGACTATATATAGTCTCAGTGTGTGTGTGTGTGTGTGTGTGTATATGTGCATATGTCTGCATGCTTTGACCGTCAACATGACGGATTGCAAAGATTGCAGGTGGAAAGTAGGTCATAACTAGCATCCTATCTGCCATGAGCATGACAGTTGTTTTTCTCTGGTTTCAAGACTTTGAAAGAGATGCAGGGAGCTCTCCCTCCTCTCCGCTCAATACAAACAGCAACCGTCACCAAAGCAAAGGCCACTGGACTCCAAAAGGTCTTATTGATCCCAGTGTGAAAGGGAGTACTGGGTTTCAGACTCTGCACCTGAGGCCTTATAACTCAAGCCAGGCAGTGAGGGCAATAGACCTGCAATAGAGCTATAAATTTGCAATGTGTGGACAGTTTTTATAGAGGAAACTGTAGTGTTGCTATAATATGTATTTTTCTCAAAGTTGGTGGTGCCAGTCCTCAGGACAATAAGGAGCTTGGTAGGGTCTTGGGTTGTGCACAGGAGACCCCTTAAGACACTGAATGCATTGTAAATAACACATAATACTGAATACTTTAAAAGAGATGAAGAAAGATCCCAAACAGGCTCATAGAAGTATGTTCAAGATTGAGTTGTTTATTAAAACAATTAAATTTATAGCTTTTTGCACCTTTTTAAGCTATGCCCATTGGATTTGTGCTCGGCTGGAGGCACCACATGGAGCATTGCTACTCAGAGTTATTTCATTATGTCTAATCTTGCTATAGCTTGCTATAAAAAGCCAAACTGGCTTCCTAGGAGTGATTACAGTCTGTTTATGATTATGCATTTCATAGTGTATTAGAGAATGTATAAGAAGGAATGAAAAGATAGAATAGAAATACCTTTTTTTTTTTCTCTGCAAAAGTGGCACAAAACCTGAAAGCTCCCAGGGTACACGAAAAGCTTGCTGCTTTGCGTCATTTGTGTCCATGGTGGAAAATCAAAAGATAAATGTTTTTTGTCTCCTCTGGGCCTCACAGATGCTTGATGCTTGCTCAAGCAGCCACTTTATAGCATCATCCAAGCCAATGCGTTGGCAACTTCAGAAAGATCTTGCCTGGGGTGCAAGGAGCCAGCTGTTGTATACATCTGCTGGGTTCCTGTTGTGCTTTCGGACTCTTGAATGAGGGGAGGTCTGTCATATTTGTTTGGGAGTCAATGGACTCCCAGAAGGGAGACGAAAGGCAGTTTACTCTGAAAGGCTTGGCAGGTCTGGCTGCAGTCTGTCTGTCCGTCAGCTTCCAAGCCTCCACCCGCGGTATGTGGGGATATGCCAGACGTCACTGGCCTGGAAACCCATTGGACGAGACTTCAAGCGTTGTGGACGACCGGGGTTGGCATTAGGAGGGGACCGCCTGGCCTCCTCCAACAGCACTCTCCAGAAAGACGGACATTTGGAAAACATTGGCCATAGGGCGGAGTGATTAAAAAAAAAAAAGTAGCTTTGTAGATGCGTGTGTCGTTGTGAGATGCTTCATTAAATTAGAGTTGCTTACAACGGATATCGACAACGTCTTTACTCCTGGACATAATGTTCACTTTACATGCACGTTCTTGCCTTTGACCTCAATGAATTTGAAGTAGTGCTTATATCTCCACCTTGAAAATGCCAACTTTTCATCGGATTGCTCCGGACTCGCCATTTCTACTGCTTCATCGAATCTGTTCGGTGTTTGTGTGTGCGTGTGCGTGTGGCACGTGTATCCTGGCTTGTGTGTAAAAACACTGGCTCCGATTGGCTACCATGAAACATGACTCTGCCTTAGCCAATAATAATCGCTTATCTCTTTGTTAAACCACCCAGCCTCCTCACTATCAGTTTGTGTGGAGACAGGGGTGCATTCGGATTACGCAGTTTATTCAATCAATTCATAGTAACGCACCGCATTTAACTGTAGTAACGGTAACGCTGTTGTAACGACGGAAAAAGTAATTAGTTACCCGTTACTGAAAAAATAACAGCGTTACCTAACGGCGTTATTACAAACACTGATGAAGACATACTTCAAAGGATTGCTGAAACACCGCTGATACGCTGATGTGTCCTCGGTTCGGTTCCCAAGACCAATCGGCGGCCAATTGAGCTTCCTGCGTTGGACAACATTTGGAAAAGCGGTACAATGATGTCCTCGCTGCCTGGTGACATTGAAATCGTCCTTCTCTCCGTAAGGGGCTGTCCCCCAAGATGCACAGTAAGGCCAGGTGTGAACAGAGCCTATTGGTCAGCAATGACAGGGAGAGAGAGAGGAGGTCGAGATACAGTACATGGCCATGACGCTGGAAAGAAAAATCTGGTGTGAGTGTGAGAGAGGACCTAAAAAAGATGTCCAACAGCATGGATGTCAGACTTCCTCCCACCGAGATAGGCTCTGCCTCGAGACCAGGACACCGATCAGCTCTGACAAGAAGAATATTTTGGCTCTATGATTTAATGCGTTAATAAACTCAATATGCTGCATGTCTTCCAGACGTGCAGAAAATTTAAATTGCTTTTCTCTAGTTGAAGGATATGAAAACTGGTTGTAATAACAATATTTATTGGAAGGTTTAGGTTTTTCGGTTTTCCATGACAGCACTCCAGCTCCTACAACTACTCAGTTGAGGCCATAGCAATAGGAGGTTGCGGTGGGGGTTAATGATTTTAAAAGTGTTTCGATAATAAACGTATTTAGCAGCTATTTTAATGTTTAAACAAGGCCAAAATATACCAGAAATCTCCAACTATACCATCAACCTGCCCAGGGACTGCAGGTGGAAAATAGCAATCTGCTAAAACCTGGCACAATGCATATTTTCTTGTTGTGCAAGATTAATGTTTTATTGTGCATTGCCCCTGTCCTAAAAATAAAATTACAATTACAATTACAACTACAAAAATAACCTGGCGGTTATTATAGAACAGGATTTGAATAGAACAGGAAGCATTTCCTTTTCCTTTTATGTCCTTCTGCGACCCACAATAGTGCCTGTGTCATTACCCATCGGGTGAAGAGTCCTAGTCCTGCTGTGCATTTCACAAAAACTTTTCCCAATGTTGGAACCACCTGTTTGCTTTGTGATAATTGGAATGATATGTATGTCCTTGGAAGCTTTTAGGCTACAGCTCTGCCGTAGTTAAGTCATACCTTGACTGCTGACCAGATCCTGACTGCCCAGACGCTGACTCAGGCAATCCTACGGGATATTGTTGTTTTGCTTTTTACGTTATTAAAATAACACTGTAGAAATTAAACAGAAATTGTTCTCTGCTGTCTCAGACTCAGGTAGGGAAGATCTCACTACAAATTACAAATTATTTTCTTCCAATATTCAAATGTTTGATCATAAACCGTAACGATTGTGATCATTAAGGTTTAAAATGATCTATTCGGGACTGCATTCACTGGATGTTCATGGCCAAATGAGGAACCATAGAGAAATGTACTGTATGTCCAGCGGTGTATTTCTGTCCCAATTCGACCACTGTTCTGTGCTTGCAGATTGATGTTCACACCTCCACATCCTTCATCATTCAACACATCAGCCCAGCACTCAGCGAAGGGCTGCTGGGCTTGTGTCCACTAATGTAACTGCCTGCCAGACTGGTGTTGGTGGCTGACAGATATAGACAGAGTTTCTGGACGTTGAGATCTAACACCGAAATTGCTGTTATCTGATTTATTTTTGCTCTATCCCCAAGACAATAACAATGTTATCTGTGATATGGCCGATGTCAAACATGCCTGTATACACAAAAACACACTTGCATGGAGTCTCAGTAACAAGGAGAGGGGAATTTCATCCTTTACTCTTCACATTCAATTAATGGTTCTGCTGTGAGATACGTTTCATTGATTATTATGCCATGCAAAGTGACCATGGGAAAATTGTAAAGGCTATCAACTATGAAGAAAGTTGCAAACCAAAAAATATTTAAAGGTTGGTAGAGTTGAAAAATATGTATGCCTGGATATTCACCAACAATATTAAAGGTTATCATTCAAGCTTCATAATATTAAGGAATCCGAAGACACCTAAATATTCAATATCCTCCATATCTGGGGAGGGCGGCTCTCCAGATCATAACACACTCATACGTACGGTATACAAAAGTTGGGCTAGCGTGTCCTATTTACTGATAAAATGCACGCCCAGACTCTCAGTTTAGAAAGTGGTGGAATTGCTTTCTGAAAAAAATAAAAAAGAAGACAGATTACTTTCTCCCTGAAGACATTCCATTTGGTTCGGATCCGTGACTTGCTACGGTCGGAGCACAATCCAGCGAACCGGAGCCAGCCGGAGACCCGTGGAACGAGAGGGTAAACTGTGCTCTTGTCATGTAATACCTGTGATTGGCTGCCGCCCAGACATGCAATTATGGACAACAAGCATAAGTACAAGAAATTATGACATAAGCGCTCACACACACACACACACACACACACACACACACACACACACACACACACACACACACACACACACACACACACACACACACACACACACACGCACCACCACACCACACCACACCACACACACACAGACACGGCCACACACACACACACACACACACACACACACACACACACACACACAAACATACACAAAGACACACACACACACACACATTCCCTTCCCCCGTTTTGTCATCGAATGGGAAATTATTATCCAATTTGGAATGACGTGAGAGAATGACGTGAGAGAGCCTATACGCTTGGAAGGAACCGGTGTTCTGCCAATTTCTGCTACCCATCAGATTTTGCTACCTATTAGTTCTGCGCATGCACATGACGACTCTATTGAGTATTGGTGTAAATGGTCCTCATTTATATAGCACTTTTATCCAAAGCTCTTTACAGTGTTGACTGACATTCACCCGTTCATGCACACATTCACACACCGACAGTGGAGTCAACCACACAGGGCGACAGCCAGCTCGTCAGGAGCAGTGAGGGTGAGGCGTCTCGCTCAGGGACACCTCGACACTCGGAGGAGCTGGGGATTGAACCAGCAATCTTGCGGTTACCAGCCAACCTGCTCTACCTCCTGGTGTAAAATACACATACTTTACCCCTGAAATCTCCAATAAAGACGTTATAATACAGTATAAAAATATGCTCCCCATATTCTTACAGTGTACATGGAGTGAGTAGTGGTGTTAAATAACATGTTCCTGTAGTGGGAGCATCGTTTGATAGAGGCAGTTGGTCAACAGATTAAATACGCTACCAAACACATAAGGTAGAACTTTTCGATAGGGTAGCATGATTCGATAGACTCTGATACTGAATAATAACGTCTTTAATGGAGAGTTCAGGGGTACAGTATGTGTATTTTACACCAATATTAAACCGCGGATCAATAGTGTCGTCATGCGCATGCACAGAACCACTAGGTAGAAAAATCTGACAAGGGAGCAGAAATTGGCAGAACACCGGCAATGAATACAAAACCACCTAGAGCTGTGAGTTCAGGTACGACTTAAGAACTGATACTGAACTGGTAAGGAACCTCATAAACATTCTGCATCCATCTCCATCTCACCTCCACTCGAAACGTATTGAGGGATTGAGGTGAATGTGATTTAGACACAACTTCTAAATGTCTTCTCCACGAGCCAGAATCCAGCAACAGCAATCACCCACAGCAGACACGGGCGGAGATGTTGACAGCATCTTGAACGAAGGAATTCACTCTGGGAGGACTGAGGAGCACGGTCGGCTCACAGATGACAAAGTGCCAAGTGGATACAACTCTGGCACTGCGGGCCTACTGCGACCAGCCAACATCGTGTGAGTTTCAAGCGCATCGTGTCCACAAACATTTTGAAAACAGATTGGTTGGATGGCACACAAGAGGCAGGCAATCTCACCCAAAAGAAAATGAAATGGAAATGGATTCGGGCATGTGCCGTACTAGAGAGTGCCGCTGTCAGACGCGGGGGTGAGTGATGGCGAGGCGTGCGGCCGGGATGGCTTTTTTATGCATGTGTTCTGCAGCTGGTGAACGAACGCTGTGGATATGCCCGGCGCTGTATCCCTGACTCACCGCTGTCCTCCATCAGAGAGGCGGCAGCGTCGATACTAGTGATGGCTCGTTCGTGAATGAATCAGTTCGAATGAACGACTCTTTAACATGAACGAACCGACCTCATTCCCCGTTTCAGTTCGTCTCGTTCGTATCGTTCGTTCTCCGAGACTCGACTCCCAGCTTCACCCACTAGTCGCTGAGTCGTGCTGACTCGTGAGTCGCCGTTCGTTCACTGACTGTGTTTAGCGGTGAAGACTCGAGGACTGAGAAGTCACGAGAGCCAGCCGGGCAACAACATCCTGATTCCGAACATGAAGTGCTCCTCAGCTAAAAGGAACTTAGTTAATGTTGTGTTGATTGATGACCATTTTCACCATTGCACGATCGTGATTTGTTTGAGAATGAGAATGAGAGAGGAGCTGAGTCTGACCGACTCAGTTGAGAACTGTGCATTCGTGATTAGTTTGAATGAAAACGAGGGAGGAGTCTGAATGACTCAGTGACTGAGAACCATGATTCACCGCTACCGGAAACGCGACTGAACGAACGAACGAGCAAACGATTTGAACGACTCTTCTTGGCGAATTGACCGACACAAACTGATTCATTCAAACAAATCATGAAATCCACCACTAGTCAATACGACATTACCCTACACCCACGTGGGCGACACACGCACACGCACACACACACACACTCGCACACACACACACACACACACACACACACACACACACACACACACACACACACACACACACACACACACACACACACAAATGTGTGCACACACACACACACGTGGGCACACACACACACATGTGCACACACACGCATACGTGCGTGGATACACACACACACACGTGCGCACACACACACACACACACACACACACACACACACACAAACACGTGCACACACACACACATGTGCACACACACACACACACATACATTCACACACGCACACACAGAAAATGTCTTGGTCTGCATCTCATTTTTCTTGCTTTATTAGATCTCAAATGTCGCCTCCACATATGTTTATCACTTACAGCTCCCGGGCCATCATCATACGCCGTTTTCTAACTGCCTTGGGGCTGCACAGCATTCGGGCGACACCAAATCCATCAACCTGCACTGTGATTTATCCATGATCACCTATTCACGGCTGAATTGGGTGTTCACTATGAATAAGGCAAAAAGGTAAAAGCCTTCGGAAAAGGAAATTACATTGTTTGTTTGTAGCTTTAGGAGTGCTCTGCATCACTGAGGGTGGTTTGAGTCGAGGACTATGAAAGTACCCACATCTGACAGTTTTATTGCCAGAATATCCAGACAGTGAGATACTGAAGAAATGTTTTTCTTTGGATCTCATCTGTAAACACAAGGTAGACCTTTAGTGCGTGGATTGAGTCTAGTCTCAACCGCATATTGTGCTTCAGAGAACAATAAGCTATCTTTCAAAACCTGCCACTGTAAGGATTATTATTATTCTGACTCAAAAGAATAGATTGACTGGCTCATTCTGCACACTCAACAGAAGGTACGCAGAGCTATGCATCCCACACATTGGATATGATGCACATGAATCAATTAATGTCAGGGAGACAAAGATAGCGATGAGCCAAGAGTACACACAGGAGATATAACTTTCACTGCTCAAGGAACCAGAGCTGTCAGCTAAATGCTGTAGTTAAAAGGACGGTCTGGCGATGAGTGAGTGACATACCGGGGTAGATATAGTGCAGGTTGGAGGATGGATTGCAGGTGTGCGGCTTGGTGAATGAGAATTGGCCAGTGAATGAGATGAACAGCAATCGGGGAGCCTTCAAAGATGAACAGGGTGCCATGCCCGCAACACGGACACATCCAGAGAGAGAGAGAGAGAGAGAGAGAGAGAGAGAGAGAGAAACAGGTAAGTACAGGAGACACAAGGGGAGGGAAAGCACAAAAAATACAAGGAATAACTGGAGAACTACCGTATCCTTGACAACTAATGCATATTGCTCTATGTTTTAAGTCGATCAATCGGAAAGTACAGTCAACATGAACACAGACAGTTAGTACAATGATATAATATAACACAAAATATATAATATGTTCAATTAACTTTTTAATTGTTGTTTCTTTTGTTTATATCACCTTGCATTGCATTTTGTTGTACTTGCGGGCGGCTGCTTATTAAAACTCGGGCAAACGTAGTGCCAGGCAAACTGCCTGGGCAAAACTATAAATACATTCAAACCTATTTATAGGATAACGATTAACTTTATAGTTAAAAATGACTTTATTTCAGACAAATTAAGACTATTGTGACTACAGGCAGCTTCCTGAAGGCCACATGGCAGCGTTCTATAGTTTATGTTGTTTTTTATTCTTTGAGTCAGTATTATTGCGTTATTCTTTTTGCTCTTGTATGTGTTGTTACGTCAACCTCCAACCTGGATCCAACTCGATGAGCCTAGGCGGCTGAAATAGAAACTTTCTTTCAATTTTGTTCTTTCTTT
>NC_140290.1:6308090-6386624 GCF_964030765.1 Micromesistius poutassou | reverse complement strand
GCAAGACTCATTTATGAACGTCTGACTATAATATATTATTTGACCTAGAGTAAATCAACTCAAGGTCGCACCTCCGCTCAGGCTGTACAGGTCATAGGTCAGAGGTGACTGTGGTGATCATAATGTGTGGGCTGTTAAATTAATCAGATGGATGCTGTTGTTTTCTATATACTCTGCTTATGTCAACATTGATTTGTTTTAAATACATTGTGGAATTTTAAATACGACAAAGAAGACAAAGGAGGGAGATGCTTTTGGAAAATAAATGATTTCATGGTTTTGATTGGGAGCGGAAATATCAGGGCAGAAATTTAGAAAAAACTTCCAAAGACTCACTAGTGTCATGCACCTTCCAAGCAACCGTGTGTTACTAGCATGTTGTCTCGTGTTCTGTTGTATTTTTGCCACATTTTAGCATTGTGCTTCATCTCTCTCTCTGTCCGCCACACCAACGTCTTTGGTAGGAGGTCCACCGCCCTGCGTATCAAAGCTTCTTCCAGAAAACGACCTTGATTTGATCTGTATGCTTGCGAAAGATTATTCTAATAAAGGATTATTAAACACACATGGCTACGGGTGTTTTTTTTAAATTAAATTAAATGAACCTCGCTCGGAAATTCATTCAATAAATCTGGGACTTCACATGTGAAGGCACAGCTACGGGGAAAAATAAATCAATTCAACTTAAGTTGACGATGCACAAAAAAATGTCAGTTTGATTGTTTCGATCCGTTATACACAACTTCTTCTACGGAGGAGTCCTCATGTTCATTGTCGTCCATGCATTCCGTATTAAGCGGTTGGTCACTGGTCACTCTTGGCGGCCTCACGCGATCCCCACACAAAACCATCACCTGACTCCGTAGGGGGTCAGGCAGGGGGGCCTGACCCCCTGCGGAGTCAGGTGATGGTTTCGTGTGGGGACCCCGGTGCCAGGATGGTCTGGGAGAAGGCCAGGAGGGTCTGGGACCACCACCTGAATATCGATATCGGCATCAGCCCATAAAAATCCAGTATCGGTCAGCCTCTAAAACCCATTTGGCTGAGAGTCAAACACCCCCCAATCACTAGACTGGGCTATCCTGCCATATGTCAACATCCTATCAATAGTCAGCTCGCTCAAATCTCAACTATGTCCTGCTTTTCCTCGTCAATGCAGATGTATCGTCCAGTTTGTTTAATAATGTCTTGATAGGGTAATCAACAGGCCGTGCAACATCAGCAGCACCCATCTTTGTTGGCATGATACAAGTGTGATGCAAGTTAAGACCATTCATTTGACAATATCAACATCTACATCAAGCTCTGAATCTGAATCTATTTTAGATTTTGTAGCCCTCATTTTGTTGCTTTTTGGTCCTTTTCAGTGTGTGAAAAGGAAGAGGTTAACCATACTCTACAGTCCACCAAGGCAATATAAGTGGTAAAAGATTCCCAAGTGACGTCAGAAGATCTAGGTACTGTAATTGAGATTTTTAACTAGTTACCGTTGGTTGCAATGCTGTTGCCATGCTCCTGCTGCTCATCTACATTTTCACTATGCAGTATCCTAATGGACTCAATCGTTGCATAAATCTGTACAGTACAGCTCAGTACTTATGTATGTGTTTGTGTCTGTGTGTGTCTGTGCCCTCTGAACCTATGTAAAATGCGTAGGGTCATTCTGGTGTGATAAAAGTTCCATCACAAAACAAGTGTCTTGCCAGTCACTTGTTCACAGCTTGAGTATTAGCAGTATTTGAGTTTGTTAAGAAATGTATGGAGTTATGGAAATATACTGATGTACTGTAATTGTTTGGAATAAACCAGTGAATCAATATCAATGTGCCATGAGGATTTTTTATTACATTTATACAGTTTTGGATTGGATGAAATATATCATTGTAATTTAGTTAGGTTTATTAAATTATTAAAACATATTGTAATTAAAGCTATACATTTTAGATTAGATAAAACTTAGAATTTGAATTAATACGATTTCTTCAATGAGGGAAATTGAGTTTGGCCCAAGTCTTGGAAAACGTTTTCAACAACGTAGAAATTATAGTTTGAAGCAAGTTTGTATAACCGCAAATTCTTAAAGTCTGATCAATAAAAAATGTTTTTAGTACAAAAATATGTCTTCTATTCATACAGCCCTACCGCACCTACCGTAGCCTACGCTGAGGAGACTTTGCAGGTATGAGGAACTGTCATCTTGAGCCTTGGTTCCATCGATCACACCTGGACAGGAACCCAGTGAGCGTGCAGTCGTTTGGCTCTCCAAACTACCATGACAACAGACAGAGTGGTGATGGATCATTATACAGTAAATGTACACCACCTAAATTGAATGTACATATTCATCATCTCACCTCATTTACATTCCCCATTTTAACATTCTCTGGAATACATCTGGCGTTTTATTTTTGAATGATTTTTGAATGTATATTACCATTTCTTCTTTTAAATCCATTAGTATATCTTCAGGCTAATTCCTTCTATGTAGCGGCGGCTTGTGGTGTCACAGGGAATGTCACTGTTCAGAACCACCCTGAACCAGGCAGAAGGCCAGTAAATCAATGGGACTCAACGCAACATGCTCGCACCAAAGGGAAGATTAATGTGTTGCTTGATCATGTGTGATCCCATTATGAGCTGATTAATGAATGAATGGATTCCATACATTTCAATCCTCAAGGGTTTTCTGTTTTCTATTTAACCTCCAAATCGTTTGATGAAGGGCCGGTCAAGGTAATGGTGTGCACACATTGCAACTGGGTTATGTCACTGATGGGCTATTAGTGTGTGTGTGTGTGTGTGTGTGTGTGTGTGTGTGTGTGTGTGTGTGTGTGTGTGTGTGTGTGTGTGTGTGTGTGTGTGTGTGTGTATGTGCGTATGTTTTTCTGTGTGCGCATGTGTGTATGCATGTTTGTTTTTGTGTGTGTGTATGTGTGCGTGTGCATGTGTGTTAGAAAAAGAGGGCGAGTACAACTCGTCGACTGCATCTTAAACAACATGTACCAACTATCTTTTTCCAAGAAATGGGTTTCCTTTCAGTGGAATTTTAGGACTCTCCTTACAGACTCCATTAAGACCCACATAGAGCAAAGCAGAAGTCCTCCCTGTTGGAAAAGGCTTTATGTAACTCCTTCATCAGCAAACAAATGCCTTCATCCAAACAACATTTCATGAGCCATTAAATCAAACCAGCTGGGCCAGGTGCTGTTTGGAATTCAGAAGTCATGCAGAATATATTTCAGCAAACAGGGTGTGAGAAGAACAACATTATATTCTGAAGTCCTCTATGGTATCCACAGTCCAACGGTTTGGATGTTTTAATGGGAAAGCACAAAATTCAATCCATCTGCTAAATGAATTGGACTGAACAGTAATTTATGCTTTTTCTACCAAATTATTGTTTAATTGCTTTTTCCTTGTCCCCCATCATATGGTACGGTTTACTGTTTTATTACAGAAGTTATGTCTAATAGTGGTAGGTACGTTCGCTTTAATGTTGAAGAACTCGACTGGGGCAGCTAGGGACCGACTGTGACGCAAAACGTCGGAAAAAGCAGAAAAAAAACGGACCTGTCACACCAAAGGCCCCGGCTCCAGGGCTGCAGCTTGATGGGAATCCGGTGTACTGTACTCCTTTCAGGGACGCACCTTGGCACCACAACTCCCTTGGAACAGTTCCTCAGCAAACCGCCATCACATTAACCCACAACAACAAAAAGAAATTGCTTGGGAGAGGATCTTTTCTTAGGACTCCCTGGGGAGAGTTATCTCACGGCTTATGAAAGTGGCGTGGACGAGGAGGAGGATTGCGACGCCTGTATGGCGGCTCTGGGAGATATTAAGACCACATTGTGTGGCAGAATGGGGGGGGGGGCTCCCTCCATATCTACCATAAGTCGAGGGGAGGACTATGAGATGAAGACGCGTGATTGTTTAGGAGAAGGAGAGCGAGAAAGAGATAGGGGGTGGGGGGGTGGGGTGGGAGGTGGAGAGGATTTGAGGGGCTAGTGAAGCAGGTAAACCGCAGTGAGAAGCTGTCTGTCTTTGTTTATCGAAGCCACGAGTTCCCGCGGGCCCGGGTCAATAACTCAGCCGGCGGGGAGAGGAGGGCGGCAGAGCCGGCTGCGCTCCACTGGCCACCGCGCTGATCTGGCAGCGCAGCCGTCACCACTACTCACCGGCCAACAGGACCGCGAGCAGGTGATCCCCCTGCACCGACCGTAGAGAACAGCAGACCGCATTCAGCTCGTCCAGTGTGGATATCCTTCCACGTCACTACGTTGTTCTTTCCGATTCACCTTCGCTCGCACTGCTCCCAAGTCGTCGGTTCCGAGTCTGTGAAAAGAGGCAGCGTAACAAACGCACTCAGATCCACTTGTTGGGGAATCAAAGTGGCCTTTGTGAAGCTCTTTCAAGCTGAGTCAAGTGTCTCTGTGTATCTCTCTTGATAACAGATTCTCAGTCTCAAAGGGACCCGCCAGTCGCCACCATGGCCGTAGCCAGCTATGAGGTGTCTCACCGAGGTCCAGACCTCGGTGATACTTGTAGATTAAAAAGGAAATTGAACCTACTCAGAGACTCCTTCTCAGAGATCAGTAAATGTTTGATTCAGTTGAGACTTGTTACTTTGTGACCAACCCAACACAACTGAACCCCTGCAGCTGAAGCTGCCCCCCCCCCCCCCCCAACACACACACACACACACACACAAGCAATTTTTCAAACCCTGGTTGCACCTCATCCAGTTTACCATTCTGGTCCAGTGCCTCCAACACTGAGAGAGAGGGAGCACATGTAGGAACCAGCCTTACTTCACACAAAAGTAAGGCTGGCACAAACCCCCCCCCTGCGCCCTGCTCCATCTCAGCAACCCACAGCCTCACTGTCCCGCCTGAATATTGAATATTTTTTCCATTGATCCCATTGTCCTCCCCTACTCCACCATAGCAAGGGGGGGGGACAAGCTTGAGATAAGAAAACCTTGTGGAGGCACGAAGCGTTGCCCTCCCGTTATCTAACTGATGATGCTCCCCTTGCCACACACCACTGCACCACGCAAGCTTCCTCCCCCATCCACAGAGCTGCCAACACCTTGCTACCTAAAGTCGTTTGACCCCACATAAACAAGGTCCCGTCAAACGTGTTGTTTGTGGGTTTGTGCGCAGCGAGCGAGCGACAATCAAACCTAAAATGAACGGTGTGTTTAGTCTTTTGTTGTGTTTCGCATATTTTCTCGGTGTGGGCCGAATGAGAGTGGCTGCCCTTGCCCCTCGACCCTGGGCTCCACCACCACCCTCTCTTTTGGAGGGGTACAGGCTGAAAGGCTTTTGAATGGCTCCTTTGTTTGGATGGCAGTCCTGCGCTAAGGGGAGCTTCTTGCACAAAGCTCACACGAGGCGACAAGGCTCGCACAGGCAGGGGACTCTTCAAGGGGAAAGAGAACTGGCACTGAAGTCATCCTCATTTCAGATGAAAACCGACACAACAAAGACTTCTTTGAAGACAGTATGGGACGATGATTGTTCAGATTGGATTGATATGAAAGGTTTTTGAATAATTATGGTGTAATATGAATCCTTGTATGATTATTCGTAATAATAACTCTGAGAGTTAGTTATTAGTCGCTGTGCTCTCCCCAGAAGCCTGAGATTAACAAAGTGGAGCATTGGTAGCGGTTCTGAACGTGGTTCACACAGTCCCAGTGGTAGTTAAACCAGCTCACTGTGCCTCCACCGTGTGTGTGTGTGTGTGTGTGTGTGTGTGTGTGTGTTCTGCTCATTATCCCTGTTAGACGAGCCAATCACAGCGCGGGCTCTCTGATGGGAGCTTCGTGATGCAGAGTGGCCTGGGCGGATTTGTGGGATAGATTGGTTATTAGCGGCAATCACAAGTAATTACAGTGCAGCGCGTCGTGAAGGCACGGGAGATCAATCTCAACAGCACTAAGTGAGGGGTTTAAAAGAAGTTGTGTTCAAAATGCATAGTACAACACCAACCAATGATGAAGTATGTATTTTATATTTCATCTGGGGAGAAATAAACAATGGGATCATGGTGACAAGGCAAAAAAACTGCAAAGAGCCTGAACGTTATACTCAAAGACTACTTAAAATTGTCCAATATTGGACATTTTGGCCTGTCAAACCGTTCATGAATCAAACGAGCGGAGTGGCATTTTATTGTACATGCTAGAGATCTTTGACAGCACCTCTTATTTCCCCACAGACGTCTTTGTGACCTATTCACAGGGAGCAAGCCAGACGAAGAGGAGGAGGATGAAGGCGTGACGGTGCCCGGGACGGCCGAACCACTGGTGTCCATGTGCGTCACACTCCTTAACAGGACAACGCTGGTAACACACGCGTCATCTCGCGCTGTCCAATCACTTTCACCAGTCTCTGTGGGCCTTCTGCCACTGGGCTTCTTTGTCAAAGCACAACAAGTAAAATAGGATACAGTTAGAACAGAAAGTAAATCTAAATCAAAACAACAAAATACTCAATATGATACAAATCTAAAAATGTATGCATATGCATTGGAGAAATACTTGGAGTAAGACTAGGAGATCTCTCTCTCTCTCTCTCTCTCTCTCTCTCTCTCTCTCTCTCTCTCTCTCTCTCTCTCGAATATGGGGAGGGTGGTTAGGAGGAGGCAAACTTGTTGCCAGCAGTACACCAGAGTGCATCAATTTCATTATTCGCTCCAGCGTTGGGCTGTGTCCGGATGGTGCACCATCAGGAACACCTTTATTGGTTGAGTACATCTAAAAAAAAAACTAAGAATCTGTGCACTGACGCCTGGTTCACACTGCCTCCGTCCGTCGACAGATGGGCGAGGGCCTGTCTGACGTATGGGGGAGTAGTCTTTGTGGACACAGCCTGTCGCCAATCAAATCGCTCCTGCTTAAAGCCGGCTTTTTCCTGCGTCTTCCAGCTTGTTGTTGTTACGTGTACAGGGACAGAATTGGGTGATTGCCCACAGCAAAGATAACTTTCTCCTCCATTCTTAAATCCCCTGCTGCCGGCCGGCTTTTTGACATATCCATGGGGGGTTGTATCACAAAGACGATTTCATTGGACAGAGTCCAGGTAGCGTCCCAGTAGTGTATTTACATAACCGCGATCTGATTGGCCGACGGATCCGTCACTGCCCGAAAAGTTGAACATTTCTCAACTTTTGACGCAGGCCACGGAGTCGACTTGACGGACGGACCCACAATGAATTTCGAGGGCGCCCCATGCAAAGTTAATGAGATCCGTCGACGGACGGAGGTAGTGTGAAGCAGGCGTGAGGCAAGTCTGTGCAAATTGAGAATAATAAATTATTACATCTTTGCAGGTAAGAGTCGGGGAGCTTCCCTATTTCACTCCAATTGCCACCACAATGCAGAGCTAAAAGATAAAATCTAATTTGATTTGGTGTCAACGTTATCTTGATATTGCAATCCTGGACCACATAAAGTAAGCCTTTCGTTCTAGCATTGCAATCTGGTGTTTAAGATAAGTGTTTACATTTAAACAAGCCAGTAAAATATACATGTTGAAATGGGATGGGTTTCAGCCTTCATATAGAATATTTCCTGTGCAAAAGTGCCTTGAGAACACGTTTGAAGACAATTTTTTAAATAAAACTATATATAGACACATTGGTCCAACATATTATGGGATGCCAGTTGATAGATACTCACCAGTCCCCACATTCTGAACTGCGCTCACAGAATGAGTCGCGCATCACACTGATTATCCGGCCTGTTACCTCTCCAGAGCTAAGGGGATTAAATCAGTATAACACAGAGAAGAAAATGTGGTTGGGCTGTTTTTTTTAATCTGCGTTTAAGTTGTTTTATTCTGTTGTTCCAAGCTAGTTTCTTGCATTAAGTTGATGAAATAGCCATAGAGGGGTCCATTTGTGCTGATTTAACTGATCGTGTCTAGACAATACGCCACTCGATATACACTTTAAGCCATAATGTGAACTTTTTGTCTGAAGCCAAACAGAGAAAACATCCCCAGAAAGGTGGAGGACGAGGGGTCCGGCCTGAGCAGCAACTGAAGTGTAAAATCAGCACCAAAAGCTACATCACCAACAACTAAAAAAATCAAAGTCTGATGGAGATATAATTACCGCCTTAAAATGCATGAAAGGTCAAACAAGCCTCAAGGGACCATTCTTGCTGACCTAGACATTTTGGGAAATACAATGCATACCAATACCCTGGAAGAAAAAAGTAAAGAAAATCCACAACAGTATAAATAGTAAAAGTCATGGCGGTTTTCTAGTTGGAATGGTTGAAGCTGAAGCTCATGGACTGAGAGTGTTGAACATAGGAGCCTATGTTCAAACCCTAAACGGGCCAATGGACACAGAGCTGGGTGGTCCATGATGCTGCGGCCAGGGGCGTGTCCAGGGAGTGGCCTGTGGTGGCACAGACCACCCCAGGAATCTGATTGGCCCCCTCAGGTGCCACCCCCATTATCCTAATCTATGATTGACTGTAAGCCCAGTCAGAGGTCTGACTTAGGTTGAAGAGTTTGATGAGTAAAACGAACACGCCACGGTAGTGCATAGCCAGCGCCAGACAAGAGTACAATGTGTTCTGATTTGAGCGGAGCGGTCAACAACACGACATTCTCACATGAGAGAACAGGTGAACTAATCAGAGGAGCAGAGCCACAGAGCCTGTAAAGCATCTGATTCCATCACTGGTTATTGTGTGTTGGGACATGAATCAACATGGATCAAATGAGTGGTGGCCGTTTGCCACCAGTCAAATAGCATCAAGACCAGTACCATGATTGACTCGTCTCTAAACGGTTCACTTCCACTGTAACTATTGGTGATAACGATGCACACTACCAACCTGAAAATCTTACACAAATGAGTGGAAACCTTTGATAGTTAATCCGTGAATCTTTTTCTGATTTACAGCTGTTTAGAAATATTTATAAAAAGGGAATGTTGGTATGGTAAAGTTGCTGATTGCAGATGGTCCTACATTTTCTGATGAGGTTAAAATCCAGTTTAGTTAGTATCCTGTACTCACATTTCGGTGATGTAAAAGTAATTTTACATGGATAAAAAAGTACATTTTTACATCACATTAATAAACTCCGTCTTAGAGAGGTGTGGGATTGTAGGGGTGAGGTCTGACCCCGACCCTGATGGGCAGGTGTGGTCCTGTGGGATCTGAACCAAGGAGAGAATATTCTTTCTTATTATTGTTAATCTGTGTCTATATCAATATACTCTGACATTTCCCTGACAAGATATTCAACTGGACACATACCTCTGTGGTATGTTCTAGTTATTTTCACTTTTAGATCCTGTTCTCCATCCCTTTAAAATATGGCTTATCAGTGTTTGTTAGGCTTATAGCCTAGATTTTAGTCATGTCTAGGCTGTAGTTAGACGTCTTGGTCACCTTGTCATTCAACCAGATAATGAATGCATGGTTATAGCACTTCTGGCATTCAATCAATAATAGTCATCAATATCATCAACATCATCAATATCCCATTACATGGACAACGATTGAGTTTAGGCCCGTAGATCACAGGCCATGAACTATTGAGCGTTAACATCCGACCACATTTGAATGAAACTCACATTGAGACAAAGTAGTCTGGATGGGAACGAGAGGTTCAGTCAACTTAACAGCATTAAGTCGGCCTTCAAAATAAAAGCGCTAACAACTCCCGGGCTGATGAAATATAAAGCCATGACATTGCAGGTGGCCTGTCGTAAAGTCAACAAGTTAAGTGCTCCAAATGAATAGGTGATAATGTGAAGGAGGGGAATGGTTGTAAATCCTTCAGCCTCGCTCAGCAGGCCTACAGACTGATTGCACATTATATATCATGCAGGTTCATAAGAAGCCATTCAGGGGGGTGGGGGTGGGGGTGTACCAGAGACGGGGTCTGCTCCGTGGAAGCCGTGGAGGTGGGCCGCGATGCTTGAGAGGATTTAACTGCCAGTGATAAACCATAAGAATATATTTTTTTTATGTCAGCCCTCACACCACAACATGTTTACCACTATGTCACAGAGCGGTAAACATGTTGTGGTGTGCGGGCTGACATGAAAAACAACATCCTCTCACCCGCTGTGCCGAGAAGCGTCAACAACAAACGGCAAATATCAACTTTTGATTAAAAATACTCAAAGAGTCAGTTGGTTGCTCTACTTTTGGTTGGATTACCCCCCCCAGGGTCAACAGTACCGGGGCAGCAACAGGGAATACCCCTCCGAGGGTCAACAGTACCGGGGCAGCAACACGGGCACGTCTCTCCGTGTTGAAGCCTGACTAACACAGCACTGTCTGGTTCCACGGTCGCCAACGTCGCTCTGACCTTTTGCCTTGCGTCTTTTTGTTTGAATCGAATCACATCATCTAGCACACGTGATGGAAGGAAACCAACGGCTCCGTTTGAAAGAAACCCATTTGACTCCGTTAAGACTGCTGTAAGGTGTTGCTCCCGTCTAGCAGATTCAAACAAATAAAAAGCCTGGAGCTCTTTTTAAAAGCCGGACAAAGAACCGCCACCGCAGGACAGCCGTGTCGGCCTCCCTCTATTGGATCCCGTCGCGGGGCTGGCCAAACAGCGGGGCATTATGTTGGCAATGCTCGGGCCTCAGGTGTTGCAGCAATGCGATTTGATACTTGTGGGTCTGATTGACGACGGCGTTTAATGCGAGGCGGCCGGACAGGCCCCCCCGCATTATGGATATTATTAATGGCTTTGAAAACCTCGCTTCTCCTGCCTCCTCGCCTGCAAATCTTTAACAGCATTTGCACCTTCGGCGCCCGTCTGATGTCCTCAGGCCCCGACCGAGCTCATGCGTCACGCGCTCCTCCGAAGACTTTTTTTTTGTTCCTGAAAAAAACACAACATCATTCTTAGATATTGGGCACTTTTCATAGCATTTCCCCATTTTCCTTGTCGGAAACTTATATTACCTGCTATTCTTCTTGTCCAGCTTTTATGGGTAATGGACAGCAGCCACATATCCAATAGGCCTGCATCTCAGAGGGTTTGAAACAGGTGCAGCTCATTACATTCATTAGTGCCCGTAATTAATGTCATGAGATACACATATACAGAGTGCCAAATCCTGTCCGATGAAGGCCTATAACTCATTCATGTCATCGAGTCGTGTTATTATTTTGTTTTCCAGTTCAATCACGTTCAATACGTTATTTATCATGCAGTCGTTCTTCTATTAGTGTTATAAGTAACCTTACTTTAACCAGGGCAGGTCATTAAGGGAAACATGATTTACAACAGCGGCCCATGGCGCAACGCAAAGCCTCTTGGGTGCAGAGGGTATAAGGGGCCGACGATAGACGTCAAACGATGAAAGACTGCAGCGCACATCCAAACGTTTCCAACGCACCCGCGACTGACACACAATCACACTAAGCGTGACGTGAACGACACCCAGTCCGGCCCAGTAGCATCTGGCAGGTAGCAAGCAAGCAGCAGCATGACGTTCATTTACAGTTTTAAGTTTCATATAAGAAACCATTCACAACTCATTGTTTATATATATCTGCTCTTATCTCCTTGGTCTGTGAGCTGTCAGGTCGCTGCTCAGTGTCGCACCTCATAGAAACCTTAAAAAAGACATACATTAACGCCAAACAATAACTCGTGTTGTGCTACATAGACCATAGTCAACGTACACTGCAATCATAAAATCGAACAACAGAGACCCTGAACCGGGTCCTCACATCAATGAGCCCCTAGCATTACCTGTATTAACTTTGTGTGCATGTGTGTGCGTGCGCGAGTGTGTTTGTGTTTTTGTGTGCGTGCGCGAGTGTGTTTGTGCGTTTCTATGTATGTGTATGCGTGTGCGTGTGTGTTGAGGACCCCCCTCGGGGAAAATTGAAGTAAATGGGAGATGTAGAAGGTTCCATGTCAGCTCCCCACCTCCCCCGCGGCCCGGGGGCGTTCTGAACACAACACAGCAGGCCTCCATTCAGTGTTATTAAGGGAAACCGGCGTCACAGCCAGTGGCGGCCTCTGCTCCCGCCCCAGCCAATACATATGCTTGGTTTTGTTTTATCCAGGCTTGTGGGATGGAACACCCCGGGACATTTGTCCCGTTGCACAGCGGCACGAGCCCGCATACGCAAACGCACGTGCACGCGCTCACGCACACACAAACACAAACACACTCACAGCATTTCAACCCACCTGCAGAGGTAGCATTCAACAGTTACAAAGGGGGTTCAGTCATCTCCGGGCTCTCCGCACCGCAGGCGAGGGTCAATAACCATCAGGGTGGTGGTGGTGGAGGAAGCCCTGGCCGGAGAGAGCCTTGTTATGCATCCCATGTGTAATGACAGCCCGTCCACCGGTAACCCTTGCCTCCCAGCGGCTCTTTCCCAAGGGGAACCTTTGGTCCTGTTGTTATATTCTGTCCAATGCTCCTCCCCCCCTCCCCTCTTTTTAAAATAACACACACACACCTTTCCATCGCCGCTGCTAGCATTCAGCCGTCTTGAAGTTGGCAAGAAATTCATTTCTGCGCTCAGAGGTTTACCCAATTTTCCCTAAAGCCGGGCCTGTTCATTCTTTCTCTCTCTCTCTCTCTCTCTCTCTCTAAATGAGACATTAATGTGAAGTTAGTAATGCAGATGACGTTCTACGTTTCCAAGGCACAGAATGAGGCCTATAGTTGAAGCTCGGCGACATAACAGGAATGTATCATTTGTTCTGTCCAAGCCAAGCATGAGAAGTCCAGCCACATGAACTGTGTTGATCAATGAGGAGAGCAGAGGGGTCTTTTCATTTACAGTGATGGTTGTATTTATAGTTTGGCATGGACTTTTCTACAGAAATGAGTCTATTGAAAAGCAAATAACCATAAAACCCGGGCATTCATCCGTCAAACACACAGCAAGTGGGTCCAACTTGCGTTTGATTTATTTATATAAATATATATATATATACACACAATGCAAAAAAGGCAGTTCTGTCTTCTGAGCTTGCATATTTTGTACCGGACTGCTCAGCAGGGCCCGCTCGGACGATGCGATTATACAGGCCAGCAGGCGTGACGAGAGCACTGGTGCCACATGCCATGATCGACATACAGGAATGCCAATATTGAAAACCAAAGCCTTGAGCCTTGAGGGAGACCCAGAGATCACATAAGCCCACATCAGGGCTCTGACACACAGCACAGAGAATCTTACGGCTGCCAATAGCATGACTCCACCGAAACTGAGTTCAGAGAATCGTTGGCCCTTTTCATCCACCATCCTCGGAGTGAGTCCTCCATATATCCGGTCAGTCCTGCATCCTTCCTTAGTATGTCCACGTACGTTGGCGTGGGACGTCCTCTTTGTCTGTGCCCATTTGTCGGCTCCCAGAGCACTAGCTTGCTAGCTGGAAGTTCTTGGTGTCTGTGGCAGTGACCTGCAAGTTTCATCCTCCTGGATGTCACTTTGTCACACAGCCTTGGTAGCCCCCCCATACAGATGCTTGTTGGTAACATGCTCGTTCTGGTCTACGTTCAGTATTACACGCAGCATTCTGGTGTAGCATCCATCCAGAGGCTTCTGCAGGGTGGGCTTCAGGGTCCAGGGTTCACAGCCATAAAGGAGTACAGACGCCACGGTTGCTTGGAAGAAGCTAAGTTGTATGTGTCGAGGGAGACTGGATTTCCACACGCTAGTCATGCCATTCAGGGCTCTCCATGCCAGCGCCTTCCTCACCTTAAGGTCCAGTTCTGATGAAGTGACCCAGGAACCCAGGTACTTGAAGCCACTGACCTCTACCAGAGCATTGCCTTCAGCTGTCTTGAGAGGTGGATGGTCCATATGTTATAAGTGAGGACCTCAGTTTTCTTTGCATTCAGCCCAAGGCCCACCCTGGCACATTGTGCCTCCTCTGTTTAAGAGCTCCTGTGCCTGTTCCACTCGGTCAGACAACAGGCAGATGTCAACTGCGTATTCCAGGTCTGCTAGGACTACAGCAGGGTGTCTTCTTGACTTTTGGGATGTAATTGTGAAGCCAAGCTCCTGTTCTGGCCCAGTAATGGCTTTCCTAAGCACGTAGTCCAGGGCTATGACAAGAGTGTCCCCCTGCAGCACCCCTGCCTGGATGACAAACTCCTCACGGTCACCACTGGCTCGTGTCCCTGTGCATGACCTCTATGGCCCGGAGCAGGTTAGGAGAGGGCCCTGTAGGCCTTGAGGATTTTCACCATCATGACAACATGAAAGATAACGCACATCTAGTTCTACTGAATCATTCAACGACAACGCAGTTACTAGGACTGCTCATTTGGGTTCACCATTTAATTTATAGTGATTATACCCGTTTTATTGAGAGAATAGCCACTAAATCGGTCTTGCGGGTACACAAGCTCACGGTTAGTGATTCATGATCGTCAAACTTTTCATCAGGATGACTATACAAAACTGTTCAAAGAGGAAAAATAGGAAATATTATAGCAACCACTTAATTTCCCCAAGTCAAATTAATGCAATTGTGATTCAGCTCATCCTTTTATACAGCCTTTCCTTCAGACCAATTATTGTACACAGACAGTCTCTTGTCAGAAGAAACTCATTATTTTCGGATAGAAATGGAAAAGCCACTTAAAAGCCTTTTGTTAAAACAAAACCTTTCACATTTTCTTTAAGTGGATTGTTGTCCAAGAGCAGTGGAAATGGCAAGTGCTTTGAAGGTGGAGATGACATGAGAAAAGTCCTTAACAAACAAGACCTTTAATCTAACACTGCCCTCATCTGGTCATGTCAAAGCCACATGTAAAGGAAGTCCAGAGTACCATTACCCGAATATTCTGGAAACCAGCATGGACGCAATGGCCCACTAAGCGGATAACTGGGATAATTAGCTTGAATAAAAAGAAGCATTAGATATTAGTATGGTTTTATTATCGCACCCTATCGTGAATGTAATAATGAAAATCACGCGATAATGTCAAGATCAAAAAAACTTTCGTTTAATTTGTGAGAATTATTAATTTATACAGTGGGCTGCAAATTATCATTCATTGTTTAAAAGATCTCTGCATTGTGTAAAAAGAAAAAAAAATTGCATATTCAAAATAATCTCTGGTCAGTGTAGTCAGTCTACGTAGTTAACAGCATTGTGAAACACTTACAAGGTTTGCCAAGATGACACATACAATACAAGGTTGCTAAAATCGACATGATTCATCAACACAATTGCAGCCAACTATTGGCCTTAATATACAAAGTACCGTAAAACATTGTTGTCATTATACAAATGTGCATTTTACGCAAACAATTATTAAATTAGAAATATAGAATTATATGACAATGTTTAGTTGCTTTTTCGAGAGTTATGTTCCAAACCTGAAAATTGTAAATGGTCTATACTTCCTTTACAGGAAATCAAGTGCTCTATGACAGCTACACCTAGACATGTGCCTCACCCCCCACCCCCCAAAAAATGCATTTTTAGCAAAAAACAGTAAAATGCACACATTAGGATGAGGTGCAAAATCAACACTGCTGCTTTCTTCACAGAATAGAACAGTTGATTTAAAAAAAAAAAAAATCAAAATAAGAGCCACAACAGGGTGTTTTATGCAAAACTCACCGGCGCTGTAGAAAATCAGTTCACATTTTGTCTGGACCTCTTGTACGTTAAAAACTAAATAGTCTTACGCCCAGAGTTAAGGCTGGCACCAGTTGGCACCCCATCGCCATCGGATACGACCGCGAAAAACATAAACGCACTCCGACGTTTTTAATTAGTTTGACTAAGTACCGCACGTGCCAATTAAAAAAAAATAAACTACCACCATCCATTTCTGCCAACGGATTTCCTGATCTTAAAAGTGACTCTTAATAGTGTCTATTTATAACAACGCATCGTACACAGTGTAAAGTACAGGGAAAGGCCTCGTCCGATTGGGTCTCCTTTGAGAGAAACAGCAGTGATGGCAGGGGAGAGACGCCAATAATAAAACGCTCGCCGCCTGCCGGACTCGGAATCTGCTCTAGTGTTTCACTCTCCCTACTCTACCGACCCAACCCCCCGGGCCCCAGGGGGTGGGGATGGTGGGGGGGGGGGGGGGGGGGGGAGCGCCCCGGGACCACAGCGGGCACTCATCTCTCCGGTGGCACTTGGGGGTAACATCCCGTAAGGGGCCGGGCCCGAACCCATTTCATCCGTGTCCCGTCTCCCCTGCACCCACAGCCGGGGCAGCATCAGTAGTGGCTCTTCCCTCGAGCCTTTGGGGAGCCCTTCAAAGCGACCTGTCAGTAGTTGGGGACCAGGGGGACTTGTTGGTCTTGGGTACATTGTTTTGTTGGTGAGTGGTGTGTCGAGGAAAGGGCTGTGCATGGGGCAGGGTTAAGAACCACGGGGGAGGAGCCAATCTATCAGTCGGCTGCACCGGCACATTATTCTCTTCCATTATCCCCCTCCTCCTCCTCCCCCTCCTCCTCCTCCTCCTCCTCACGGAACCAATCCGGTGGAGGTGGGCGGCTATGGTCTGTGAAACCTAAATGAAATGAAAAGGAAAAGGTCACGACTCTCCTTGGGCGAAAAAGTGTGAGTGTATGTATGTGTGTAAGTGTGTGGATGTATGCGTGTGTGTGTGTGTGTGTGTGTGTGTGTGTGTGTGTGTGTGTGTGTGTGTGTGTGTGTGAGAACATCAGATAAAGTATTTATGGGAGAGGTGAGGGGCTGTGCTGGCAGCGGGCGGTTCCTCCCAGGGAACAGGGCCCCGGGGGGCCGCGAGGAGAGGGAGAACTGACCGGGTGTAGATACGGCTCTGCTCGTGCACCTCCATCTCGGAGCTCTTGAACTCGTTCAGCTCCTTGCGGATGGCGGCCTGGAGAACCAGGAGGAGAAAGGGAAGCAGCGATGCGCACACGCACACGCGCACACACACACACACACACACACACACACACACACACACACACACACGTTAAGACCCGCCTGGTGTATGCTGAGCTAGGCACAACCCCCCCCCCCCCCCCCCCCCCACACACAGAAACAGCAACAAGGGGATTGATTATTCAAACTGCAGCATGTTAGACGTTTCAGAATCCACTCCCGCCTCAGCCTTGGACAGTGGGCTTTGTCAATGGAATAACTGAGACACCAAACATGAGAATGAGTTATCCCCTAATACCGAGAATACATTGCCTTCTTCCTTCCTCATACATTCAAAGAATGTTCCTGGCTTCACCGGACCAGGTAATATACTGTGCACGGGGGATTCAAAGCTGCCATTCAAAGGCATTCCCGGAATACCTTCCCTGACACCCGATCTGCTTAGAATGTAAATCCTCTCAGCTGAAAAAAAAAAGCTTACTATGGCATTGGACCTTCAAGTGTGTGTCTGTGGACACTTGTGTTGGTGTGCAAATGTGTGTGTGTGTGTGCGCTGATGCTGCTTGTGTGTGTGTGTATGTATGCATGTTGATTCTGTGTGTGTGTGTGTGTGTGTGTGTGTGTGTGTGTGTGTGTGTGTGTGTGTGTGTGTGTGTGTGTGTGTGTGTGTGTGTGTGTGTGTGTGTGTGTGTGTGTGTGTGTGTGTGTGTGTGTGTGTGTGTGTTCACACCTGTGTGTGCCTGTTGATACTCATGTGTGTGTGTGTGTTTGTGCCTGTGTGCGTGCTCTCTACCTTGTCAGCGGGGGTGAGCTTGGTCCAGGGCTTGTCGGCTCTGCGGTCATAGTCGTGGGCGTGGGTGCACTCCACGTACTCGTGGAAGCGCAGGATCTTCCTGGCCTGCAGCTCCGCCACCGTGGGCCTCTGGGACAGCTGGAGGAGGGGGGGGGGTCATAGAGAGGCCTGTTACAAGCTCTGCAGGGAGCCAGCCCATGTGTACGTGTCCGTTTGTTTATGCTTTTCCTATTTTATTTAACCTTAGCGGGGACGAGTGTGTGTTTATTTGACATTTATTTAACCAGGCAGTTCATGAAGAAGATTTTGTGTTTATGTGTGTATCAGCCTTTGTGTGTGTGTGTGTGTGTGTGTGTGTGTGTGTGTGTGTGTGTGTGTGTGTGTGTGTGTGTGTGTGTGTGTGTGTGTGTGTGTGTGTGTGTGTGTGTGTGTGTGTGTGTGTGTGTGTGTGTGTGTGCGTCATGCTGACCTTTCTGGTGAGCCGCCGTTTGATCTCGGACCTTTCAATCCGACGATCCGATTCATTCTTGGCTGAGAGACAAAAAGGAGCAGGGATCATAAATCAAAGACGCATGAGAAACATGGGAGAGAGAGAAAGGACTCCGCTCAGTGAGAAGGACAGAGGAAGGGCCGGAGCAGGAAAGGGATACGGGCTTAGAGAGCTCCCGTGACTTTGACTTTCTGGACCATAGAGATGTGACACGAGCCTGCCTTAAATCACCAGCGTGTCTGGAAGAAGGCCCTCCATTGTTCCACACGCGGACACCCTGCCCAGGCTTTCAGGGACAGCACACGAGAGGGGCTGTGTTTGGGAAACTTGCTTCTTCCAGCGTTGCTGCGTTTTAGATTCTAAAATAAATTCTAAAAGTCATCTGTTTCTAATTGACAGGCGGTAACCGAACGCAATCAAGGCCAAACGTCATTCAATGAAATTGTCTGTGATTATTGAAAAGGTTTGATAGTGAGTGAACACGCTACGAATACACAACGCTTTTTGTTTCCCGCCAAGGAACAGAAAGTCCTTGTGTCTGCGAGGACAATAAAGGGGAGTACAGTTTTTAGCGTCCAAAAAGTTTACAGTGTATATCTTTCAACACAAGAAAACATTAGGAGTGGGCTATTTCGATAGGGGCCCCTTCTCAAGAGTGACATTTACCCACCAACGCCTCACACAAAGCAAAATAACCAATAGACCAAGCCACCGCTGTGGGTCTCCGGAGCGCTTTGGTATCCATTAGTGTGGCCCTGCGGCACAGGGGAGGTGGAAATAAAATAGAAATATCCACAGGCCAGGGCAAGAGCAGCCAGATAAAAAGATGGGCTTTCTGCATTGTTGTCAGCCGAGGGGGTAGATGATCAGCCCCAGGATTCGACCTTGCCGTGCCAGGAATGAGAAAGGGATTCAAACGGACCCGGTGAATAGAAAACACACTAAATAAATAAAAGATGATATTAATAAAAGAAAAGGAGAGGGGGGGGGGGGGGGAGGGGGGGGAAAGGGAAGAGGATGGGGGCAGCAAAGGGAGGAAGGAGGGAGGAAAGGAAGGAGGATGGGGGGACCAAAGGAAGGAGGGAGGGAGGGAGGAGGGAGAGATGGAAGGGGGGAGAGCGAGGCAGAAGAGAAGCAAGGTTAGAAAGGAGAGAGGGAGCGAAGGAGAGAAGGAGGGGATGATCTCACCTGGGAGGATGTTCCTCTGCTCCAGCTCCTCAACAGAAGGTCTCTGACTCAGGCGCCTGTGTGGACAAACGGCAGCACATTACAGCTCCTCTACAGACTCCGTACTCCTAGTGGGGTCTGTGTGGTGGGTGTGGGTGTGGTGGTACCGTGTGAGCGCGCTGCTGATCTTGGACCGGAGGGCCAGCCACTGCTCGCGGTTCTGCCAGGCCGAGTCGTCGGACCCGTCCTGCTGGGCCTCATGCTCCTGCCTCAGTGCCAGCGTGTCCTTCCTCCTCACGCGGCTCGCCAGTCGACCTGTAGCACACCCGTATTCAGCACCGGCTCACAGCCTACCATGTCCGCACCTCGGGTCCCGTATAGTGAATAGTAAACGAGCCGGTACAGCGGACGTGACCAATGCTTTCAAACTGCTGACCGCCTGTGGTCATTCGAGAACTGGTCACAGCCAGTTCCAGAAAGTGAAATGTACCTTCCAGTACCCAACTCTATTTTAATCACAAGTTTTTATTTGATGATGTTTATTAAGGACATAAAAAGGGTGCTTTGATTAAGATTCAAGAGACCTAATTTGAGTGCAATTTGTGAGAAATGCCAAAAGCAATCAGTCAGAGTGAGTGGAATGCGCCAATGAGAATGTCCGACAGCTCTGCATGAGCCAATTTAAACTCCAGCCTGACTCATTTCGGACCAATCATGGCATCCCATCCCTGATTGATCCGGCAAATCCGTCTCGTCTGTCAATCACATGTTCTGTGAAACGCCCCCCCTCTCAACGGCGGAGGAATGCAGTGAGGGCGCCTGCGTTTTGAGTCGCTGTCCCCTTGCTCTACTGCCCACTCTTACACACCCCCCACCCTCCAACCAACCCCCCCTCCTCCACTCACTCTGCGGCCCGTCGTCGTCGCTCTCTTCCTCGCTGTCGTCCCTGTAGTTGATGGGCCCGTCCGAGTCCGTCTCCTCCTCGTCCTCCTCGCTGTCCCCGGGCCCGCCCCCCTCGGGGATGGCACTGACCACCAGCCCCCGCCGGCTGCGCGGCTCCAGCTCCGGCTGGCGGGGGAACCGCGGGGGAGGGTTCAGCTTGGCCAGCTCCTCCTCCATGTCAAAGTCATCGTCCTCTTGCCTGGTGGGGAGAGAGAGGGAGAGAAAGAAGTAGAGCGTGGGAGAGAGGGAGGTAAAGAGAGGTAGAGAGAGGGGGAAGGTAGAGAGGGAGAAGGAGAGAGAGGAAGGTAGAGAGAGAGGGAGAAGGAGGGAGGTAGAGAGAGAAGGAGGGAGAGGGAGGTAAAGAGAGGGAGAAGGAGAGAGAAGGCGGTAGAGAGGTGTGAGTAGAGTATACTTTTCTCCTGATGCAGGGCAGATATGAATGACACAAGCAATGTTTTAATGAGGCTTTTGTATATGGAGCTTTGCATAAACAAAACACTTCACTATTTAATTGAAACATGCACTGTGGAACTTTTCTAGCGCAGATATTGAACTCCATTAAAAACATATTTGAACTAGAAAGTTTCTCCACAATAGAACACGTTCCCCCGTGAGCCAATCCATCCAGGGAACACCAATTCTCAACGTATTAAAGACCTCCAAACATATTAACCTAACTCGTTACGCCGATAATCACAGTGGGGCCATACAGAGCTAATTAACAATATAAAAACAATAGCTGGAAATGTGGCCACATCCTTAAGAGACAAATGTACTCCTTGTAAGGCGCTTTGGATAAAAGCGTCTGCTAAATACCCTGAATGTGAATGAGGATGCAGGGGGAGCGCCTTACAGCCGCAGGGGTTCGATGGTGATGGGCAGGGAGTAGCGCACCGAGCCGCCCTCCTGCATGGCCTCGGGCGGGGTCTCGAAGAGCATGGAGTGGGCCCTCTGGGAGCCGTCCGGGTTGGCCTGCGTGGGCGAGGGGCTGACCAGGGCCCGCTGGATGCGGATGTGCAGGGGGATGGACGACGGCGGGTGGATGGGGGGCAGCGTGACGGGGCTGGGCGGGTCCGCCGGCGTCGGCTCGGCGACGGGCAGCACGTGGAGCCTGGGCGGGGAGGGGGGCACGTGGGCCGGCGGCGGGGAGAACGCCTCCTGGGGGTTCTCCGCCGGGCCGGGGCCGGCGGATCGGAGCTCGGGCGGCGTGGCGGCCTCCTGCTCTGGTGGGGGCTCCTGGGGGGCCTCTTGCGTGGAGTGTCGCTTGGTGACGGGGGTCATCCTCTTGGGCGGGGTCGGCGGCGAGCGCTTGGAGGGCGCCGCCACCACGATGATGGAGCTGCCGGACTGGGAGGGCTCTGATGCAGGGACACACACACACACACACACACACACACACACACACACACACACACACACACACACACACACACACACACACACACACACACACACACACACACACACACACACACACACACACACAGTCAGCACCAACGATCAATTATGGCCATCGTCGTTGTAGGACAAACAGTTGTCGCACATGACATTAATGATGGCTCTGCTCCTTTGACGTACCAGGGCATGGGGGGGGCGCCCTCCTTTGATGCCCCCACGGTACATCAAAGGAGCAGACCCATCATTAGTGTCATGAGCTTCGCCCGTGTTTATCCTGCGACTACACCGCGGCGAAGAGGTCCATGCGCAGCCCAGGATTGGCGGAGACACATAACAAACACACAAGTAATGCCTTCATTCAAAAGAGTGCTCATGACATGACAACAGGGATGAATCCTTGACACACAAACACCGAGCACCCAAACCCTCAGGCACGGCCCCATCTGGGGTGGCACACAAGTGAACGCCAATAGGCTTCCTCGGCTGCCGACAGCCAAGTGAGCCTCGTTGGCATGCCGATGATACCATCAAGTGATATCATGCCGATGATATCACTTGATGACATCATTGGATGGTCATTGACAGCACGTTTTTTTTGGTGCCGTCACTGTGGGTTTGAGTTTCGGGATGGAATGAAATTAAGTGCAAAAAATGACTTGGTTGAGTGGAGATGGATGACAAAAGTGATTCAACGTCAAACTGCTGTTGAATCTGAATTAATGGACGACATGGGAATTGCAATGTCGCATGAGTCGTCGCTCAGCCAGAGCCATGCAACTGGGGAATTAAGACTGCAGACCGATGGGTTACCTGATTGCACACACACACACACACACACACACACACACACACACACACACACACACACACACACACACACACACACACACACACACACACACACACACACACACACACACACACACACACACACACACACACACACACACACACACACAACCTTGGCGTGATGTTAATTCATGCTACGTTTCTTTTGCACAAGAGGGTTAGTGGTCTTCCAGTGAACCGGCCCAATTAGAGGCCGGCGTCATGGCAACAACATCCTACAACGGTGGTGGTAGTGGTGACCGGTGAAGGGGGATGGGGGTGAGTGATGGTTTTTGCTAACATGCGTTTGTGGGGATTAACCCGCGGCGGTGGTGGCGGCGGGCAGGGTTAACGTGGGACACGGTGCCGCCCGCCGCCATAGCCTGGGTACCTGAGCGGCTCAGCCCCGCCCTGTGGCTCAGGTAGACGGGCAGGGAGAGGTAGAGGCCCGGCTCGCCCCGGCGCTGCCAGCCCGTCCTGTAACAGTGCGGTCGCACCGTGGCGCAGCCCTTCAGTCTGGAGGCTGCCGGCGCAAAGACCACGGCCAGAATGGGGGGTGGGAGAGGAGACAACCATGATCCACGTTATATTTCTCCTTCGGTGCACTGTCGAGAATCAAGGTTGGCCCCCGAAGGGACTAACAGAAACTTTATCAGGACTAGGGGTGAGAATTGATACGTTTTTATCAATATCGATGCAATTGATCCAATTCCTTATCAATTCTCTTACCGATTCCTGATTAGTTCATTGAGTGGCAAAAAAGGAGTTCTACACCAAAGCATTTAATTTTTATTTTTTACATACTGAACAACACCATGGCAGGATATAGAGTAGAAAAGAAAATATAGGGGTAACTTGAGCCGATGTCGAGGGGCCAGCTGCCTGAGAGCTATCGGTGTCATCATCAGCTAAAATGCATGAAACCGGAAAATATTTGTATGCAGCTCGCTCTGCCTTATTAATAAAAACAACTATACTACTACTACTACTACTACTATATAGGGCTGTCACTTTTGAGAAAAATCTAGTTCGAACGGATATCGAATATCAAGCAACGTATTCGAATATATTTGAATATCTACGAGCCCCCCCCCCCACAATCACACAACCACTTCAATCACAAATGTATAACGTCACAAGAGGAGACATAAACAGGACTTAGTGTTACGACCGGCCTAGGGGAACCGAACATAACAAAGGGTGCTCCCCTCTTTTCCCCACTGCCAAGGGGAGTGGGGAAAAGAGGGGAGCCATATCCTCTTTGTTTGAAACAGTTTATCAACTTAATCAATATCAAGTGCCACTATACATATCACAAAATTAGGCTATGCAATAAAAAACAAAAACGTAATCGGAACTGCACAGCGCAAACAATGACGTGACAACTTAAACAGAAGACAGGAGCAGGAGTACTAAGGCTTATAGCCTATCAGCAAGAAATCCATTTCTTAATGTTTTTTGCTAGAAACACCAGTCTATCAACTTGATCTGGATCAAGTGCGGCTTTCTTTTTATTCACGGTGTTACGTGCGGTGGAGAACACACGTTGGGAGCGCACAGGTCTGTGCCTGGCACACAGGTATATGCGCGTCTATAAGCGGGTATTTGTTGCAGCCCGTGTCTCTCCACCAATGCAGCGTGTTGCTGTCAGCGGGGATGACTTTCGATTTTCGAATCAAGATATATTATTCGCTTGATTAGAGCGCTTGACTCGTACGCAGGCTTTTGAACACATGGCACTCGACGAGAAAACCGGAAAACATTGCGCAGGGATCGTTAAGAAGAATCGATAACGTTGGAGGCATACAATTCCGATGGAATTGGTTAGTTGGAACCGGTTCTGAGAAGGAACTGGTTCTCGATTCCCACTCCTAATCAGGACCAAGACAAAAATGGGTGATCGGAGGGGGCTTTCAGTCTGCCATGCCCACAGGACACATGGCTGTGTGCCATGCTGCCTCTCCGTCTGCAGAACACTCTGCACCTGTTCGTGAACACCTGAGGGGCCGATGTCGACACGGCGAGGGGAATAAAATGAAAACAACAACTCTGTTCGCTGACAGGAAGGAAGGAGACTTGGCGACAGTGAGCTCACTATCGCCAAGTTTGTCACGGCCTCCATTAACGGCCTGGGAAACACACTGTACAGAGTGAGTTAGGTAATCACGGTGCAGGTTTGTTAGCGAGGGCTATGTCCAACCGGTGCTTTTGGAATGCTAGTGTTGGTACTGCTGTTGGGTGTGGAGGCGGTTGGCAGCAGAGGAATTGGCTGTAAACAAGGGCGCTACTAGGGTGAGGGCAAGCTGGGGCAAGGGACTGGGTGCTCCAGCTGAGGGACAATCAGGACCAAAACGCTCTGCCGTGGGAGTGCCTACGTTGCGCTGAGAGCAAGCTGGTGCCTGCCTGCCCACTCTGACTCTCTCCCTCCCTCCCTCCCTTATTCGCTCTGTCTCTCTCCCCCATCCTCAAGAGAGCAATGCTTTGCACACAATGAAACTGCAGACGAAGTGCTATATATAGTGGAAGAGATTGTATGAGGAAAGATCAGAGACCGGAAGAGACGTACTGTCTACGGAGGACTGGCTACCATCGTGTGCATGTATGTGAGGCTCATAAGAAACGGTGAAATAACCGCCAATAATGGGACCCTATATCATATGCATCACTCCACGATGAAAAGGACTGGGAAATTAACTGCAACCTTTAAAATATACTAATAGGTTATTTCCAATAAAGAATGACTGAAGCTAAATTTCCAGGGCAGAGGTTCGTGATCTTGTGAAGAATATCACTGATTTCATTGGACAAGCTGCTGAAATGAGATGGTGGCTGCGTTCCCTTAATCACATTTGGTCGTGTCAGCATCTCCCTCAATGGTTACAGCACCCGGTCCTTAGTGAATCCAACGGCAGCACCCCAAGCCATTTGAAAAATTGGAAACAACTTGCATCATTATTATTTCCTGACGTATGCGTGTGTTACACACACACGTCAAAATTATAAATTAGGCACATCCACCTCAGCGTATTACCGTTTAGGATTCAAAAAGGCAGCTTCTCGGACTAATACAGACGATTAACACAGTACAGGCCGGAAAATATTCTTTTCGTCCAAGGAAAGCCACTGGTTTTCAACACAACCCCTCGCACGGCTTTAATACTAACACGATCAACCACGGTATAAATGGTTATCAGAATACCGACCGGAGAGAGAGAGAGATGAAAGACACGGAACACAGGAATAGCCGCCGGGCGACAGCGAGAACTCACCGTGCAGCGCGGGGTTGCTGTTGCGGTTGCTGGGCTTGGGCGGCGGAACAGGGGGCTGCTTGGCGTGCGGGGGGACGGGCGGCGGCGAGTCAGGGGTGGCGGGGACCAGGCGGGGGGGGTCGTCGCTGATGAGGGACACAGTCCTCGGGGGCTTGGCCACCGCCACCGCCATGGCCGACGAGGAGGAGGACGAGGAGGAAGAGGAGGAGGACGAAGAGGTGGAGAAAGAGACGGCGGGGGGAGCGGCCGTCCTGGCGGAGGGGAGGGGAGGGCTCTGCTTCTTGGGGGGCAGCAGGGCATGTTTGCTGGCGGAGG
The DNA here is from genome assembly GCF_964030765.1 of Micromesistius poutassou. Classification (NCBI taxonomy): domain Eukaryota; kingdom Metazoa; phylum Chordata; class Actinopteri; order Gadiformes; family Gadidae; genus Micromesistius; species Micromesistius poutassou. The sequence continues at coordinate 6,360,566 of NC_140290.1, read as the reverse complement.
GGGGCTCCCTCAGGGAGTCCCGTGGTGCCTCAGGGTCGCTCACGGGGTTGGACGCCGGGACGGGGGCGAAGCGGACGCCAGCTGACTCTGAAGCAAAGACACGCACACAAAAGGACACACACACACACACACACACACACACACACACACACACACACACACACACACACACACACACACACACACACACACACACACACACACACACACACACACACACACACACACACACACAAACAAATTAGCATGGGTGGGAGGACATTCACTCAACAAACAAGGCCTCCGCCATTCCCAAAGGGGCACAAAGTGCTTAATATAAAGCAGAGAAACACTGAAAGCCAGGATTAAGATTAACTCAATCTTGTACATTTATAAGGAGCTTGTAAAGGACCTTTGACCCAGAGGGAGGACCAAATCAGGCTCGGCGCCGTTTAATAATTAATATGGGACAAGAGCCAGGTGCTCCCGTCTTACTTCCATTGCCACAGACAGCCGAGGTGAGGATGATTACAAACCGTTAAAATGGAGGAAGACGAAGCAAAATCACCTTGGCTGACTAATTGCTTCCCTCCGTTCTCATTCGGGCCTGCCTCCAGAGATGAAACGCTGTTATTTACCATCATAGAAAACTTGTCATTGTGCTCCGCTCTGCATGATTGCAACAGAGTTCCATAAAACATTTGAAGTATTACCAGGACACCAGTAGGAGTGTTTTATGGCTATTGGGGTATTGCATTTATTGCCACTCTCAAGTGATCAGTTTCCAGGGCCACAATTTGATATGCAGATTCAATATTATGAATGAGTGCACGGCAGGGACCTGTCACCTCCCCCGTCATCGGCATGCACGTCTTGTGGTTTTAATTGGATAACACCACATTACGCTGCGCTCCTTCTAAGATTAACCATGGCTCACAGTGAAACAAGAATTCCTTGTCATTATTCAATAGAATCACAGATTACGGTCATTCTGAAGGCAAAATACAACGTCTAGCCTATTGCAAACAACATCCAACAACCAGTTCATAAAAGCAACGACTGCAGCTGGGAAAAAAACCAAAACCCCATGGAGGATTATCCCTAAAACTGTACTTATCCATTTTGAACCGTACCATGCCCGTATTGTGTTTCCTGATAGCAGCACCACTCTCAACAAACAGAGTGTGCAGCAGTACTGAACAAAGTTATCTTTATGGATGACGAGATGCCTTTGAACAGCTGGAGTGCCGCAATCAATTGCTTTGTAGCTGCCTAGCGTTGCAAAATTAGTGCCACTATAACGAAACTACCCCAGAGCTTTCAGCGCCTCACACATAGCGGAGCGGTAGGACTTAATCACTGCGTAAACAGGCTTGATTTATATTCTTTCGGACAACTTCTTCTTTAACTGCTCTTTCATCAAAAAGGGGTGACGTAAAGTGAAAGTGATCACACTTTTAACAGTAACTGAACACTTTCAGTGGGGGTTTAAAAGTACCTAGTATTAGTCGTATTTCATGAAACCAGTGAGATTCACTGATAAGACAAAGCGGGCTCACCTGTGCGTCCTCTGAACTCCTCCGCCGGGGTGTACCTGGGCAGGGTGCTCCTCTGGTCCGCCTCAGAGGCCGGGCGCACCCTGCGGTTCTCCTCCGAGTGGGCCTTCGGCAGAACCGCCCTGATGTCCAGCTCGGAGACGGGCCGGCCCGCCGTGCGGAGGCTGTCCACGGGGTTGCGCTGGGGCTCCGGTTTGTCCCTGCGGTCGCGCTCGGCCTCCTCGCCTCGTCTCTTGTCGGGACGCTCCTCCTGCCTGGGGTCCTTCCGGTCGCGGTCCTCCCCCCGCTTGTCCTCCCTGTCCCCCCTCCAGCCCCGCCTCTCGCGCTCCTCCTTCTCTCGCTCCTCCCTGCGGTCCCGCTCCTCCCTCTCGCGGTCCTCCCTGCGCTCGCGCTCAATCCGCTCCTTGACGCGCTGCTCCCTGTCCTGCTCTGCTCGGTCGTCCCGCCGGTCCTTCTCCCCCCGGGGGTCCCTCCTGTCCCGGTCGTTACGCTCTCTCCTGTCCCTCTCCTCGCGCTCCGGCCTCTCTTCCCGCCTGTCCCTCTCCTCACGTTCCGGCCTCTCGTCCCTCCTGTCTCTATCCTCGCGCTCCGGCCTCTCCTCCCTCCTGTCTCTATCCTCACGTTCCGGCTTTTCCTCCCTCCGGTCCCTCTCCTCTCGCTCTGGCCTCTCCTCTCTCCTGTCCCTCTCCTCACGCTCCGACCTCTCATCTCGCCTTTCCCGGTCGTCCCTCCGCTCACGCCTCTCCCTGGGGTCCCGCTCCCGGTCGTCTCGGCGTTCCCTACGCTCCGGCTCTTCCCGGTCCTCCCTCCTGTCCCGGTCCTCCCGGGGCTCCCTCTTGTCCTCCCTCCTGTCCCGGTCCTCCCTCTTGTCCTCATTCCTGTCCCGGTCTTCCCGAGGCTCTCTCTTGTCCTCCCGTCCGTCTTTCCTCTCGTCCCATCTGGGCCTGGCCTCCTCCGGGACGGTCCCCCGAGGTAACGAGCCCCCCCGCCTGTCCAGGTCCGACGGCAGGCGACTGCGGCGGTCCGCCTCCACGGCCTGGCGGGCCAGAGAGTCCACGTCGAGGGGCGCGCGGTGGACGCGCGAGGCGTCCGACGGCACCCGACTACGCCGCTCCGCGTCGGGCGGGGCACTGCCGCGCCGGTCCTCTCCCTGAGGCAGCCACATGGGCGTGGCGCGTGAATCAGACTCCCCGCGGAACACCCGCACGCCGGCCTCCGACTCCCGGTCCATGTCCATGGGTGCCAGGTGGCCGTTCTTCACGGGAACAGACTTTGGCCGGTTGCTCTCTGTAGGGAGAGGAAGACATTGTGATACATTACAGTGACCCAGTGGAGCAGCTGGGCCATGGTGATATTTTAGAGGAGGGCATAAAATGGCTTGTATATTCCCTTTTACTAGGCAGCACACCTCAAAGTTATAACCTTTAAGACAGCGAATAAACACCAATCATCGCATGCATTGAATGCAGCTCGTCGCTGTATTCAATGCATGCGATGATTGGTGAAGGGACATAACGTTAAGGAGCCCTAAGTGCAGTACTGAGTGGTTTTTACCAGGTTGTTAATCAGATTTTAGCAGATCAAATCACACCACACTACATGAGATGGAAGCCACTGGATATTACGCTGAACAACTCTTTGTGGAAACAGAGAAAATGTTGATCTTTGCGTGGTGGTTGTTCTAACCAATCACACTGAGAGAGGTGATAAAAAGGATGAATAAAATGGCGGGCAAAAATGGGTCTTTCACCTCCCTTCGTAAAAGGTATTCAACATATTTCTTATCATGGATGTCACGTGGGTGCAAATAACCTATTCACATGGCCTGGGTATATGCAGATTATAGAGCTACTGATGTGCTGGATGTACTCACGATTCTCAGGGATTTCCTTCAGCACCCCTCTCTCAATCAGCTCCTGCCGGGATTTCCTCACCGATATCTGTCTTTCCAAAGCTGAAATCAAGGAGAAAAACACACTTTTGGATCGATATTTTCATCTCCGGACTGTTTTGTTAACCTATTGCTGTCCAAGTCGCTGTTTGTCTATTACATTCTAGCGTTTAGCTTATTGTTTGAATGCAGCACAATATACAAGGTTCCCAGACGTCCCTAACGGACAACAAACCGTCATAATTAAACACGATTTAAATTGCTCAGATCGGAGGTTAACCTACCTATGGAGGTCTCTGCAAACTTTTCGCTGGGCTTCTTCTTCCTCCACTTCCAGGGCTTGAAGATCTTGCCCAGGCTGGAGAACTTGCCCTTGCGCTTCGATGGAGGAGTTCCATCTCCAGAGTTGCCCCCCTCGCTCCCGGTCGAGCTCCGCTGCAGGTCTACTTCTTCATCTGGAGGAGAAAAACACAGACAAAAGACAATTCGTTCAATACATATAAAGCATTAACAAATTAATACACTTTTCTACCAGCAATGCAGAGTCCTCCTGATTAAAGTTAAGTCAAGCCAAGATTCCCTTCATCAAGACCTCTAATACAAGCCCCCTCGCCGGCCCTGAAGAATGGGCCGCGTGGAGAAATGTGATTGCAAATGGCAGTGCCCGTAATGGCAAGAAATCACTATGCGAGTGCCCCTTGCAAGACTTCCAACAGTGCACCATTTGTTTTTGGCACCTCTGTGGCCAAGAGCCCAGCAATGCAGCCTATCTCAAGGGCTGACAGCCTCTTCCAGGAGGGAGGGGAGGGGAGGGCCCGAGCCTTAATCTAGCGCAGGTGCTACATTTCTCCCGTCGTGCCGCGGCACAGAGCCTTCGAGCCAGGGGGAAGGCTGGTCCACATTCCACTCTTATTACTCGGCGCGCTTCTTTCAGCTGTCAAGACCCAGGAGACCAAACAGCCCCTGTGGAAGAGGGCTACACTGAGAGACAAATGGAAAGGGGTTGGTGTGTTTTGTTTACTGGGAGCTACTCCCGTTCACAAAAGGGAGTGAGGGTTGTTATTAAACCCAGTCAGGGTAGTAGGGAACATCGGCTTGTACTGTGTGTGTGTGGGCACATTGTTTACCCGTTTAATCAAACCGTGACAAAAATAGTTTGAATAATCCATGATGACTTATTATAACGTAGACATAACAATGTAAACAAAGGAGTTAGGAAAGGACTGGACTGAAACTGTGACTCAGACCACGTGATCCTACTTGGGACGAAACCTGCACCTGATTGTGCTTTGCAATTCTAAGGCAATGAGTTGCTAGTCACCGGTGACGTCACCCTGCTTCATTGAACTTTGCATGTAAAATGCCATTGACAAGAAAGCTGGCCCAGTTAACCGGCCTGTTTATACAATGTAAATAAGTGTTGAGTGCAAAGTCGGATCAGCGGCACGTTACATAACCGGCGAGTTGAATGCTTGCAGGAAGAGACTCACGACAAACTGTAAGAAAAAAATGTTATCACACTTTCATTCAAAGGGTAGAAAGCATTATCAACAAGGATCCGTTTTTTCCCTCATGTTATTAGTTTGGATAGGCAAGACTGAAAAAGCAATTGTTTTGCTCGCCATGGCCTTGTATTCAACAGGCTTGAGGACATCTTGCATGATTGCGTATAAATCAATCTTGATCCAATACAATTCTTGCCATATTTACAGAGCCACAATTATGAATATATGAATATATGTGAAAAAATAATGGAATACTATGGAAAAACACAGTGACACACAAGAGCCACCGATGCAAAGGCTCAAGAATGAGGATGACTAATAGCAATGCTAGAAAACCAATGTCATTATACATGAGGGAATGGGACCCCAGTCTGAGAGTGATTACATACAAGGGCCCACCCGGTCCACCACTGCTTTGCAGAACAATTAAGATTAACTATGCTGAATTGCTGGCCACACAAACAATGCCTGGGTAGTTCTAAGCCAAGGGTCCAAACAGGAAAAAGCACAATCAATAGAATACAACTGCTGTAATTCTGTTTCTAAATGCTGCATTACTGGACACACTTGATGGAAATTAGAACTGTTGGTGTCAACATTAACTACAACAGCTTATTGTATGTTGTGAAACACTGTTATTGTCTACTCTACAACAGTTACTTCATCATTTACCAAATAAAAATCAAAGATCAACAACTTAAAGATTTGTCAAACCAAACTTCATTAGCAAACTTATATATCTATATAGGCCTACTTGATGGTGATAGAAATGATCAAAATTACCACTTATTTACAAATTTGAAAACTGCCTAAGTTCAAACTCAAAACCCAGATTGATAATCCCAAGCGTCAAAACATTTATATAGATATCTTTACACACATAACAATACTGATGCCACTCATAATCACAACATAATTCCTTCTCAATACTTCTGTTACAATTTCAAAACAGAACTATAAAATTGATAGGGATATTTCATAGCGCACTGGATTTGGATGCCAATACCTTGTGCTTTATTTACACTCCGGTATTCACCAGTGTTCTCATTATACAAAATAACTGAAAAAACAACAAGACACATTTTTACGGTTGTCATAATGACAGACAACCTAAGCACTAACAAACACAACACAGCAGCAGCAGGGACTTTGCTTGTAAAGTAACGATAGACAATACACACAGCCTCCACACTGACAAAGACTGATATTGAAACCTCACAGCTGAACATCTTGCCACTTTTCTCAGGAGACTTTTACTATACCATTGATTCAGGTCATGCAAAACAAGCCAGTATGGCAGCCTCTTGCAAAAAGGGAGACTGAAGTAAAGGCAAACACTCAAATATTTATTTAAAAACACCGGACCGCACATAAGACTTATGTGAAGCTTTTTTAAGTTTGGATAATGCAAAAATCAATGCCGTGTCTCTCAGTGATCAGTGATCAATAGATAAGACCCCCCAATGAAAAAAATGCAGTGTTGGCCCTACCAAAGTGTTGATGCAAAGCTACAAAGCTTTCTAACTGGAACCCACTTGTGGTACAGCTAATGTACACTTTTTATGTACACTATTTGTGGCGTTGCCACAAATAGTTCTATCTGCTGGGCTTGACAGAAGCACATGCACACCCACGCTAGAACGATAGCCAACACATGACAGCATGAGTTATCTATGAATGGTTCTGAACCATTAAGAACCCTAACCTTTATTGTTTTTGGGAAGGAACTAACACATGGCAGCCTTTAAAAATAAAAGGAGTACATTTTGACACGGCACATTAAACCGCAATGCACACAGTGGATCTACTGCAGTCATTGGCCAGTGCAGCATCACCAGCCCACATCATAACGCTCACCCTAATTCTGTCAAACAGACACAGTTTACAGATATAATGGAAGCCAGTAGGCATGATGATGCCACTTTCATGCAAGGTCAACTCACGCAGGCAACAGGTATAATCATCAGAAAATAAGCTATTATAGCAAGTTAATTAGACAGACATGCATGTACATAATAACCGCCTTTGCCTCGCTCCGTCCCACACAGCCCCCATGCCCATGGGGCTGGCAGAGAGTATCTGCTACAATGTCCTACAATTAGCCATGTGAGGAGGAAAGAGCTTTACAAGTGTCACTGTAGGCCAGCCCTCCCCAGCACTCCCCTCAAGGTCAGGGTTAAACGTAACCAGCATCAAGGCCCGGTTCACAGATCCATCAACCTAGCGATAACATCAACCCTGACACTCCAAGATATTGCTTCGTAGTCTGTGCTTCTCCGAGCTAATGCACTCAACCAGGCTAAACCTTACCATGGGAAAGACTCATTGAAAATGGTACGAGTGATACACAAAAAGGGGAGGAGCTCTGTGGAGCTCCACCATAGCTCACACCTGTCCCTGACATTTAGCATGAGACCTAAAGGGTGTGAAGTGGGGTTAGTGGGCCCAAGGGAAAACAACACATTGTTGTGTTTAGTTTGCAACAGTGTTACACTATGGTGTGGTACAGAGTGTCTCCTACAGAGCACAAACATGGCTGGTAATAGCATTGCAAAATAAAACGCAGGATAACGGATAAGAATGAAAAGGATTATACAGAGCACATAATAGACCCCGACACACAGCACAACAACAAGATTGTGCTGTTGTGATACATTGACCCTTCGCAAGAACCCGAATTTGAACTTAAACTTGGGACAGCACATTAGCCAATGAATGGATTTGTTAAAAGGCTCCTCTCGCTCTGCTTTTAAAACAAGCCAAGCCAGCTAATGATTTACTTTAACACAGCACCCTTAGGTGTTAGGTACACTAATGGCGCATTTCCTCCGCAGGGTGCGGGTCGGTTCAGTCTTCAAAGGTGTGGCATGGGTCGCGTTTCCACCACAAAAAGTGGGCGTGACCCGGACTGAGCCGTTCTCGTCTCGGAGTACTCCTCCATTGAGGTACTGAGACGCCTGAAAGTGTCCCGGCAAGTTTGAGCTACACACACCGTCCGTTGATTGGTCGACAGAATCGTCCCTTCCGTGCGACAGGGGGATAATAATAAACAAACACAGTACCCGCAAGGTATTTCTGGACAACGGCGAAAGCTTCCTTTATTGAAGAAAATGCCGTTCTTCTTGGACATCCTACATTGTTGCTCTTTGTTCATTTTGCACGTTCATCTTTTTCATGGATTTATTAGCAGGCTACACTGTGTTGGGCTGCTATGAGATCACGATGCTTACGTAGCTGCCGTGGCTATCGCCGTCTGGCTAAAACCCCGCCCTACCATAAGGGTACTGGTGGTGGTGGAAACGCGACACGTAACCGAGCTGGGCTATACCGCACCCTCACTACTGGGCTGAGGTGTGCTGGGTCCGAAGCGTACCCTGCGGTGGAAATGCGTGATGCAACAACAAAAAAGGGCCGCTATTTGAGGCCAAACCGAGGCACGTGAGCTCCAACACGTCGCATCCAAATTAAAAACTACTTTCGAAAACAGGAGTCGTCCCGTTAACAAAGGGCATGGAAAGGAACACAAGCGTGTGCCTGCTCCATAAACACACCTCGGCCATCTCACAAGAGGTTTTAAACAAACAACGAAGCATTGCAAACAACTGACTGCCGAGACGTTAAGCAGCTGACAGCGCCCGGGTTATGAGTGTACTCTTATCCACGGGACACTGCATTACGGACGCCGTACGAACCGACAGGGTAAGTGGAGTCGGACGAGGCCAAAAGATAAATCCATGTTCAGTGAGACCTGTTGACAGTTGGTGCCTTGCAGCCCCAGCTCTGCCTCTCCATGAAAGAAAAAAAAAAAGGAAAAAAAAAAACAGCAACCATCCATTAGACCGGGCCAAGACAGGAAGTGATACGCAGGGCTTGTGTATATTTCACAATCACAGCATTCCATCAGCGAACATTCTTCTGCACCTGCATGTACCTACTGCTTTCAACCATTTCCAACAGCGCCTTTATAACAAATTATCTACAAAATTGCTGTGGAACAGCTTTTATGCCAAACTCAAAGCGTACAAACGTAAAAAGGTAGTCCTCCAGTAGAAAGTACTGCATCTAGCCCAACGTAAACCCCCGGTGGTCCGCACAGCTACCTGTCCTCTGCCTCCAGCCCCGGACTCACCATTAGTGTCCCGTGCTGGTGGCTCGCCCGCTGTCGCAGAGCTGCCACTTTGTCCCATGCTCCCACTCCTGTCCCCGCTGGCCTGCCTGCCCCTGCCTCTCCAGAGGCCTGCCGCCGGGAGGGCTATGGGGAGGGACGAGAGAGGGGGAAAACTGGAGCCCTGAACAGCCCCAGCACTCCTGTAACCCAAGACAGTCTTGCCTGCTGGCTGGCGTCGTTTATGCCCTCTCCCGTCTCGGTAGTCTCGCCCGCCCCTTCCCTTGAGCCTGTGTGTTTTTCTCCCCCCCTCTTGTTCGTCTCCCTCCCTCTCTCCCTCCCTCTCTCTCTATCTCTATCTCGCTGAACACACACGTACGTTCACTCGGCCCCTGGGTTGTTTGGTCCCTCCCATGTCGGAGGCCTGACTTCATGTAGGAGGTACGCTGTTAAGACACTCGTGCATGCCTGTCATTCCTGAGAGCGCCAGATATTTTTCAAGGGCAAAGTTCACCACAGGGAGGCTCTGAGGGTTGGCTGGTCCAGTCAACAGCCAGGGGATGTGTAACGCAAACCCTCAACACCCCCTCCTCCAACCACACGCGCAATGCACTATTCCACAAAGCTGTCCCGCAGGCTTCAGCGAGAAGAGGGACGGCCTTTACACGGGTGAGGTAATTTGAGGAGGGGAAGGTGAGCCAGCGATAGGTGGAGCCTGGTGCCAAAGAGCAGGAAGTGACATCGGCGTGGTGTCGAGTGACACTCCCGGGAGCAGCTCCGTGAGCACAGTACTTAATGAGTCAACAAGTGACAGTAGCATGTGATCCCGCTGTTTGGCAATAAACTGTTGCTTCAGACCGGTTTTTAAAACGTTAGAACATACAACTCAGCAGTTGTTGGTTGATTGCAAAAATGGATTAAGAAAAAGGAGTTGATTTGTTAAGAGCAACAAATTGTAGACAGGTTAACTGACAGATGTTCAAACGTGCCTCTTCTGTAAAGAAAACCCCATTATTTTAGTAGAACCACACTATCACACAAGCCATTGAGGTCACCAATCCTAGGAAAAAGTAAATGCTTTCCCACAAAGCCCAATGGGCTTCCTTAAAAAATTGATCTTCAATCAAGTTAAATAACATGTTCCTGAATGTTTGACCAGACCTGAAGCCGTATGTAGAGACACACACACAGAGACAGGGCAGACAGGCATCCGCACATTTCAATCTCAGCCCTGCTGCTTAAACTGGGGGTAAAAGTGAGTGGGAGTCAAGCCTCTTTCGCAAGGGGAGATAAAGTGTGGGAGTAGGTGGAAGGATTGCTCTGAGCTAGCAAAAAAGCTTTAACCGTTCAGTTGAGCGCACACACACACTACAGTATTACATTTTGCATTATTGATATGTTGCGTTTTTAAAAAGGGGCAAGCAGATGGATTTGTAGAATACACACACAAACAAAAAGGAATACGATTTCCAATGTGGTATGAATGAATGTGGTACTGAATTATAAAGATGCTTTATTCATATAATTGAGGCAGATATTATCAACAAAAATTGGGGTTGAGATTGAGAGGTTAATCATGACCTAGCATGATTGATGTCTGCCTATGAGGTTTTGCTAAATCGGATGAATACACACAAAAGGTTTGAATGGCCTCTGCCATCTGACTGTAGGCTGTTGAATAAAACGTCACATTTAATCTAATAATGAATCACCATTTCACCTCATGTATTTATTTAATCTTTTACAGACATCCTTCATGTGGCAGGTGGATCTATGTAGCCCCCAGACAAAGAGAAATCGCTGCAAACAAAACCTTTATTTAGTATGCAGCCCGTGAGCCTCGCACATGAACTTGTTCTAGTGATCTACCTTCATGGGTAAAAACAGATTCGACATGGCACATATTGATTTAAGGGCCATGTACCACCAGGCTAGGGGAGTAGGATGGTGTAACGTCTACTAAAATGTCAGGAACCTTAATGGAGTCATACATCGTGATGGTCTGTCTTTCGAAAACGTTTGCATTGGATTTTTAAAAGCAACGCATTTATATCTGGGCAAAAAAAGTAAAATACGTTATGGCCACACAATTTAAATGATTGTAGGTGAATCTCTTGGCACAATATGCTTATGTGTGCAACTCAAGCTCAGACACAGACTCCAGTGCAATCAAATTACATACATGAAATATATGAATAATAAATATACGAATATATGTATATTTATTATTAGGGATTGACCGATATGGATTTTTTTTTAGGGCCGATACCGATTTTTTTTCCGTCTTAGCCGATGACCGATACCGATTTTCTTGAGCCAATATTTGGAGCCGATACTACCCTGAAAATCCAGAGTTCTCGCGAGAGCACAATTTGAATTTGCTCAGGGACACTCTGGGAACAAGCAATATAATCCCCAATTCCCCTGCCCCAGAACATTAACCAATCACATCGGTGTATCTGATATAGGTGGGTCAAAAGCGTTGCTGTTTTACCGACCGGATATGGCAAGAGTCTTATCTATTGGTTAGCTCCGCTGGTCTGGATACATCACCCCTTATATTCTTCTGATTGCTCGTAGTGTTATCCAATTGCGTGCAGTGATATTTTCAAATGCATGCTTGGTGCCGCCCCTCGAGTTGGGCCATTTTCATTACTCTATGCCAGACCCTACAGCATTCGGATGTGGGTCTGGATTTCCAGGCTAAGCCGTGACTGCTTTTTTCTCCTGTAAATCATGCCGGGAAAGAATATTAAAAAAATTATACAAAAAAAAATATCTGCAAACTCAATTTAAAAAAAAAACGTCCGATACCAATACATGTAAAAAACGCAAATATCGGCCGGCCGATATATATGTCACTATTTATTATTATGATGATTTCATTAAGAAACAGCTACATCATAACGGCCTATAGTAACATATGCATATCGGTATTGGTCAATAAATGTCAGAAATTGGTGGAGCATAACTAGTAGTAGTTAAAAGTGAACAACTTTTAACACAGTCCCAGGAGGAGTGAAACTACGATGGCCTGAATGACAGCACAATAGCACTCAAAGAGAACGTGGACAGTGATATAGTTAATATATGAATAGCAGTGTCATTAATTCAGGAAGAACATGCGCAGCTCCATTGCACCCTCTAGAGCTCAATCAGGGCTACAGCTCAGAAAAGGCTTAATGGAAAAATTAAAAGCGATCATTTATGGAAATTAAGAATAAAAAGAACCTCTGAGACCGCCATGGTAGAAAGAGTCAACCAATCACAATAAAGATAAACAAATAAAAAAACTCAACAGAAATGGGAATTACAATTAATTACAAGTACTCCCCTTTGTTCTTATTGAGTCAGCCTTGTCATGAAATTCACTTTTCCAACACTAATTAGGCAACATTAACAAAACAAACAATGCAGGGGTCTTTCCCTAATTGTGTCAGTTTCACAGAGACCGACATGACAGCCCAACTGTGTTGAGAACTGCTTCATGACTCAATGAAATACCACAACCCTGCCTTTTCCTCAAATCACAGTCAAGGGGCGTGCAAGAACAAGAATCAAGAAGCCAAAAATAGAAACAGGCCACCAGTATGGCAGTCATCGTGTTGTGAAACCCAAGTGTCAAAGATATTCTCTGTATCATTGACTGAAAGTCCAGTTTTTAATTCAGAACTACAAACTAGGCCGGCCTAATCTCCCTGACAGAGGGCGGTGTACATTTGTATTTATCAAACTCAAAACGTATAGAACGTAGTCCCCTGACCGCATCCTCAAAAGACGAAACTGATGAACCCTCAAAGAGTCAAATTCCCACTTCTTAAAAAGGTCTACAAAGTCAAGCCCTAGCCAGCATTTAACAAAAATAGTTCAAACCACAAAAAGGCTCAACACAAACAGCCAAAAACAGAGAGCGAGGGCTTACTCACGCATGTTTTCAGCTTGTACTGCCATTCCAGAAGTCCCTCGTCGCGGATCAAAGCAAAAAAAAAAGCTAGCGTCGACTAAAACCACCACAGCGGGAATCAGGCAGAGCGGAGAACCCAACTGGGGCCCGTGTGAGCGTGTGAAGGTTGTAGTGAAATGTGAGCGGTGGGAATGCAGCACCGCGTGACCTACAGGTGTGTCCTCGGAGAAGGAGAGGGACTATCAGATAGCCCCAGTGTCAACAGCACAATGCGTCACCACAAGGCCAACCCTACCCCGGCTCCCACAGTCCTGTTGCCTCCCCGCTATAAGTCCACATGATAGGGCAATGGATACGGCCATACAACACACCTAACAAAAACCTCTGCAATAAAAGACTGGAGTTATTTTTAGCTGTATATCCCCACTGGATTCAGAGTCCCCTAAGAAAGTGTGTAACCATCACAGCAGTGATGCCAAGGTGTGTCCATCTGCTGTTCATGAGGCAAGACAACGCATAGCAGGTGGAGTTGTTTGAGTCATTATATTAGGGATGTGTGTGACAAAATGTATTAAACCTTATCTTGCTGCATTAAACACAATTCAGAGGAATGGCAACAGTTGCCAGTTTACTATTGTAATGAAGTGCATGTCTCTGGATTTGCATACAGAGATAGGGTCGTGAGGCCCATTTAATAAAGTAAGAACGTACAATGCACAAGCAAATCCATAAAAGCCATACTTTGGAACTGGCAACACAATTTGGAACTGCCAAATTACTGCAGTGTAATAATAAAACAGGCAGGATTCCTACCGTGATTTTCCATTAGTGTCCCAAACACAGCAGTCCACAGCTCCTGAATGAGAAATGAAAAATAGTTTAAAAAATACTGATTAAAGTTCCTCGAAAGAGGTTGTATCATTACATTATTTCCAGACAGACAAATAGTTCCATTGACCTATGCATCAGGCCAACAGTCCTAGGTCTTACATGGTGTTAAATGCTCTATTGCTGGGCTAGGAGGAATGGCTTGTGTTCCCAGTGTAGTCAAACATTTAGGGTCTTACACTACAGTGAATGAGCAACTTTAGGAGTAAAGCTTAACTTTTAATAGTGTGATATTAAAAAGAAAACGTGATTAGAAAGTACAATTTTACATTGGTTAAGCAAATAAATAAAACTATGATAGACTACCTTTCAACCAGGTATACACATGCAAGCAAATACCATCCAACACCACGCCCAATGCCTAAGACAGTCTAAAGTTCACAGCAACATCTTGGTTAAGATAATTTACAGAGACCACAGAGACGTGTTGAAACGTAAAAGGCAAAGTTATTCTGCTTTGGCAGACTACAGATGCACAGGCACGTTCCTCAACAACTGCCTTTAAACCCAATTATAACACCTAATTTCTTAGAATCCAAATCACGAAAGAACATTAAAAAGGACGTGCATTAAAAAGGACATGCAATTAAATTCTATTAATACCAATGAAAAGGCCAAAGTCTATTGGATAAAGTCAATGGCTTTTCGTCGCATTCACTTGATGGGTAATAACAATACAGCCATCCGCAAGGAATTTATTTCAGAAAATCCCTAGCATTACTGACACAATTGCACCAAGTCTGTTTGTTAGAAGTCTTGTGTAATTTTGATCCACTGCCACTAAGGGAGATTTAATTATGTATCCAAGTTTGTGTACATAACGCCTTACTTTAGTTGCAGTCATTCTACTAGGATGTTTTTACCCCACCATTCATGTTGACAGCATTTGTTTGGCCTGGGTATAACTAGGTCGGCAGTTAATGTTTGAAAACGAGCACATGAAGGTAGATTCACATCCCCTCTATGGCATTTACTTACATTCCTTTTTGCAAAAAGGCCTCAATATATGAAGGAGCATCCAATCAGAGAAATCCAAATACCTTTTGGCAAATAAAATGCAGTTGGGTGCATTTCTAGTTCAATTTTCATAGATCTCGATGAGAATAACAATTTACAGTCCTCAATCAGGGACAAAGCGAGGAGAGGCAAAGGAAGTGCATTCAATTCATTTAGACATCCTGCAGAGATTGTGCAAAGAACATTCCGACTGCTTTGGAGGACTGGTGTCTCAAGTCTCCGGCACTCACCGAGCCACCAGGGCTGAGTATCATTGGACATGCTATGTTATGCACGGTGAGGTTACAGAGAGTGCCGCCTGTGAGCGACACTGCCAAGCCGTTCCCATGCAATTGATGTCAACACGGTGAAACACTTGAAGTTCACAATCGGACAATCAGCTTTCTCCATAATGGGCTGTCAACTCTCAAAAATAATTCCAGATATGAAATCTTTTATATTAGAGCTTTACTCATTTTTAGAGAAGTGTATTCTTCACTGGTATTAGTAAATGTGCATTGTTGGGGTATGTGTATTGTGGCATGTGTATTTAATTGTACTCCATAGTACTCCATAGCTATTGCTTATTGAAAATAAGCAATAGCTATAATCTCTTTGTGCAGTGCATTCGTTTCATAACCATGTCAAATTGCAACATTGCTATAAAAAAATGTTTCAAAAGCAAATACAAGCAGTACAAAAGTCCCCATGTCCACTACAGGATAACAATGGAAGTGTACATTGGAGAGGATTTGTTGAAAGTATTTGCCTAAATGCTAAATACTCCTGTTTACCATAGTGTCCTGCACATCATCAGCACAAGACACAGGTTCTTTTGAGTCTGGTTTTCTGTGCTCTGACGTTGGGACAACTCTATATTAATTTTGCATCCACTTACATCTGCTGACAATCATTAGGTTCCTGATGTTTCCCTGCAACAGTGCCCAGACGCTGGGCCGTTGGGGTTATCGCTGGTTCCAGTTGGACTCCTCTGTTGCCGAGTGTTGACAGTAATCCTGTAACATAGACAAACAAATGCGGATATCGATCAAACCATGTCAAACACATGCGCAAAGCCCTCACTAAATATTGGCCAAAGCCCAAACCAAAAAAATCCTTTTGTCCATAGGAAGGTCTTGTCAATACCGCTTGGATGAATTAGCAACCAGGCGGTCCTGTGGGTTGGATTATAAATATTTTATGGAGCGGATGAAAAGGACAATAAGGAATGAAAGGCTGTTAAATCAAAAGTAAGACAAGGGTTAACCCAAAATAGCATCAACTTCATTTGCACAGCCCACAACAAACGCCTGAGAACAAACAGGCACTAGGTCCAAGGTTGACTTTCACAGGAAAAAGGCATGCCCGGAAATACAATGGTCCAACTGGTTTAGCAAGCGTACGGCTGTGATGTACAGGCAGCATATGTGCAGCAGCAGCACATACTGTATGCATACATGCAAGCCAGCATCAGAGCCCAGGCCTATACGGCCGTAGCTACTGGACGTAAAGGGATGAGAATTCTCTACACATGTAGCAATCAGGAATGGAATTGGAATTCAAGCCCGTACATAGATGGAATGCAAAGCTCATGCCCAGTTTCCCTTTCAACCCTCAAATTATTTATTAGGTAGTAATCAGCACCACCGCAACTCTATTCTCTTCTCTGATTTCAGGGTGTGGGGCTACTTCCACTGTGAAAACAGGTCCTCGTTAGTCGCTACTCTGAGCAGACAGGAAAAGCAAACAGAGCCAGGAGTAACTGTCCAACGCTGTGCGTGCGTCTGCTAGTAAGCTGACGACAGCTTCAAACAACATGAAACGATGCAAGTCAGAGCACAGTTCTTACGGCCAAGGGGGGGGGGACTACATAAACAACACACACACAGTTGGAGAGGCTGCCTCTAGCTAGTTTGGAGTATGTCCGGATTACACATCACAGCTTTAGTGTTTGTCTTTGTGTTGCAACCTCACGTGGTCCCTTTCACCTAAGCAAAAAGAAGACAAAGCAAAAAGAAATAAAACAGAGGCAGACGGCAGGCAGACTTTCTGGTTAGGTGAGAAATTAGAATGTCCAACGGTGGAATGATGGTACATTACCCAAGTGCAATGAGTTTCTAATGTCATGTGCGCTGTGTATAGTATACACTAGCAAAATGAAGGTTGGCAATTTTGACATGTTTCACAGATCCAACACCTGCACATGCTGGATGTACTGACAATGGCCACAATGCGTCAAAATACATCCTTGAATCCTTTGTCAACCAACTAAACAAATAGTTGGTTGACAAATGTGATTAGCAAGGTAATGGCCATAATGCTAGAGAACAGTGAGAAGAAGAATCTCCACTTTCAATACGACAGCCTACATGTTGCAATGGCACCAACAAAGTGCGGTTCGATCATGAGGGAGCGATGGATGGGCCTAATAGACAAGACCACACACACATACGGACAACTCCCACCAACTCCCTGTAAGATACTGCAGCATTGTACAGCTTTGCATAGCCATTTACTAGTATAAAACACACACACAAACACACAGGTTCTGAAATGAGCACTACTGCTTATCCCGCTGTGTTCAGCATTCAAACCCACTCATTAAGACCTTCCGATGTGCAGGGCACAATCGGCCATTGTGTGAGTTTCAGTCTGCAGGCTTAGCATTCCCGAAACAGAGAACCAAACTTGTTCAAGAATGAACATTTAATGTTACCGTAAACCCTGATTTACGAAAAGAAAATGAACCCAAGAGAAGCAGACAACTCTGTACTCTCTACTTAGTTTTGTACTAAGTTATGGAATGTAAACACTGCTGTTATCTCCCGATTTAATTGGTTGCTTCCGGGGTAAGAAGGAAACATGTATTGCCCAGGCGCTGGCCTACTTTGTTAATTATGTATGCCATTTGCCCTACCAGGTTGATTGTAGAAAAAAAGTGAAGAGTAGCCTACTTGATGTAATGTATTCAGATGGATGCTATAGTATAAAGTCTAAAGTTGATCCGCAGGGGGTTAGATCGATTTTACAAATGGATATGTACGGATACATGGATATTTCTAATTTAAACCAAAATAGGCCTGTTTATTTATTGTAGAAATGTTATAGCAAGTTGTAATAGCGCGCTGATGTACTAGGTCATGACATGTTCCACACAAAAATATGATGAGCAGATTACTCCATAAAACATAAAAACACTTTCAAAGCTCTTTATGGGTTTTCCCTTTCCATGTAGTCCAGGAGTAAAGCAAAACACCGTACATAGACTGTACAGGGACATATGAGAATACCTTAGAATAATGAGGCACTAAAGTCACACAGGTACCTGTTGAAACAGGTTGAAGGGCTTGCTCTGTCTGTACAGGAATGTGTGGAGAGGCTGGCTGGGCTTGCTCGGTTGAAATCGGTTCATGAAAGAACGTGTGGGCTATATCGTGTATTTAAAAGAGGAAAGTATGGAGTAATGGGATGCAGTATAGGATAGCAGTATAGGATGACAGTTGCTAGTGTTTGGCAGGTCTTTCAGCAGGCCCACAATGAATAGACGAGCCCACTGATTCAACTGAAGACTTAATAAAACAACAGAAAACGCAATAAATAGGCGTAACATATCTGCCTGTCGCCCAGACGACAGGCGGTGAATATTGCGTATCAATAAACATCGACGTAGAAAATAAGTGCATTTACGCTTGACTCGCAGGATTTAAAAACCATTAACTTATACAGTGCAACCCCACTTGTTTGACGTTAGCTTGCCAATTTCAACAGGGCAGGAAATCTAACATCCACGATGATGTTTGCTATACGATAACCCCTTTTTCTTTCCTAATTGTGATAACGTGAATAGTCTAATTTGTTCGAGCAACGTTACTTGCATAGCGTTAATCCTGATGTAGTCGCCAGCAACAGGTGGATATTCCAGTACATTGTAGAGCTAGCTTATGTTAGCCTATTTGGCTACTTCAAAACAGTGGTAGTTGTGTGTGAGAGAGTGTATTTATATATTCATAACACAAATAAGCAACGCGGATAGGTAGTACTCACCGTTTAATAAGAAAATGACTTTCTCTCTAGCCCATGGACACACGGAGCAAAGGTTAGTCTGTAACTCTTGGATCCTAACGTGACACTTGACGAGCCGCTGATCTCCAATCACACGACCCAACGCTGGCCCAGAAGGCGGAACTAGCCCCGCTAACCACCTTTAGCCCTCAATTCAGCCGCTCAACTTTTGAAGACTGAAAAGTTATGAAGTTCGATATTTTGCTTGAGTCCCGTCCTACAATATACGAACCGAGGGAAAGTTTTAGAAAAAAACAAGTATTTGTTATGAAAGGTGTAACGGCTAATTCCGCATTAGGCAGATTACAAGTTTTGCGCATGCGCCGTTGTGTACAGCACGTTTACCTGGCTCCCTCCTGAAGCGCGAGGCGTTCACCTACCAGCCTATCAA
This sequence comes from Micromesistius poutassou, assembly GCF_964030765.1. NCBI lineage: Eukaryota > Metazoa > Chordata > Actinopteri > Gadiformes > Gadidae > Micromesistius > Micromesistius poutassou. Next base: position 6,341,289 of record NC_140290.1, on the reverse strand, counting down.
CCGCGTCCTTCCCTTTTTATTTATTTACTTTACTTAGGGCATGTGCAACGCAAATTACACATCAAATAGGTTTGATTCGTAATTTTTGTTCTCTTCATAAATATCTGCGTTTATTTTGATTTCAGAAACCACTCAACAAGTGTTTGAATACTCTGACCTCTCCTGGTTATCTGCTGAACTGCATTGCTAGTGCGCACCCATTTTTCTCATGGCCCATGTGTTTCCCGTGGATGTAAATATTTGGCGTTGCCATGTGAATGAGGGTGTGTTGTTTCTTTCTAATGCTCCACAAATTAGTTTCATTAAATTATTATGGTAATTCGTTCTTCCATGTTGCCCATCCGTAGCCTTATTCAGTGAAAGCATGCCAGAGTAGAAAATGTGGTTTAATCTCCTGCATTATGTTCTTGAAATATGTTGATAAACTAAATATAAACCAACATAACAAATTGTAACACAGACACAACAAATCCCTTTGGTTGAAGTTTGATAAATGTGCATAGATGCCAGTTCTCGATAGCAAAATTCTTATTCAACTCCTCAAGGGCAGAAAAAGTATTTGTGCCTTTGTTTGGGAGGCAATCGGAAGTAAACAGGCTGTGGAGAAAAGAAAGTGCTGGCGTGCGAATGGAAGCTACATTAATTCCCAGTCTGGGGCAGTTTCGTTTTTTTTTACATTCCCTGCAGTATTCTGCTCTACTGTAGGAGTAATTATAGGGCATCAAGGGGAATAGGGCACACAAAAGCCAGCCTCCACATGACCCGTCAGTGGACTGGAATTATGTTCAAGGCAAGGGTCACTCTCTCTCTCTCTCTCTCTCTCTCTCTCTCTCTCTCTCTCTCTCTCTCTCTCTCTCTCTCTCTCTCTCTCTCTCTCTCCTGAGTCCCGCCCATCAATCGCTTCCCACACTATGGTTGTCTAGCATTAATCTCAACCTAATCTCTGAGTCACCCGTGGTGGCCCAAGGGGGTTTCATGAGTTTGTATCTGTAACATTGATTTGGAATAAGACAGAACTTCGGGTAAATTGCCAAGCATCAACCCTTATAGTGGCGCCTGCCGTTTCAGGTTCCTCTTCTTTTTTTAGTTTGTTATGTACAATCCTTGTATGCTTGATTCCCCATCACGAACCCTTGCACAAAATGGCCCTTGACTCTTACGGAGCACCCACACTAAATTAGAAACAGCGAACAAATGGAGGAAATATCTGAGTCTTAAAAAAGACTAGCTATAAATACGCTTGATATTCAGAACTTTGGGTGGTATTTTGCCAAGAACACAATACTTCCACATTTGGATTTGCCATGCCCATGTCTTCACGTTTATAAATAGTAGGGTCATAAGTCATAGAGTTTGTCTGGCAGACAACAGACAGACAGACGGACATACATGATGTCCTTTTACAGGAAACATTTACCATCATTTTCTGAAATGCTGAACTTCTCTAAACTCAAAACAAATACTTGGTCATCCCATCATTTTATCAAGATGTACAAAGATACCCAGCATGCAACTTTCTCATCATGCTTGATTAATGGGACCCATAATTGTGGGATTTAATTACTTTCATAAGCAAAATGTGTAGACCATGAAATCCCAGATATCCAGACTGGCTTTGGATGAATGCTTATCTTTGTGGACACAGGCACTGTTTACATTAAATATTAGCCTTTTTTAGTTTCACCCAAACTTTACACCAGCCATCATGCAATATTTTGATGAATATTTCCTTGAAGAAAGTGTCACAAACTATAGCTATGTCATTGATTAACATTACTTTATAACATAACAGCAATTCTTATGAAATCCAATAGCAAAACTATTTTATTAACATTTACTCTCACTGATGTGGATTAAAAAACAACAGAAAGCCAAGGAATTATGTAGAAGTTCAAGCAGGTCAAATTTCCGGAGCTGTGTGTATGTGTGTGTGTGTGTGTGTGTGTGTGTGTGTGTGTGTGTGTGTGTGTGTGTGTGTGTGTGTGTGTGTGTGTGTGTGTGTGTGTGTGTGTGTGTGAGAGAGAGAGTATGCATATCATGCCAAATACTGAAACACCACAATAAATAAATCAAATACTCCACTGTCGGGCATCAACAGCTGTTGTTCAAAAGTTATTCAATTTTGAATAACTGAGATCAACTAGAGTAAGAAAAACCCAGTGCTTTCTGTGTTTTTATACCCTGGATGGGTGTGTTTTCTTCTTAAGAAATCTAAAGGGTCAAACCCAGGTTCTGCCCAGGCTTAGTACACATCAGCTACCGGTCATAATGACGCTGTGTGTACACATTATCCGTCTAGAGCTTTACAGACAGACAGACAGACAGTCAGACAGACAGACAGACAGACAGACAGACAGACGGACAGACACTGCTCTGAATTTGACCCTGTGACTTTCCAGAAGAACTTCAGCCACCTCTGTGGAAAAACACCTTGCTTCCTGAAATATAGACAGGGGAGCAAATAATGGAAAACTCTTACAGCCCACCTGTCTGAACACAGCATTACAGTTGACTAATAGTGGTGCACGGCCCGCCTTAGTGTCTGGGGAAGTGTGGCTACTTACCGCCCATGAGCTGTGTAAGCATGTTGTTCTCTCTGACTGTTTGATCCTCACAGGCCGTGAAGCTGTTTGTTTAAAAGGCTCGACCCGAAAGCGTGTCTCTCCATCTCTGTCGCGTACTCCCAGGTGTGCGTTGGTGGAGGGCCTACAGTGGAAACATGTGACCCGCAGGGTGGAATTTCCAGCACTGTGGGGCCATGTGATTGGAACACGTCTAAATAAGACATCATCATACCTTTAGGTAATCTATGCAGCCCCGTGTTGTGCAACATTGTGTGTGTGTGTGTGTGTGTGTGTGTGTGTGTGTGTGTGTGTTGTACTCGTAGTCCAACATACATGTTGAATGGAAACTGTGTTTTCTCCACAGCCAAGAATGTTTGTGTGTGTGTGTGTGCGTTTTGTTTGACAAGCTTTGGAATTGTTGCCACCACTGGAGAAAAAGTCTCCTCATTCATTTTGAGACAAAGCCATTGTCTTGCACTAAGTCCTGAATGAACTATAGCTATAGCATAGCCATAAATATAGATGCAAAACAACACACAGAAACACGCAAATAGACACACACACACACGCTACTACACACATACACACAAACGCATTTGATTGTATTACTGGGTTACACATTTTATTACAAATCAAAGTATGCACGCTTGCATGCATGCACACACAAGGCAACGCCCACACGTGTACACACACACACACACACACACACACACACACATACACACCCACAGCCCATGTCAAGGATGATCAACAGGCCCCTGAGGTTTCCTCGATGAGTAAGCCGACACACACACATACAAACACACACACAAACACACACTGCCCATGTTGAAGATGAACAACATGTCCCTAGGGTTTCCCCCATGATAAAGCCCCCCCCCCCCCCCCCACACACACACACACACACACACACACACACGTCCGTGGTCCACGCCCTTGGCTGATAATGTTTTCAGGTTATTTTTATAGCCTGAACAGAGGACTTTGTTTTAAAAAGAGGAGGTTCGGAACACAGTGTAGTCATCGCCCCCAAACATCTGGACAATGTCCGATAAACCATGCGGCATGAAATCATACATGACGCCGGTGTCTTGTTGTTAGTAGGTCAGCGTTGGTGGTAGAGGAGATCGATAAGCACAGGAAGTTAGCCAGTGTCTAAACTAGCCCTGGAATCAGTGACAAAAGGAACATATTCACAATGTAGGAAAAACAGCCACAATCAGTTGGCTCTTTTGTATTCATGGTGTGTTCTTCCATTACATCAAATAACATGATAATGCCATAGCTCCTTGTAAAATGTCACAAACCAATTACAATTTTGGTAAGGCTAACCCTCCATCATCACCATCCTTCGACACCTCATCACCCCTACCTGTATAACTTTCCATAACAGATCTCAGAATGTCTTTATAATGACATAATCTCCAGTGGTCAAAGAAGCATAAGCAATTGTTGCCATTGTTGAACTCTGAAAGGTGATCCTTGGAAAAAAAAACACAAAATGACAATTGCCCCTCTTTAATCTTCCTTCCCGTTCCATCCTTATCTCTTTGGCTGCTCAATGCTTTTCAAAGACTTCTCTATGACGTGGAGGCTATAGTCTCTGTGCCTGACCTCATAGCCGCCAAAGCCCCTCCAGGACAAGCCTCCTATATCGGATCTATGCTGTCTGCCCACATGGTGTCAAAACACCCTCTCCATACACAGTCCAGGCTGAGGTCAGAGGGGATTCCGTGGGGTTAATCAGGCTTATTATAGACATCCTTATAGACACTACTAGGCACCGCTTTCACCTCAGGGTTAACTACAGGTTAGGGTGGTAAGCCACCATATGTCTTGATGTGGAAGCCATTTTAGAAACGTAAAGGAAAGGAAGTATAACTTGTTTTTTTCTAATTTGTTATTAGTTTGCCCATTTATTATTGTCTTTTATTTTATTTAGCATTTACTTTATGTATTTATTTATGTTTCTTTATCTTTTCTATGTAATTTTTCTCGTATGCCTTTTACAAACTTCGGAGCAAGCTGAATTTATTGCTCTCCTGTACACTTAAGTTATTTCATTCCATACATCAAAGAGGCTATACAAATTCAATGTTGTATTGGTATTATAATTATTGTAATTGTCATTACTATACTTTTTAAAATTATTATTTATTTATCTGAATTCTAATTCTAATTATATTAATAATGAGAATTCTAATAATTTGATATTAGATATCATTACTATAATGAATAATAATAATACTATTATTATTATTGTTATTATTATCCTCATCATTATCATTGTTATGATTGTTATTATCATTATTATTATCACGTATGAAATGGTAGCTGATAACCCTGTTCAAGTGTGTTCTCTGAAAAGCTGAATAAATGTACCACACAAGAAGCCATTGTTTCTCCAGTGAAAGGCCTTGTTGACATCCCCTGGACGCACCGAGTGTTGTGTTGTAAATTAGTTTGCTCAGAATGTACCTAGTAGCATTGACCCTTCCCAGCAAAACAAACACAGGGCTGATTGTGTGCCTGCAGTCGCCTTCCAACGTGATTAATGAACAACCTTTAGTTGTTCGGCCCCTGCTCTATCTTACTCTTTTCTTTTCTTCCCCTTCTTCCCCTTCTTCCCTTTTTCTGTCTCTCTTCATGTTATTGACCAGATTCTCCCATTCCTTCTGTGTTTCAATGTTGTTTCTTTCTCTTTCTCCCTCTGTCTCTCCCCCTGTCTCTCTCTCTCTCTCTCTCTCTCTCTCTATCTCTCTCTCTCTCTCTCTTTCTTGCTCTCTCTCGCTCTCTCTCTCTCTCTCTCTCTCTCTCTCTCTCTCTCCTTCTCTCTGACTCTGTCTTTATCTCTCTCTCTATCTGTCTCTCTCGCTCTCTCTCTCTCTCTCTCTCTGACTCTCTCTCTCTCTCTCTCTCTCTCTCTCTCTCTCTCTCTCTCTCTCTCTCTCTCTCTCTCTCTCTCTCTCTCTCCCTTTCACTACCTCTCTCACTTTTTCATCATATCTAATCTACACTGTACATCTTACCCTGTCTCCCTAGGGGGCGGTGGCGGGGAACAGGAGCATACCTCCTGCTCTCTGAGGAGGTCCACCTGCAATGAACCAGTCATTAGTGAAAAATGACCCCAAGCAGAGTGTGAAAGAATGAAGAAGAAGAAGAAGAAGAAGAAGAAGAAGAAGAAGAAGAAGAAGAAGAAGAAAAGCATGTTCCAGCAGACGGAGCAGATCACAGTTCATTTGGGGAAACATTTTGTGTACCGGACCATTACCAACCTCTTGGGCGTGGGTTTCTGCATTGCCTGATCATTCAACCTAAGGATTTTGCCACCCCACTATCCCATGGAACAATGACTCAGTCATAATCACCAAACCATAACTGACTGACATTCACATTAACAGTCACTAAGATATAACACACAAACAGCAAACAGACAAACAGCTACTTGAATCATCATTAAATACAGTTGTCTCATTAATATCTGACAGGACACCAACACCAAGTCTGGGAAGAAGACCTTGGTCATCATCCTTCATCTAGAAGCGAAGATAGAAATCTCGGACATGACCGATGAGGAAGAGGACAAACCTGTACAGGAGCCCAAAGAGAAGAGCCTCAGGCAGCGATTGGCCAATTGGCTAAATAAGAAGGTGAAGAAGCACCACGAAAAGAAGATCGCCAGGACCGACCTGAAGGAGGCCACGGAGGGACACCTGACCTACAGCAGTGAGTCCTTTTGAATGGCCTCAGCTAATTGTGCAATCCAACGCATTTTATGACGCCACTCAGGATGTTGTGGTGTGTGGCACATGCTCTTGCTTTCTTTTAAATCTTCTTACGCGTCCATGTTGTTCTGCAGACACTTATGCACGTAAGGCCGATGCAGGAGAGGGGCCAGCAGAGGGGCCAAAGCAACAAATGACGAGATTGGAGAAGGCGGCTATGGGGTGAGTTACTGTTTAATTCTTACTATGAGAAGATAATAGGCTTCAATGTGAATAAAAAAGTGATTTTTTTCCACCTTGTTTCAGTTGCATTTCCAGAGTGGTCTCCCTACTCAAATGAGATGATCCCCTCCACTCGGCCAACCCCGGTGCGGGTCACCTGTATAGAAACACCAAAAAATATATATATACAAGAAAAAATATATAGACTATATGAGCAAAAACAAAAGCCTACCCTACTTCATTACGAGGGCAATCTCTTCGAAGGAGGACCAGGTGTCTGTCCAACCCCTTTTGGTCTTTGAGTTCTTTATTATTATTTTTTTAAAGCTCAAAATTGCTCAGACTTTGGATTTTGTCCCGTGACCTAGGACGTGCATACTTAGCCCAGGTAAATTTCAACATGGCTGGGGGTTCAGTCCAGTGTGATGTCCGCACTGGCCAAGCAAACAGTGGAGACTAGCCCAGGTGAATTTAAACAAAGTATGTACATCTGATGGGACCCAACCAAGTCCACAGCGATGTGACATTACACTGGAGCAAAACCCCAGCTTTGTTTCAATTCACCTGGGCTGGTAGTATGCAAGTCCCACATCTGATGGGACCCAACCAAGTCCTCATCGATGTGTCGTTGACAGCATCCCTGGTTTGCTTGGCCAATGGGCACATCACACTGGACTGAAACCCCAGCCATGTTGAAATTGACCTGGGCTAGGACAAAGTATGTACGTCCTAGGTCACGGGAAAAAATCCAAAGTCTGAGAAATTTTGAGCTTTAAAAAATATATATATATATTCAAAGACCTAAAGGGGTTATAACTGCCATCTTGGCAAAGTCCTCTGCCTGTAGTATTTTGTGTTTTGTGTGTACTTTTGTGTTTCACTATTCGACTGTAAATATTAAAATATATTTGAGCAAATTTGTCATCTTGTTTTTGTTTTTAGATGCTGCTGTTGTTTTTTGATCTGCTCAAATACACACTTCCATGCGCACGCTGTGGCAACCCGGCCCGGTCCCAATCAACGTGATGCAGAGCACCTGAGGAAGCCTGCTTAAAAGGCAGGCTTCCACGTCCATTCGGGGCTCTCTCGTGGCTGGGGTGGACGGAGAGTCCAGCCGTTGTGGCTGCGCCACGCGATCATCTTTTAGTTATTTTATAAAAGAGACTTTATGTTTGATTAAACGAGCCTTTGTGGCGTAACACCCAACCAATTTGCGTGCTGATTCAAGCGAGGTGGTTCACTCCCCGAGGCGGGTTGCCACAACGCGTGCACACACACACGCACATGCACATGCACACGCACGCACACACACACGCGCACACGCACACACACAACCCTTCATTTGTGTATTTGTTATTTGTTATTTGTATTTTTACTCCTGTTGGGGCCTCTTGGACCAGATCAACATTGAAAATGATAAATTATTTATAATCATAATTTGAGAATGACGTACAAATGGGTAAGATGTGACCTTTCACCAGATCTCATGCGGTCAAACTGTATGATGTATATTACTAATTTCTCCGGCATTATCTTCACAACACTTTTTCATTGCTGCTCGATGATAGCATGGGCATCTTTGTTTGTGCTCCCTTGTGCATGACGGGATCTCATGCAGTTAGCAACCAAGCACACATAGTTATGCATTCATAAAGCTATTTAAAGCACTCTCAGGGTAATGTCTCTCTTCCACAAAAGCTCTTTCAAACACAGGTGACGTGTCATGCAAGCAAGGGGACATCCAGAGCATCAGCAACAGCTAGAAGTTTACTACTCAAAGACACATTTGGGTCACCACCAGTAGAAGCAGGGTCACAAGAGCAACATTTCCACATTTCTGCCGGCCCCATTGTTGAGCTGAGGTATGAGGGATTATAAAGTAGCTTTTTTTGTGATCTTTTTTTTGCTCTTCCATTCCTCTGGCTAGGCTAAGACAGGGTCATGATTTGTAGCATTATCCCGGATGGCCGAAATGCAATTTCTGGTCTCTTTATCCCCGAGCCCAGGGGGGGAAGAAATCAACACACGTTGAATGAATGTTCCCTCTTTTTCTCCTGATGACAATCCTGACTGGCCAAGATGAGTTTTAGCTATCAAATGACGTTTTACACATGTATGCTCCATCCATGATGGTGGAGAAGCATCCAGGGCTCGAGGTGAAGGTCTCCTTTAGTCCATTCAGGGCTTGTGGAAGCTTGTCTTTATCGTTCTGGAGAGGCCTGGAATGGAAGTGCAAGGTGTCCTCATTTGAACGCAGATCTATAATTCCCTTGGAGACCGACCTGAACTGTCTATAAGGCTCGTCACAAAAAACATACGTCTCCGTGGTCGGACATGGCGGACGTGCACACACAGCCGCACACAGTACCCTGTATCGCTCTATACCCTGACGTCACTACCCGCCCCGCTCAGAGAGATCGCAGGTGGTCATCTTCAGACAAGTCTGAATAGCAAATTAAGATAAGCCATCGGAGATGTGGAGTACGGAGGTGAAGGCGGGGGACTGTTTAGAGAGCAGCAGCGGATTGTATACACTGCCTCACTGTGTGTGCAGATGCGTTGGCTATCACCTAATCTGGCGTACGTGTGCCCAGACAGCCCATGAACTCTTCCGATGGCGATCTGTACCATAAGCAGACTGCCAGTCCAGTACAGACATGCTGACCAGGGGCCGGGTGAAGACAAACACAGATGGCTGTTAAAATAAATAACTGAAGTTGATTTCTTCATCTCTGGCCTGATTCCATTATAAAATAAGCCAGGATTTGACTAAATGGTCAATAAGGTTTAAAACAAACAGACCTCCTGCTCAGACTGACCAGACATTCCTAATGGATATTTGATTTATTTTTATAAATAGTAACCCTTGAATCATATCTTGCATCATATCCATTAGAAATATCAGCAGGTGTGGTCTGTTTGTCATCCCCGCTTATGTTGTGACGGAAAGAGGGTTGAGATAAGCCAGCTTGTGTTTTCACACTTGAAGAAGATTGGAAACTGATTGAAGTGCTCCCTTGCAAACATGGATGAGGACGCGCCCCAAGAATGTCTGCTATTCATAACAGTCGTGAGCACGTCGAGGTGGATCTCATACCAAGAAATGAAACCAGCACAATTCCTTAAGATTGTCTCCTGTAGAATCTGTGTGGACTCAACTTCTCCTCTCCCCCTCCAACCCCATGTTGTTTCACTTTATTATTTTTCTATCCAAATGCCAGACATATCTAACCAGGCGCCCCATGAAAGGGCAGAGCTGTGTGGCTGGGTTGTGTGTGTGTGTGTGTGTGTGTGTGTGTGTGTGTGTGTGTGTGTGTGTGTGTGTGTGTGTGTGTGTGTGTGTGTGTGTGTGTGTGTGTGTGTGTGTGTGTGTGTGTGCGTGCGATGTATGTATGTGTGTGTGTGTGTGTGTGTGTGTGTGTGTGTGTGTGTGTGTGTGTTCGTGCATGCCTGGGTGTGTGTGTGTGTGTGTATGTGTGTGTGTGTGTGTGTGTGTGTGTGTGTGTGTGTGTGTGTGTGTGTGCGATAGCCCTGTCTGTCCCTAATGTCCCCGACGTCCCAGAAGGCCTGACAAACAAAACCAGGAAGTGTCGGAATTCACAGATAGAGACGTTTTTTAACTACAGACATCGCCGGCACGCTTAGCTCCGTGCAGCTCACAGGACGAGGGGGGAGGCAGTTCAGACAAACAGAAACGCACAGTCATTACTACAGGCTAGCCTGTGGGGACACAGAAGTACAGAAAAATACCTGTAGGACAACAATGGTCTCAATAATCTGGTTCTGGTGATCTTTTTATTAAAACTAAAAAAAGAGTCGTTTAAAATGAAATTATAATTATTAAACTGCATGTTATTAAATAGAATATTAAACTGTGCGCATGGCTGGCCTTGTTTTTGTGAAACGCTGGCCTTTCCTGTGATTAAAGGGCAACCGCAACGTGCAGGTGTTATTTTGGTAATAATTCACATTGTGTGTTCATAGAAAGGTATGAAGGTATGATTTTACTGACAGCACAAACTAAAAATATCGAACTTACGTCATTACAAGGGGCACCCATCACGTGTTGCACCATTATCCTACGTAGCCACGCTGACACTAAGTAGCACGGCGTTGTCGTTCAGCTGTCATTCTGTCACCATGTCATTCTGAAAGAGGCTGTCAATCAACAGGCCTCCAGCCATGTTAGCATGCTCCGGGCGTCTTCCCCTTGTGATGCCTGGTTAAGTACTTTGGTCTTAACCTGTTACTAAAATGAGTCTGGCTGTGATGCTAAGCCGCCCAACATGAATGTTCTTTACGTTGATTTGCGTTTTACTTTCCGCACACTGTAATTATTTAAGGAGGGCAAACCTGCCTGTTGTGCTTTGATCTTTGTTACCCATGTGGAGAAAGAAAAGAAAAGACAGAAGCTTTTGTTTGCAAAATGAAACATACAATGTGCGAATAACCCAACAAGAAAATAACTACAATCTGGCTTAGCAATCGGCGACCACTATGCGACACAAGATGCATGAGGGTAGCAACATGTGGAGGATAGACGTCACACACAAACACTGAGAAACAATACAGCAACTTGTTATTACAATCCTGTGATCAAGGTTCATCTTCATTAGGCGTATCACCCCCCCCGACACACACAGACACAAAGACACACACACACACACACACACACACACACACACACACACACACACACACACACACACATATATATACACACACACACACACACACACACACACATATATACACACACACACACACACACACACACACACACACACACACACACACACACACACACACACACACACACACACACATAGCCTGCCTCCTGTTTTCTCCCTGTGTTTAGAAGGAATGTGTGAGGAATGTACCAAAAAACTTCCTGTTTTCATTTGGGGTCTCTTAGTCAGCTAATCGCACAACATTGTTCGCTAGTGTTTGGTATGTGCTTGTGTGTGTGATACTAACCTTGCTTTTTAAATAATTGATTGTGGAGGGAAGTGACTCGAAGCCCAGTATAAGTAGGCAGGTGCATGCCCTTAACCACATCTTTTCAAGCTCACTACTACTTGAGCTACTGAGTGATAAGCAGCTATCACCAAGTGATAGCTGCCACGATAATGTTCACCGAACATTGATATTGCCGGCAGTTGTTGATTGGGTAAAAAACATCTGTGTGGAAGTAGATGCACACATTTTCAGAGCTAGAAAGGGTTCTAGGGTTCACGGGCCAAAAAGGGATTGTGAACCACAGGCCTGGCACAACACATATTATGTAATTCTGTGTGTGTGTGTGTGTGTGTGTGTGTGTGTGTGTGTGTGTGTGTACAGGTAACATGAATGCAGTGAGTGACTAGTGACTGAGTGAAAGCTGAAAGAGAGAGGCGGAGGACATGCTATGCTACCAGGACGCAAACCGGACTAACTGCTATGTATTGTAAAGGTACCTATGGAGCACAGTTGAAAAGTGACAACAAGGAACGTGACGTGTTTGCATTGCAGGCAGAGTACCCTCTCCAAACAGGATCACTGTTTGGACTGTTCTGAGCATTGGCATAGAGCAGTGTTCTTGTAAGTGCCTTTAAAATGGCCCATGTTGTTTTGAAGTCTATTATGTCGATTGTGATGTACGTCTTGTTTTGTTTAAACTGACCATCACCCACTGATTAAGAAGACCAAGTTCAACAGGTAACATGGATTTATGCATTTTTATTTTTCACATAGAAGATCAAACATACACGTAATTATAAATATATATACAGACATACATTTTGAATAAGTTAGAGAATAAATAAATGATAAACAAGGTAAGTACAGTAATGGCAGTCAATTCCATTTGCTGGTAGACTTTCAAGGTTGCTTTGGTCTAGGAAACCCCATAAAAGGGGCAATATTGTTGGAGCCGAGACAAAACCATAGCCCAGCGCTCATCATAGACATAATAATCACATAATACAGCATTTTGATATGACTGTCTGTGTAAGTTCTTCAATGGTAGAGTAAAAACACAGGGAGTGGGACAAAAATACACCACATTTCCAGGCACAATGTGAAATTGTTTTTGAAATACTGAAGGGGGGGCACTATTTCCATGGGTTAATTAACGGGCATTAGCTGAATATTGTGTTATGGAGACCAACAATTGGTGCATTTTTGGCAAGCTCCAGGCTATTGAAACCTGCTGGCTTATCTTCAATCAAAACAAGGGCCACACATTAAATACTTCAGCCAACACAATAGACATACCAACTCTGTTTGTCTTGTTTTGTATGTCTTTGTGTAATACATGTTTTTAAGATTGTGTGTGTGTGTGTGTGTGTGTGTGTGTGTGTGTGTGTGTGTGCATGTGTGTGTGTGTGTGTGTGTGTGTGTGTGTGTGTGTGTGTGTGTGTGTGTGTGTGTGTGTGTGTGTGTGAATTCTAAACGTTAATCTCCTGATGATGAGTCAGTGTGTGTGCACAAAGCCATTATTAAATTACTGCTTGAGAGCAGGACGGAATATCAGCTCTGATACAGAGGAATACAAAGAAAAATAACTAAAGGTGACCCAAGCAAACAATGGTGGTGATGAGAGCAATAACTCCATAGAAGTCCACCCCTAGTCAGCAGCATATGTCCCGCTCTAGGTCTCCATGGTAACAGATGCCTGCAGCCAGATCTCTAAAAAATGGATGATCTCCAGTCCTTTGGTTGAGGTGCTCGATGGGATCATTGGCCTGTCTTCCCGTCTCCGTCGGTCTCTTCTTCGCTGTGTACTAAACCAACTTCCAAGATAGCAACACACGTGATTCTACACGGCCGCAGGCTCAAACACCTGCATCAGTGTGGTGCCAAGGTCGCTCAGGAGACTGGAGTATTCTTTAGGTCCATAAGTGTTTCAAGTTTAAAACAAAAGGCTTTCAAAAGTCAGTAATATAAAGTGCGCTTGCTCCATCTTTTCTTTCCCCGAGATGTGACTCTTCTCTAGCTGCCCATCATGCTCCCCAGTGCTTGGCCTTCGACGGCGCTCTGGCCACAGGCCGTGACTTCTGGGCAATGGCTGCATTGAGGTGGAGCACAGATCTGGAACCAAACCCAGCGAGATGAAGTCAGTACAAGGGAGTCATGATGATGAAGGCACGAAAACAAATGGATCTCAGGAAAATCCTGTTTTTGATGTTCTCTTACCTCAAGGAAGACAGCAGTGAGCTTTTGCTGCTGCTCTTGTTGGTGTTTGTTGGTGCCTTTATAGTTTGAGGCTTCTCTGAGCTGTGGGAGGGGAACAGAAACCAGTGGTAAGAAAAGGCCAACATTTCTTGGAACTCCTTCAAAGATGAAAGGAGGCAATGTGACTAGTACACTGGGTTGACTTGAATTGATCTAGTCTTTTGATGATTCATGATCCAGGTTTGGTTTTTACCACCGTGGCCTCTGTGCTGATATTTCCGCTATCTCTTAGCAATCTAGAAAATGATCACCTTGGATAAACTCATATCGCCTAATGACTAATCAAAACTACCTTTAACACTAACTGATTAACACAACACGCATTCCTTTTAGAAGAAGAAACATACAAATAGCATGCTGGTATAAACATGTGAGTGACACATCTATGAGCTTCCAAGGAATGTGCAGGGGTTTTTCACTGTTCACGTACTGCCCTCATAAGCAGTTCTGGGCAAACACATCCCTGATGCTATCTCCGCCAACGCGCGTCTTCAAATGATGGTCGCTCTGATTTGTTTGTTTAAACTTTAGACGCACCCGGCTCTTCACACATGACCGCCGCTGGCCCTGAGACACATGGGCTACACTGCTTCGATTAGCATCTGCATGTAGCTGGGCTCCATACAGAGAGACAACTAAATAAACACCATCTCCTCCCAGGAGGATTACAGCCAAGGCAGGGCGGGAGGTTCTCACCTGTGGTGGCAGAAGCTGGAGCAGGTCGTGTCGGCCTGTCCCTTGGCACACTCACAGCGGCCGGTCGAACGACGGCGGCGGCGGGACAGGTGGCTGCCAAGGCCGTACGGGACCATTTTACTGCGGAGGAAAAAATATTTGTTATTATTTTATATATATATATATATATATATATATATATTTTTTTAAATTAATTTTATTATTATTTTTTGTGTGTGCTAAGTCAGCTTAGTTGGGCTTCAGTTGAATTTGTTTAAATCGTATCGGCATAATTTAGGCGTGTGTCGATACAAAACGTCCATATGTAACAATGAAATTCATTGTTGCGTATGGACGTTTCATATTGACACACGCCTAAATGATGCCGGCTGATTAATAACGTAGGTGTTCCCGAAGGAGATGGCTGAGGGAGGTATAGGTTCTCACCTCGGGGTGTTGATCCAGATAATGTCCAGGTGGCAGAAGTAGATGCACTCTTTGTCCAGCCAACTGTTGCACGAGCAGCGCTTTGTCCGGACGCGGTGGGGCGGCGGGGCCGCGCTCTGGGCCGGTGACTCGGACGGCTCTGATAAGGGGAGTCCGAGACCTGGAGACAAACACAAATGACCCGGAGATTAAAAAGTGCAAAGTAATGTCCACAGTGTGTGGTAAAAAAGTGGCAAGTCATGGCTTGGCTGTGTCCCCAGGAGTGATTGTGTGTATCTTATTATACGCAAATCAGTGTGGCTCACTGAAATTGTTATCTCAAGTGATCGCAAATATGGATTTGAAATGTGTGCCAAGTCAAACAAGGACTGACAAGCTGCCAAATGTGATTATATTGCTTCTTAATCAATTCATGTTCAAAGTGGAAATGAGGTTGGCAGGGCACCATAGTATAAGTTCAGGGATGCAGTACTGAAATGCTGCTAATGAGTGTAGCAGGTGACAGCTACTACTCCTTGAGCAGAAGGCTATTTGGCATAAACGACTTTTAAATCAAATTAATTTAAATTCCGCAAATCAAATCTAAAAAGTATAATTTATTGTCATGTTAAGTTAGAAATTCACTGTGTAGCCTAACTATTTCAATGCAGCATTGCTTGTATACATTTTATCAAGTAATTTTGTTTTGCCTCTAAAGTATTTTTTAACAAAGCTCAAATTTGAATAAACACATTATTGCAACCACATTTATTGAAGCAGAAAGTATGCATAACATATAACCTTCATATGATTATATCATATGAACAATCAAAAATATTAATCTCAATCACCGATACAAAATAAATAACCCATTAGTGTAACTCACCGTCTTGCATGAGGACGAAGAACAGCACCAGGGCCAGCACATCCCTGCACACAGACGAAGTCATCCCTCGTGTCATCTTCCTTATCTCCTCTTCTACTAAAGTACACTTTACACAAGTTGTCCCGAATTGCCTTATTTGAGTTTTAATCCTCAAGGGTTTGTATTGGCGACAGACACCAGTGGATCCCAGTGAGCGAGAGAGTGAGTCCCAGTTGTGGTGTGGTCAGGCAGTTCTTGGTATACAGAGGCAGCAGGTGCGTTCAGCTTTTGCCTCCCTGCCTTGACACCATCGCTATTTAATGTCTCCGCTGCACTCCACTCCTCCCCCTCCGAGCAGTCTGGCCCGCCCCCTCAACAGTACCTCTCCTCACCTCTGTTCCTTTACAAGGCTGTGTGCTGCTGTTACACAACAGGCTGTTTCCCGCTCCCTGCATTCCTGTGTGTGTGTGTGTGTGTGTGTGTGTGTGTGTGTGTGTGTGTGTGTGTGTGTGTGTGTGTGTGTGTGTGTGTGTCGCGCCAGGCCAGAGGAAGTGTGTCTGTCTGCAGGATCACAAAGTCGGAGGAATCTCCTGGAGAGACAGTGGATCGGTCCATCCTGTCACCCGAGTCAGGCTTTAAAGAGCTCTTATTTTATAGACATATGGATATGCATATTTGTTCTTTCCTATGTTTCACCCGCTGCACTCCTCATCCTCCCCTGGAGGGGGGGATCCCTCTGTCTGCATTCCTCCTCAAGTCTTCCTTGATCATTAAAGGGAGTGTTTGCTTGCCCTTGGGGGGGCTACTTGCAGGGGGTTCATAAAATGGGGCCCTTTGAGTCTTTCACTGTGATGAAGGGCTGTTTACATACAGTAACACTGACTTGACATGTGTTGGCTATCATGACACACGCATGTGCGCTCACACACACACACACACGCACGCACGCACACACGCACGCACGCACGCACGCGCACACACACACACCAGACACACTAACACATTCCTAATCTCTTAACAGTGTTCAAACAGACGTAGTGTGCAATATATCTTTTGTAAATGGAAATCCTGACCAGCCAGGGGGGCTAGACCACCTACACAGTTCACCATAATGACACACACACACACACACACACTAATGGGGAGTCTGGGGTGGAATCTTTCGTCCAGGGGTACGTCCATCAGTCTCTATCAGTCGGTGGAAAGATACAAGGAACAATGGACGCATCCACATCTTATGGGTGGATGTGTTAAACAGTGCAATTGTGTTTGTTTCAATGAGGATCGATTTCATGGTGTGAAGCTCGGACATAAACAGCAACAGGGTCCTGCTCTTTTGAATACAATACATTAATTAATTAATTAATTAATTAATTATACATACATACATACATACATTTGCTGATGATGCAGTACAGTGTTATCACTGGGCTCTGCCGTCATCACTGACAAAATAAACAAGGGACTGGGGACTCAGGAAACACTGTATTAGGAAAAAAAAACTGGCAGTGTGCGTATGCGTGTGTGTTTGCGGAGGGAAATGGCCAAATGATGTCACCCTGATTGAAATGGCAAGTATTTGTCTGAAAAATATTTGTGTGTGTGTGATGTTTTTGACCTTGCATGCTGGGATGGGGGGGGGGGGGTCTTTGAAATCAAACAACAGTTTTTCTGGAACAAAACTGAGACAAGTTGTTCCAGTTGTGAAGTCAGTCCAAGTGTGCCGTGATGAAACCATTAAGGCACCAAACAAAATGGATCTTAGGTCTTAGATCTTAGATCTCATTTAAAGATACCTTGGCGTGTCCCTTTAAGGTGTATCTTGGATATCAACACTGTCCATCTTGTTCCCCTTTCGGTGTTTCTGGACAGCGTCAAAAGGCGGTGAAGCGACAGCCACGACCGTGAAAAATGTGCCCTTATCCAGTTCCACTTCCGGGTGGCAGAAAGCATGGGGAAGGAATGTGTGTGTGTGTGTGTGTGTGTGTGTGTGTGTGTGCGTGTGTGTGTGATGAGAGGGAGGCATTCCCTGGTATGCAGACGTAGATACCAGCAGACACAATAACCTAGTGATCTTTGAAACAATGCTTCCTTTACAAAGAAGGAAATGTGTGTTGACCTATGGGATAACATGTGTAGGTTATGTCCGGTTATGTCCACAGACTGTTGTTGTAAACCCCATCTTGGAAAACCACACAAAATCAACCCACACACTTCATTATATTGTACATTTACATTTACATTTACATTTACATGATGCTTTTGTCCAAAGCGACTTGTACGTATAAATTTGTCAGAAGAAGAGAAAAAAAATATATTGTCGGTACAGTAAGGATATTCATAGAACCGAGTCCCAAGCACTAATAATTGTTAGGTTAACCCATTCCCCATATACAACAAAGCTAGCTAGGGGATAATATGCTGCACAATGCTAAGTACTGTTTTTAAGTGCAAGGACGTACGACAGACAATAAGTGAGAACATGAAGTGCCTGGAAGTACAACATACAATAAGTGCGTAAGAGGGGTGTGGAGGGGGGGGTAAGGGTGGAGGCTATGCAGAGTCTAGGTGAACTCTGAACAGGTGAATCTTAAGTCTGGATATTTCGTTGAGCAGAGTTCTTCATATTCACGCTCTATGACATGGTCGTTTGCTGACGTTTTCATGACTTTTCTCAAGAAGTGCGGCATGGGAAATAGTGGCCCTTTTGACCTTCAGACTCTGAGTTTGTTTCATGACATTCACAAGTGCACAAATCTGTTGAGTTGGAGCACTATGCTAAAGGAGAAAAGAACCTCCAACATCTCAATGTTAAAAGTCTTAGGTTTTTTCTTTGTCTTTTACCAAAATGGAAATATATATATATATATATATATATATATATAATTCACACTGAAGAAGTCTGTGTACGTACACGCCTAAAGGTCCTCATCATCATGAAAAAACATTTAAGAAATTGTAACAAGTGCCCTCCATTATTTAAGAGACAGTATAAACACTTTTCTTTGATGAACAGGGTGCCAGTTTAACTACCAGGATTGTGATATGGGTCAAATTGACAGCGTTAAGTGCCTATATATGGAAAGGATGTTCAAATTACACATGCTCAATGAAGTGTAACATGACACTATCACTCACGTTAGACACCCAACCAGTCAGGAATGTGGCAAAACAAATAACTTGAACATGAATAACACCAAAACTGTCCCCTGCGTAGTGGAATGTGTCGCTCTGGTTTCAAATCAGTCAAACAATGATTACAGGCAACAGGAAGTGAGGTTGCTATGCGTTTGGAAGAGACAGATAACGCCCCCCTGCTTCCCAGTCATCCCCCCCCCCCCCTTCCATACCCACACCGGTATCTGTATGGGCTGCCATAGTAACAAACCCATTTCAATCGGCCCACTTCAAAGTCCAACAATGTGTGCCCATAAATGATAATGTACAAACCATATGGACATGATCTACTATCTATCTGTGTGCCTACAGTTACAGCTGGAGACTTTTTTTCAGACTGGTATGATGGTATTTTCAAGTAGAACATTCTACGACAATGCCAAAACACTTGGTATCTACCTGACAGGGGTCTGAGCCCGCTGTCTGGTGTAGATGACGTAATGTCCAAACCGAGGTTTCAATAATATTTGCACAATACCGCCATCTAGCGGTAGCATAAGACACAATTCGTAGGAGGAAACAAAGAGAGCTTATTTTCCTGAAATCATTTTGCACTAATCACATAGAAAAACACGTGTATTATTGACACTATATATCATTTTCAAGTCAAAACTAATGTATCTCACCAAAAAAAGAGCATCAATATATTAAAACATAATCTCTTAAACATGCCCATCTATATTTGGACAGTATACACACATCCTCTAATACGACCACAGGGTGGTGCTATTTCTTAATATCATACACCAACAAATCCCTAACCTGCCTCGTGCACCAACATTGCCCCCTAATCACCCGCTGGTCTCTAATTGGATTGTTTCATTAAAGGAAGGCTACTTGATTCAACAAATCAATGAAAAGGACAGTTTTATTATAAATCTGTAAAAATGAAAAGTTTAATGGCAAACATGAACATGACAATTAGGGCGATTGTATCATTTATAAAAGCAACAACACAAAAAATACACGTGTCTGTAGAAAAAACAGCTACTGCGTATATAAAGCAAGTGTCCTCTTTGACAGCGAGTTGTGTGTCAGTGCACCCTAGGAGTATTCATCAGAGATCTTCATTTCATAAAGCGTTTAAAGGAGATGATTTGATCCTGTGCTTTGGAAAACAAACAGAGACAAACATAAGAACAAATAGATTAGATAAAAACAAATAAAAAAAAGTTAAATAAAAATAACACAACCACGTAGAATGACTTTAGAAAAAAACACAATCTTTACAGGAATTGCACTTTTAAAAATACTGGTCCGTGTGAATAAATATTTGCAGTACCTTTTCCATATAACTCTCGCTCGTACAGTACTTTAACACAGCAACTGTATATTATAGCTGTCGAAAAGGGGGATAACAAGGGGGGGAGGGGGAAGGCCAACACAAAACCAAACTGTCTTATCGTTTCTCCAGCTGCTCCTGTTCAAAGTACAAGATTGCATAATAGCACGTCAATAAATTAACACCAATGACATCAAGAGGAGGATAAAAAAAGATTTACAAAACATACTGCATATTCAACAAAGTGTCTATATATATATATATATATGTATATATATATATATTCATATATATAGATAGATATATAATTCATAATATAACATCATCGCATCATTCCAAAGCTGTACATAAGTGCTCTTTCTCTTCTTCCTCCGACTCAAAGCTGGAGAGCCAATGAGTGAACGTGTCTCTGGTCTCCAGTCTCTTTTGCACCGCCCCTTTTTAAAAGGCCCCTCCCACCCTTCTCCCGCCAGCATCAGAGCTGTGCCTGGCCAGCGGGCGTCGGCTGGTCTCCCTGCTTGGTCTCTGGTTGGACACACCTCTTGGCCACGTGCCGCACGACCCCGCGGGTCAAGGCGCCCGCCTCGGACTCGCGCCAAAACCGCGGCGGTTTCCTTCCTCCCGGGATCCGGGTCCCCGCGCACGTCGCTCTTGCCTTGCCGCATGGCAGCGCGTCGCCGTGCGAGGGGCTTGGGCCCGCCTCCTCCTCCTCCTGCTCCTCCTCCTGCTCCAGCCCTCTGAGGGGGGACGGACGCCGATCGCCACCGCCGCCGCCGCCGCCACCCGGGTCGCAGGTGGGGCGGTATGGAGGGGCCCGTCTAGGCTGGATCATGTGGATCCCCCCAATGGCGATGGTCAGGCCGGTGGGGGCCCCGTCGGCCGGCTGCTGGGAGTGGAGGGGCAGGTGGCTCAGGAGCCCCGGTGGCGAGCGCGGAGGAGGGGGCAGCGCGTCCGGGCGGAGGCAGGGGAGGGTCCGGTCGGCCTGGGAGAGAAGGGGACGAGGGGGAGCGGTCAGTGGGAGGAGGTGGTTATGGAATGCAGCCCGTATCGCCTTCCATAAAAAGAACACAACATGTTTATGAGGTGTTTATTACAGTTATTACAAAGTTAGGTTGTTGTTGTCAAGTATCGACGCACAAATAAGGCCACACGTTGTGATCTAAAATGGGCATGTTATGCTGTTGATTCTGCTTTATGGGTTTCACACTTGCTGCAGTCACAACAGGGCCTCTATAGGTGTGGAGGCTGTTGTGTATTCCCTTTATTAGAGTCTACCGAGACGTTCCCAGATGCTACTTTTGGAGTTGCGGTTGCTTGGTTGTTAATGATAGGCCGGGACAACATTCTATCACCACTGCCCAGAACTAAAACAACACGTTTGCACCTATTTGGGATGTCTCTGGGATTATTTTAAGGTTTTGGAGGGTGGCCTGAGTTTGAACAGTTTAAAAGAAGATAGTGGCTGTTTTCTTTCCCCTAAAAGGATGTTCCTAAAAAAAACCTCAGGTGTTAGCCTGTCTATATCTGTTTCCAATGTTGACCCATTGGGATGTAACTGTGCCACACACACTTATTTAAACCCAGAGATGGGAGCCATCCAGTCGTACAATTTTCGAATGCAAAGTTACATCTTGTAAATATTTTGTTGTGCACAAAACCAATAAAATAAAAAACGAAATAAACATAATGTTATCTTCCTTAAGAAAACTGAAAAAAATGTCCTGTTGTTTCCTTTGTTTTTTTTTGTTGTTGTTCTATGTTTCAATGTATGCAACTCCCGCAGTGTTAAATGACAAAGATTTGGGGTGAAATCAGAGATAACATGTAAACGATTGTGGTTTGATGTGAAAGCACTTTAATAAAAGTGTTAAAAAAGAAAAAAAAAAGAAAACGGAAAACATTTCATCAGGAACCGTCGAACCAACAAGCGACCAAAACCCCCTGATTTTACAGTAGGCGTGCCCGCGGCCTCCCGGTGTATGTCGTGAGCGCGGCTCTGTAAGTCACCCACCTGTGTGTTGGTTCGAATCCCCGCGGCGGCTCCGACTCTGGGAGGGGGGTGGGTCGGCGCGGCGCTACCTGCCAGGGAAGCGTAACTCAGGCTCTGGCCACCGAACGGCGAAGCCCCTCCGACCGGGGACGGGTGGATCTGAAGGCCGGGCGAGGTAGTGGGGGAGCGGGTGGGAGGGAAGGGCGGCGGAGAATGGGGGCGGGGGAGACCGGGAGACGACCGGGTGCAAGCCGGGGCCCATGTCGCCGGGGCCCCCGTCGCCGGGAGGCGGTCAGGAGACGGGGTGGCGGTCCGGGGCGGGGGGGTCTCCGGTGGCGGCGGCGGCGGGGGGGTCCTCAGGGAGAGCTGCCGACGGGCGAACAGGGCCCGCCTGGAGCCGGCCGAGGGGGTCCGTGTGGGCGACCCGCCGGCCCCGCCTCCGGGCTCTCCCGCGTTCTGATTGGTGGGAGAGGTCGGCGGGACCCTGCGGCAGCCTTTGACGTCTGCGTCATCGTCTCGGTCCTCCTCCTCCTCCTCGTTGTTGTTGTTGATGTCGGACGTGCCGCTCCTCTCCTGGGGCGGGGGCTGGGGAAACTCTGTGGACTTCTCCTCGCCGTGGTCAAAGGAGGCGCCGTCACAGACTCCTACGTTTTTTATGAGGACAGAAGAAGAAGTCGAGTGGATCAAAAACACACAGAGGAAAAATAATCTATTTCTTTTAGTTTTTTTTGTTTAGTTCTGCAGTTGAATGCTTTTATTCACAATGGATACAGTGAGCTTTAGACATGAAGACACTGGAGTGAGAGAGGGGAGGACAGGCAGCCAATGACTGCGGGGCTGGAATCGAACCCGCGTCGCTGACGTTAGGACTGAGCCCTAATTGTACGCGCTCTACCCGGGCAGACACCGGGGCGCCCAGAAACAATCTTATTTTATGAATACTTTCTTGGAATAATAACTACGGCATAAATAGTTGGGTTGTGCATTACTGGATATTACAACATACTTACCGGTACTAACAGCTGCAAAGGGAATTTAAAGTGGCAGCCTTCAGTATTAACAAAGCTTAATGAACAAAGGTAGAAGAGATAACAGCAGTTAAACGCTGCCTCCATCCTTTGATGCCAAACATTTAAAACGGAAATAAATGAAACAAACAAATGATTGACTATCATAGCGGATTAGAAATCAGCCCTTCAGGACCTTCTGTTTTATCCTGAGGTAGTCAGTTGGAAATTAGGATTAAGGATTTAGGATCAAGAAAATTAAAACGGTTGAAATGTACTTATTTGTATAGCAACAGACAGACATAGAGACACTCATTTATGCATAAATAGACAGACAGCCATTACACACGCTCACGATCCACAACGCACTACCTTGGTCCGTGTGGTGAGGGGGAGGAGCCTCATTGTAATGCGTCTTCCCAGGAACCTTCGTGTGTTTTGTCAGGTTTCCTGCCGACGACAAACCAACACACGCTTTAAACACACAATTCACACGATTGCTCCCACAATAACGGCCAAGAGTCCTCTCTTGGCTGAAAATATACATGTGAAATAAACATGTATGTGTCCATTGCTTTAGAACTGCACTTGGGCGGTCTGTGTGTGTGTATGTGAATGTGTGCATGCATGTGAATGTGAATGTGCATGTGTGCGTGTGTGTGTGTGTGTGTCACGTGCATGTGTGCGTGCATGTGCCGTGGTGGGGCTTCCCCCCTTGTGTTCCTCACACTCACCATGTCCACCACGATTGTACACCAGGCCAGACTGCTGACTGGATCTGCAAACACAACAACAACAACAACAACAACAACAACAACAACATCAACCACAGAGTATCAGTAGGATCCTTGTCTTTAACCGGCCGTATAATCTATCCATGCCTTACTCATCATTCTGGGGGGGGGGGGGCCGTCGCGATCGATCACACTGTAACCAGACCCGGGGCGTCTGCGGGCCTGCGGACCACCTGTAACCAGCTCTTAGTGGCTTTGTATCCCCTGTGTGAGGAGCCACAGCGCATCGATCTGTTGGGGGGACGCCCGCCCTGTTGCTGGGGCGATGTCACCGGGATGGCGCAGACCGGCCATCCCAGGGTGTATGTAGGGGAGGGGAGTATTGGAACGTGGGCACACACACACACACACACACACACACACACACACACACACACACACACACACACACAGACACACACACACACACACACACACACACACACTGCTGCCATGTCTTGTTGTTCCCCCACCAGTGAGAGACTGCGGATGAGACCCGGGGGAGACGGAGAGCCAGGAGGGAGCCAGGAGGGGGAGAGACGAGCATGACTCACTCTTTTGGGAAAGCTGTGTCGTGTGTCAACAAAATGACTCACCCACACCCACACCCACACACACACACACACATACAGATGCTACCCCTAGGCCGTCCATCACGTCCCTCTGGGTTGCTTCTCATGTTATGCATCGTGAGCTCCACGGCCAAATAGGCCGGAAGGCAAAGGCTGAGATCAAAATGATGCTCGCTGTCTGGACAAATTCCTAATTCCCTCTGGGTCATGCTGAACCAAACACTGCTTTGTCCAAAGCCTCAAGACGTAATCTAGGTTCAGAATGTGGCGATGTGAGCACGCCCCACAACACGATACGGGATTAAAGCTTATAGATCAGGATGATCAAATATCCACATCGTTTTTTGCCCCATTTTCCCTCGACGCCGTGCCTTGCGAGGTGAACCCGGGACACTACTGTGCCGTGTGCAGTCGTCGTTGAATCCCTCTCCGGCCACAAAATGTCCTCCTCTGAACTAAGTCGAGGATTTAAACACTGCCGCGGCCTGTCCGTCTGAACGCTAACACACACTGCTTCTTTTTTACAAACACCTTTCCAGTGTGAACATCCACGTGTCGCTCCGCGGTGAGAGACAGGTATGGCTAATCGCTAGGGTACCCAGCGCCTGGATAGATGGGCTCTCTGTTGGAGCACGGGTCACATGACCCCCCCCCCTGTCCCCGTCCCCGTCCCCGGCCGCCGCCTTCCCCACGCGGCCGGAGGCTTTTCATCATGTGACACACTGTGACACGCCTCTGATGTGCTTCTTGATGCGTTTTTTTCCGCCGTCATCGATTCCCGAAATCCATACGCTTGGATTGCTTTCAGCGGCGGTTATATCACAGGTTTAGACTGCTAGTCAGGCCACTGAGGACACTCACAACAGTACAAGAGACGCCTCATGTTTATTTCAGTTAGGTTCGTTCTTGTTTTGTCCGCCCTCTTTTTCTGTGATCCAAGGGGGGGGATTCAACTGGTTCTCTCTAGCACACACACACACACACACACACACACACACACACACACACACACACACACACACACACACACACACACACACACACACACACACACACACACACACAGCACTGAATGGTAAAAAAGGTGTACTTTCTTACCCTTCTCCACAGGTCCATGGCTGGGATGGGTGTCTATATTTAGCGGCCTGGTTTGGTCCCTCCTCCTCCTCCTCCTCCCTCTCCTCCTCATCTCGTTTATTTGAGCGTCTGTCTTCTGCTGACAAGGCCTCCTCCCTGGTGCTGGCGTGCTCTCTGTCGCATGACAAGCTGCTGCTGACCTGCAGGCAAAAAGACAAGGCAAACTCACCCACTCTCCTCTGGCACGGGCCCAAGGGACACAGGACTGCGGGGGCGGATTCCCATTCAATATTATGTCCCTTAAAGAAAGTGTATCTTGTTCCTCGACTCACTGAGCTACACCACTCAACCAAAGGTTCTAAGCGTTCGGTTAGCTAGAGTTCTCATCGCTTGTCGTAGAATTGAGACGATGATGAAGGACACAGAATGCAACAGAAAGGGTTGGGGCGTCATACATTTAATTTTTTTTATTTAACCTTCATTTAACCAGGTCAAAGTCTCATTGAGATTAAAATCTCTTAAATATCTATGTGTAATTACCACGTCAATGTTAATTTGTATTACCTTGCCTTCTATTGTCATTCACCCTTCCCACCGATTGATGTGCTGCATTGAACGTGTACCGTGTGTGTCTCTACCTCAGTGGCGGTGGGCCTCTGGTGGTCCTCCGCCCGGATGGGCTCCACGCTGCTGAGGCCCATGGGGGAGGTGGTGTAGATGGTGGGGCCCAGGCTCTGCTTGCACTGCAGCAGCGACAGAGCCGTCCTGCTGGACAGGCCGGGGGGGTTGGGGTTGTAGCTGCCGGTGGACCAGGTGGAGTACACAGAGGGCCTCCTCTCGTCCAGCGCAAACGGGTTGGGCTTCATGTAGTTGAGGTAGCACCAGCTGTTGCTGGTGCTGGACTCCAGGCTCAGGCAGGACGCTCCGATCGGTTTGACGGGCGAACACGCCGCGGGCCGCTGCCGGTTGGCCGCGTCCACCAACGCCTTGTCCCTCTCCTCCCCATCCTCCTCCTCCTCCTCTTGCTGCTCCTGCTCCTGCTGCTCCTCCTTCACCCGTTTCTGCTGCTGCTGGGACTCTGGGCTGAACTCGATGCTGTTGGAGGGCGACAGCATCCGCTTGCTGCCGCCCGTGCCCGGAGGCCTCAGCAGGTCCTCGGACCAATCCGGAGACTCCGGAGGACCTGCGTTGCCGCGGCCTCGGGCCGTCGACGTGGCTACGCTGGCGATGTACGGCACGACGCTCGTGGGCCGGAGGGGGGACCCCGGGGGGCCGGCCTGAGACTGCGTGGTGTATATGGCGCACGCCGGGACGAAGGTGTCCGCTTGAAGACGCACCGCGACCGCCGGCGATTGCAGAGGTCTCAACAATTCCTGGTTGACGGTTATGTTTGGGGGGGAAGGGACGGGCGTCGGAAGGGGACTCGCTTGGACCCTGTAGTACTCCCTGTGGGTCTGCGAGGGGATCTCGAGCTTCAGCCCCGTGGACATGGGTAGGTAGTGAGCCCGCGCTGCCCCCGAGAGACCCTGTGTTCCTGGGTAGTGCTGGACGCATCGAGGGGGGAGGCCCGGGGGATGTCCCGTCTGGACGGCGGAGCTCCCTTCGCCGGCAGCGCCGTCGAACGGAGCGAGATCGCTCCTGCCCGTCAGCTGAATATTCCGGCTGAGCTTCCACTGAGAGAAGAGCTCTCGGGCCGGCGCACCCGACACCCTGATGTCGCCTGATGAAGGAGACGCGACCTCTGAGGCGACGTGGTTCGCGGCGCTCGAGCTCCCGTCGGACGACGACGGCGCGCTGGCACTGACCAGGCCCGAGAACAGCCGGGCCGACGGCGTCGTCGCGTCGACACCGGCGCCCTTCTCCTCCACCTCCTCCTCCGGATCCCTGACGGCGCTGTGTTTGAGGAGGAGGCACTTCCTCCTCTCTCTCCAGCCCACGGCCGAGCGCTCGGGGGACAGGCAGCTGTAGTCAAAGGACTTGCTGCGGTTCTCGTTCATCAGCGCCCCCTGCTGGGCGTCGTGCGGGGCCTGCTCCGAGGCCGAGCGCCTCATCTCCCGGTGCGGGTGCACCCCGGGGACGGCCAGCGTGTGGGCGGCCCTGGACCTCCTCAGGGGCGTCGCCGAGGAGCTCGCCTCCGGGTCGCCCCCGCGGCCCGACTCCTCGAAGGACGCCGAGCGGCTGGAGGCGTAGGAGGCGCTGCTGTCCTGGCTGGGGCTGCGGGGCGGAAGGGAGCCCGAGTCGAAGCTGGACTCCCCGGAGGACTGGGCGAGCTCGGCCAGGCGCAGGCGCTTCTTCTTGGGCGGGAGCTTCTCGATGGGGAGCTGAGCCAGAGTGGGGCTTCTCTGAGGCCACTGGAACTCCTCCAGTTTCTCGGGCTGCTTCGACGCGGGCGTGCTCCTGAAAGACGACTGAGTGTCCATGTTTGAATCTTCCGTCACAAGGATTTCAGGAACCCGGACGTTTGGCGGGTGGACTAGGTTCCGGGGCGTCGGGTCGGCCGGGGGCTGCTTGTGGGGTGGCTTCTGTGGCGCCGCCGTGAGATGGTCCTGGCGCGTCGGGGACGCGTTCGGCGGCTCTTTGCGTGCGTTCTCGGCGCACGACGTGTCCTGCTTTTCAAAGGAACTCGTGTGCTGGATCACCGAGAGGGTGTGCGGTTTGGGTCTCCGGGTGTCTTCGTGCGCTACGGCGCTCTCCTCTCTACACTGAGGAGGAGGCACTGAGATGGCGTGGGAGGGGGAGGGACACGCGACGGGGGAGGAGGAGGGGTCGTCGGATTCTAGGCTTTCCTCTTTGCGCCTTTTGCGCATGGCCTGCGCGGCCGGTCGAGCGTGGTGGATGATGACCTTGGGGTGGTCCTTTTGGTTGGCGAACGACACGCTGACGTTTCCGTAGTTTTGTGCTGAACCGACGCCTTGCTTGTGGGGCTTGTAGCCTTCCCAGGTCTTGCACTCAGTGCCACATGCCTCAGACGTGTAGCGTTGCAGTCGCGTCGGCGTGTGGTCAGGCACCGTGGTTTTCAAGTTTTCCGGGTGAAATGAGTGAAAACTGCAATGGTCCTCTTTTGGGAGTTCAGCACTAAGTGGTATTTCAATAGCCGGCTGCCGTCGTAGCATCCCGAAGCGACGGGATGTGTGGAGTTGAGAAGGTGTCTGTTGTTCAAAGGATTGACTTTGGCGAAACCTTGGGGGGCTGTGGCTGGAGGCATCTAAAGAACTCGTGGTGAATGGCATGGACTGACTCCTTAACAGAGGAGCTGGTGTTGTATGAGGAGCCAGTGGATCTGTTTTTAAAGACTGAAATCTTTCACATGGAACACCCATGGTAATGGAGCCACTATTCTTATAGCTAGGTTCCTCACTCTTAGGGATATCCATGACAGGCTCTTTAATATTTACACTTTTTTGGGACTCTGAGCTAGCCTTTCTGGAGAGGGAGAATCTCCGTGGTTTCACACTGTCAATCTTACTCGTGTCCACCACAGCTTCATTGATGGTAATGAGCTTGGTGATGTGGTCAATGACCTGCTTCTTGGGCACTGTGAACGGGATGTTCTTCTCCTCTTCGCCTGACAGCTGCTGGTTCTGCTGACGGGACATCCTCTGCAGGTGTCCCAGACGTCCGTATTTACCCAGGATGATTTCCGCGTAGCTTTTGGCACTTGTGTTTGGGGGGCTGTCCTGGGTCTGCTCCGTGCTCTCAGAGCGGGAGAAATAGCCCGACTCTGTACTGCCTCTGCTCCCCAAGAGGGAGGACGACAACCGGTCCTCAGACGAGTCCAGGGGGCCACGTTTCCCCCTGCTGAGACGCATGGCCAGTCTCTTCTTCACCGCAAAAGAGTCATCCATCCCTCCTCCGGACAAATCTTTAGCCCTGTCGCTTTCGTGGCTCTTGGCGGAGGCCGTGCTGCTCTGGCGCTCCATACCGGCGGCGGACGAGGGACACTGCTTGGCCTCATCCTCCGACTCCGAGCCCGGCTCCTCCAGAGACCGCGTCTCGGGGAAGGCCAGGCCGGCCTTCACCCGGTGCGTGTGGGACTTGCGGTGCTTGTACAGATTGCTCTTGGTCTTGAAGGAGAAGCCGCACGGCGCGCAGGGGTACGGCCGCTCCCCGGTGTGGGAGCGGATGTGCTTCTGCAGGACACTGGGCTTGGCACACGCCCGTCCGCAGTAGCTGCAGACGTATTTGCCGGGCCTCGGGGGCTTGCGCTCCCGTTTGAGCTTTGGCCCTCCCTCCGGTGTCTCCTGGTCAGCCGGGACGGAACCGGTGGCAGAGCACACCGGGACGCCCGACGATGGGCCGGGAACCCTGGTTACCTTTGATGTTATTTTTGTTGTTGTTGTCGTTTCTGCTGCTGCTACCGCTGCTGCTGCTGCTGCTGCTGTTGTTGTTGCCGTGGTTGTCGTCGTCTTCTTTGCCTCCTCGGCATGGCTACCTTCCGTCATGGCGTCCGACTCGACGCTCCGCTGCTGGTGCTTGAGACGCTTGCGCTGAGGATGCGTTCTCCGTGGCTGTTTGGTCGGGCGGGGCGTGCCATGGAGCTTCTGAGGGGAGGCCGCTTGCTGCTGCCGGGGGCGCCGCTGGGCCGGGGCAGGGGACGGGGACTTGGGCTGGGGGTCTCCCTGAGGAGACTCTGGATGAGACGGATGTTCCTGACCTCCGGGCAGCTCCCCAGTCGTCAGGCCACTATGCAAGCCCTCCATAAAATGCGAGGGCAGCCTCAGGTAGACAGTTCAGGGCGATTCATGAACCGGATGATGTGTGCGGTCGCATTCACTTCGGTCTGGTTTTGTCGTGTGTATTGCTGGACGGTGGAATGACATCAACAATCAAGAAAGGGAGGGCGTGGACCAAGGCAACTGTGATTCTTCATGTGTGTGAAAGTCCTCTGGTTCTCTGACCCGGAGCGTCCCGTCATGTCGCACTCAGCCAATCGGGTCGCCACATCGTCATCGAGCCTAGAGGAGTCTTTTACCCCAACGATGGCATCTGTAAAAAAAAAAAGAGGAAAAAATATAACATTAATGGATTCAACTGATTAAAAAGATGCTCATTTTGCCCACAACCATGGATAACCTCTTGAGCATAAGCAACATATTCCTTCATTCAGTGTTTTTTCTAATAAGCCATAGCTTTATCATCTGAAAGCCATTGTACGCAATGTGCTCCTAGGGGATCTCCCTTGCATCCAGCAATGCCTTTTCAACCTAGATTGCTCAATGATTGGGTGTTTTTGCGGTAGCCAAGAGTCATCGACTCCGTCACAAACTTCCCTAACTTCCCTAAAATCAGTCAGAAATAAGGTTGTTACAAATATTTACTCAGCCTACGCACGTACACGTACACCATCTGATCGGGTAAGGGAGTTATGTCAGTCATTAAGGGAAGAACAAACAAAAGAA
The DNA here is from genome assembly GCF_964030765.1 of Micromesistius poutassou. Taxonomy (NCBI): domain Eukaryota; kingdom Metazoa; phylum Chordata; class Actinopteri; order Gadiformes; family Gadidae; genus Micromesistius; species Micromesistius poutassou. The sequence goes on along the minus strand of NC_140290.1, from coordinate 6,310,320 downwards.
GAAGAAGCATTTTCACACGACTCGCACGTCTCATCGTCCTCACTTTGATCCGTGTTGTTGTCAGACAGCGTTTTCTAATGATGTGGAGCCTTCACTTGAGGTTTGCCAGATTGCTTTGCACAATTAATTGCACTGGGATTAACTAAGACTGTGGCAGCAGAGGTAGCTCATTAATGGTGGAAAGGTTTGACACGTAGCACGGGTCTGTACGTGAACATGCTTCTTCTACCATGTTATGTATGAGGTTACACACACGCACACACACATACTATATAAATACACATGTACAAGGAACAGGTTTTAAATTCCTTTTTTTATGAACCATGAATATTTCTGACAAAAGCCATTGTCTTCAAAAGATTTTTTATGCACTATCATCACACTCATAAAATTAAACCTAAACTAAACGTACCTCCTTTTAAAAGTGAATGCCAAATTTCTCCTACGGGCATTTTATTCCTTCCAGAAATAGCTAAAAAATATCCTAAAGAGTGTGAGAGAGGAGAGAGAAAAGAGAGCGGAGGGGACTGCCAGGCCACCGCAAAGGTAGCTAAAGAAGTGTCCTAAGGTTAGTCAGTGTTTACCACCATATCTGCACAAGTGTTTTTCTTCGTGCACAATCTAGCGGTTGATGAGTCATCCTACGCAACGTTCTGCTGGGTTCCAGTACACCCTAGTAGAGGATGGCGTACGTACGTCTGACTGCATTAAATGCATTTTCTGGACGACGTCTTGGTTAGGATTGTTGTTTTTGCACACACAAACAAGTGAAGACACCATGGGATTGTGCTAATTCTGTGTTACTAAAGTGGAGAAATGTTATGGACATAGATGCGCTTTAAATGTCAGGTTACTTGGCTGTGTGGACAGTGTTGAACTCTGATTTCTTCAGAAAACTTCTAATTACCAGGCTATGTCCCCGGCAACTAGCAGAACAATTAAATTAGAACACTATAATTTTAATAATTAAATAATGATAGAAAATGACAATAGAATTCAATAAATGTTGATTAAATAAGTCCAGACATTTTAAGTCGCGGGGTATGAAGGTAATTACACTGCAGAATTATATGAGATGTGTGTGTGCCGCGCCATGAAATTAGTGGCAGTTTGTCAGGTAAAAACAACGCAAATGAAGGCTTTACAGCAGACTTATTAAGAACCAAGCGTGCATCACTTTAGGAGGGAGACTCTAAATAAATTTATGCAAATAAGTACTAAATACAAAAGTGCTCAGCAGGCATTATATATTATTATTATTTTTCTGAGCACATCCATCTGCTAATTTACACTCCAACGCGTGAGTGACACTTTGGCGAGGCGCTGTTAACGAACGGCGCTCTGGTGATGTGCAAATTAACTTTTCAGGGAGGGGATGTTAGCGTCTCTCCCTGAAGCCTGTAGCTCCACCCCTAGCTTGACATCTGATGCCTGTTTTTGGCGCCTGTGCAAATTTCACTGTCCGTAACAACGTGAGCCATATACAGGTGCAATATTTCAGTTGCCAGTTGCCAAAGTCAGAGATTTAGTTTTCCTTACAAATAAAATTTTGAATGAAAAAATGATAATCAGGCAGAAATTGGATATTCTGTGCATACTAGCCACCCAGGAGTTACTCCAGATCTTTTACATATGCTTGTGGTTGGCTTTACCAAAACATGCAAAAAAGCATAGATGCAAATGAACGGCCTCAAATATCGATAATATATTAGCCTACCGTGGAACTAGAGAGAGAAAAGGCTTATTGTATAAATGGCTTTAAAAAAATTTGGTGTGAATTTCCTGCACTCACACTAATGGGTACCCAGCGGTGGTTCCTATGGTAACGGCCCTAAACCATGCGGTAGCAGATGGAAGGAGAGCTGGAGGGCTAAATTTATCTCCCAGCATCCTTACTCACTACAGAGGGCCTAGACCTAGAGAGAGAGAGAGAGAGAGAGAGAGAGAGAGAGAGAGAGAGAGAGAGAGAGAGAGAGAGAGAGAGAGAGAGAGAGAGAGAGAGAGAGAGAGAGAGAGAGAATAAGAGAGACAGCATGGTACAGAGACAGAGCGAGAGAGATAGAGAAAGAGGGAGAGACAGAGGAGGAGGAACGACAGAGTGAGGGAGAGAGAGAGACAGAGAGAAAAGAGACAGAGGGAGAGACATAGAGGAGGAGGAACGACAGAGTGAATAAGAAGGAGGGAGAGAGAGGACAGAGATGGAAATACTGAGCGGAAAAATACAAGAAAA
>NC_140290.1:6287948-6307890 GCF_964030765.1 Micromesistius poutassou | reverse complement strand
CCCGCTGTATAGGTGACCGGCGGCTGCCTGACAGACTGCTCTCTCCACAGGGATGAGGGTGAGGGTTTGGAGGGCGGCTTAGCCAATTGCCAACCCCCTCACTCTCTCCTGTCTCCTTCTGGGGTCACCACAGTGTCCAGGAGCCCCCTTATGGAGGGAGGGGCCCCTGTGTGGCTGCCAAGGGCCCCGACAGCTCATGGCGAGCGCACACATGCTCTCATTCCCATACATGCACGTGCACGTGCGGTGCTTTCACACACACACACACACACACACACACACACACACACACACACACACACACACACACACACACACACACACACACACACACACACACACACACACACACACACACACACACACACACACACGCATGCTCGCCTGCGCGGGCACATACATGCGCAATAACACAGACGCACACACACACACACACACACACACACACACACACACACAGACAAATCTACTCACACACACACACACACACACACACGATCGCACGTGCACAGACACATGAACACCGTGAGCAAATAGTGCACGTAACCGCAGAGCCACAAGATGTCCACACAGTATGCAAGTAGGAGGCTGTCGCCGCCGACCACGTTTTCCCACACGTTTCTGTGTGGGCGAGCAAATGCATCGGCAAGCACTTTTCACTCACACACACGCACACACACAGGCACACACGTTGATTAACACAATGTCTCTCCTCGCAAACGCACGCACACGCACACACACACACACACACACATTGATGGAAACAATCTCTCACCTCAAACACACACACCAATATAATCATACAAATAAAAACACACACACACACACACACACCAACACACCCCTACAAATACACAAACACACACACACACACAAACACACTCTCTCTCACTAATTTCATTGATGGGTGTCTCCGCTGCCTGTGGGCTCTCAGCTGCTCCTGTCCCTGACTTGGACCCCGGCCCAGGGTAGGGGCTGTGTATGGGGTCGGGGGTCCACCCGGGGGTACAGTAGAGAGGGGGGGGGGACTGATGATTGATGACCTGGGCCACATTGGGGTCCCCGACCGCAATCCCGCCCCCCCCCCTCCTCTCTTCCTCATCCTGCCGCAGTGATGTCACCGCCATGTTTTCCGGGGTGTGTATGTGTGTGTGTGTGTTAACGTATGTGTGTTAATGACTTAGTGTGTGTTCAGTTTCTCTTTGCATACATTTCGGTGTGTGTGTGTGTGTGTGTATATATGTGTGTGTGTTAACGTGTGTGTGTTAATGACTTAGTGTGTGTTCAGTTTCTCTTTGCATACATTTCGGTGTGTGTGTGTGTGTGTGTGTGTGTGTGTGTGTGTGTTTGTGCGTGCAACGCACCCTGAGTGATACACAACGCTCGCTGTGTTGTGTGATACGTGCAAAAACAGGAATTCCTGAGTGAGGCGACTGGGATACACCGGTGGGTGGGAATGATTTATTTTTACGCTACTGCAATCCTTCATCGGAACAAGGGACTGGTTTTACTCTACCGGGTCAGACGACGCGTAAACCTGGGATATAAACCACATCGCCACAGTGAGGATTTGTTCATAAAGCACGACTATCCAAGTTCCATATTTTATGGATTGTTAGAAGGGTGGACGAACAACAAAACACACTCCTGATAAATGACGAGTACGTTTGAGAGTCTGTGCTGGAACGCAGTAGAACTCCAGCAAAAGGAGAGCCCTTTTCTTTTGGTCTTAAATGACACAAAAACATCTTAACTACTACTCCATCGTCACCAGCAGGATCCATTTCCAAAATGAGCGCAACAACACCACCACCACCGCCGCCACCAATGTCAACTCATTTCCTGTCATGTCACGCGATACACAAGACAGGGGGGTACACTGTGAGCGCCCCGGGCTCGCCCCGAGCATACTGTACGAAAATAAATAAACAAAAAGTAAACACGGCCCCCCCGAAGCCTCACAGTGCCCACACAGTGCCCCCTATATCCACACCAGCAGGACTCTCAAGGACGACACAAGCATAAAACGTGCTCCCCTCTGGGTTGTAAAAAGGGGGTCGGGGGGGTCGGGGGGGGCTGACCCAAACAGAGGGGCCCTTTTAGCACGGGGGGCCACGGTGGTTCATCCAGGAGGAGCCCATGCCACCTCGTGCTCCCGACCGACCGAGCAGCGTGGCCGCCAGAATCTCCCATCCCGGACAGGTACCCAAAACATTTACGTTGCGTCAATGTTGACCGTTGACGACCACATCTGCAAGCATTTCAAGGGGGCAAGGGGGGGGGGGGGGGAGTGGGGCTAGGTGTTTGCGGTTCCCCTTGTTGTTGTTTTTAGAAGCCCCGCCGTTCATGTCAGGTGTCGAGGAACCACACGCACACGGCGCACGCACGCGGACACCATTTTGGATCCATGGGTAAACAGTGGGGAAGGGGCGAGGCCTATCTGTGCTACAATAGGGCCAGTATGCAGCCACGGGACCCCTTCGTCTTCACCGGAGATGGGTAGGATAGTGAAGAACCTTGGATTCCCAGCAGGGAAGACCTTTCGTGGCATTGCGAGTGTCCAACAGACATATGTGGCTCTGCTATGATATAAACACACATGGTTTAGACTCAGCTGCTCTGACAGCCCTGTGGGTTGAGTGCTGAATTGAACGATTGCCATTGAGGAGGGAATTTCCTGCTGAAGCAGAAGGCACGTCCACGTCCAAAGGGGATAGGCAGTCAAGACTGTGAACCGTCTGGGCCAGGCTACCCTGGCGATACAGGTCAGAAAAGGGGATTGGTATTTGGAACACATGTCCGAAAAGCAGGTTGTTATATTGTAAGATGTTTTTTACCATCAGTGAGATGGAGGAGTATATTATAGCAAACGTGCTGTGATATGACATCTTGATATGTGAAAATACCTGGCTTTCAGAAATTCAGATTACCATACCTATCGTAAGAGAGGAAGAAAGACAAATAGGCTATCGAGAGGGAGTGAGAGAGTGAGGGCGGCTGTGTGTGTGTGTGTGTGTGTGTGTGTGTGGTGAGGGGAGGGGGGGTATATTTAAAACCAAGTCATATTGCATCCTGCAGTTGTCCTCATATGCCCCCTAACCCAGTCAACTCAAAAACCAATGAATGTGGGAGCATCGCTGTAGCTCTCCCAATTTCTCCCAAACGTAGGCCTTAAATGCGCTCTGATTGTGCAACACGGCGTTTGGTTCGATTGATATTAACTTCTTCTTCGTCTACGTGGTCACACGTCGCGCCACTGTATTCCTTTACTTATTAATTCTAATACGCTGGGGGGGTTGGACATGCGGAGACAACGCTTCACAACGCAGCACGTGGAGCATCTACTGCGGTATGACTGGCGGCGCATCAAAGGGGCTGAAATCTAATTTGGTCTGGAGCTCTTACCGCCGATGACACGAAACACAGTCGGACCTTTTGTGCGTAGAGCTGCCATGTCGCCGGAACATTAAGGCTGGCTCTTCCAGGGCAAAAGGGAACCACGGGGAGGATAGACGACACAAACAAAAATAATTAAGCCCGCTCGAGTTGTGATTATGTAATGTTATTGGCGATTTGGTCTGCAGTTAAAAAAAAAAAAAAAAAGCCGAGCCAGAAGGGCCTGTTTCTCATGCAATGATGTCATGTTGGACGGTTAGCAAGACGGGGGGGGACGTTGTATTCCTTCCTAGCAGTCATGCATACACAGGCCTGCGTGTTTGCTAGTGCTAGTGCACAAATGGCTTGAATAAATGGCTTTAACCAGCCAAATCTCGGGTCATAACATCGGAGCGGAATTGCAATATCAAACCACCGACACGTGACATTAATCTATATCACAGACGATACATTTCCCCACGTTATGTTATGTTAACGTAGCGGTCGCCCAAGTCCAATCGTATTGTGTCCATTCGTGCGTAAAGCAGAAATTTCGGTTTCAATCTGCATAATGCCTGCTGCGACTGTGCGGGAGCGAACCCATGTAGCGTTGTTGCTCGGATCCTCATCCTCCTCCTCCTCCGCCTCCCCCGGTCCCTGCCTTCCCTCTCCCTGTCCCCACATGGACAATGAATGACCCCCGCTTGGGGAAGAACGGGCTATGGTCGGACCACCAAGACAAGCTATAAGCTTTTACCGCGTATAGGACACCACCATAATAACAACAACACTATCTCTCTGGGTCAATTGTAGTTTCTGCAAAACCCTCCGCTTACCTCATCTCGCCATTCCCTAACAGACAAAAGCAGTTGCGGAAGCGAAATTAAATAAATTAATCATTAGACCCAACAATCACAATGAAAACAGTGCCTGTTACTGTGAACCTATAAACAACTTACTCAACAAAACGTGGGAATTATGCTCCAAGATGCATGTGAACGTTTGCTCCCTGTTGTGGATGCCCCAACTTCACTTGTATGCGGCGCAGTCGCGGTTCCTTCAGAAACACCTCCCATGACGGTCCGATGTGAGGATAAAATCACCGGAACCGGTTCAAATACCAACGGGCTTCATTCAAATGACAACGGACCGCCATCCCCGAGACCTGCACCTTCTCAAACACAGCGATTTGATGTTGGAAAGAAAAAAGGAATAGAGCCCTACCGTTAGTGAGCGCCCGATGCTAGTGGCGGGACGGGATGGGAGCGGAAGCTGTGTTCTGGTGCTCCCTCCACCTTGTAAAGTTGATGCTGCAGTTTTACACACCACGGCAGCATCCCACTCACACACCGCTGCTGGAGCGCAACCCAAACACGCTGCCTCTCTCGGACCACGCACATTCAGCGCGCCGCCTGGCACACACGAGACGTGACACGCCACGCCCCCTTACCGTGGCGTTGTGTGTAGTTTTATTATTGTGTTACAAGTAGTGGGGTTTCGCGTAGAGAAACATGAATCAGATCATTTCATATATTTCTCATGTTTTTTTTTTTTTTGTGTGTGTGTGTGTGTGTGTGTGTGTGTGTGTGTGTGTGTGTGCAGTTTGCTTATTGCAAGGATCTCACATGCGCACACAAAAACCAATACTCTCCCACAGCAATATCGCAGGCTGTAGACATAAACCAACATAATGGCACTATATACTTCTTTCAACTTTCAACACGAGACAGATAGTTGACAAAAAAAATAGCTGTTGTTTTATTTTCTACCTCTTCAAAGTGCTTTTAGATATATCTCTAACCGAGGTTTATTTTTGGCTGCTCCGCAGACCCATATATGTCAACAGAGGCATCTGTTAAATAAGCGCTAATGCAGCAGCAGCACATGTTAACCTTTTAATGAAGACTCCTGGGTCTGCCCAGGTCGTGTCGGGAACCAGAGCTCAGAGGGTCGCTTGTTTTGTACTCCAGGTTGCCAGGTTGGCTTCTTTATTTATTTTTGTGTGTAGGTACTTTTCAATGCGCTGACCGTGGTGCTGTATGTGCAAGAGAGCCTAAAGCACCCTGAACCTAACCCCCCCTTGACTGCACCCCCTTCCCATGAGGCAGGGATGAGCACATAGCCAGATTTACACCTAAACCCCACAGGAGAATTTCGGCCCAATTAAGAGCTTGATCCTAACCAGTTTATGCAACTCCTCTCTCTCTCATTATGTAAGAACGTTAGGTGACTGATCACATCTGTACAGGGGGATGACACACCTGGCAGCCACCGGTGTCAATCAGGGTCACTAGACCAATCAGGTTCTTGCTGATTAACAGAGCCTACTATTAGCCTACTCACAAACAGTGATATGTATGATGAAAAAAGGGGTAGGTCAAACCGAGAAAAAGAAAAAAATAATTTAACGATAGTCTTTAAAACTGACATCATATATACTTTTTCTCATGTTTTCATTTTGTGCTCAAGATCTTTTATTTTCGTTAATATGAAATTAAAAGGGCACTAACTTATTTTGATGTTTTACAATTCCGGGCAACAGATTCATGATAAAAAATAAATATATATATTTGAAAATTGGACAGGCCCTCAGAAATTATGGTCAAGCCCTCATCATCGTATTTGTTCCAATATCAACCTTGTCAACCAAAGGGCGTTCGCTGCCTTGACACTGGGATCCAACCCTGTGTCAAGAGGCACCCAGAGGGGAAATGTAAATGACCATGTGGCTGTATCTATACCTCAGCCCAGCCCTGGAGAGAGAGGGTGGGACGAACACAGTCAGTTCTACACAGTGTTCAGCGCACAACTAATCATGATCTTGTGATATCCCCAAGCCTGATCCCAGCCACATTCCTTTGTGGTGCTTGTGCCTGTATATACAGATGTACGTACGTGCGTGCGTGCGTACACACACACACACACACACACACACACACACACACACACACACACACACACACACACACACACACACACACACACACACACACACACACACACACACACACACACACACACACGAATTCTTCCATGGAGGAAACCAAGTCACATTTCAACACCATCATGTGAGTAGGAGGGGGGAGGCGGGGGGTGCTCCTTGTGGGATTTCTTTCGGCCAGACACGATGACATCATGTGTATTTCTCACCCTCATACTTTCCAGACCAGTGAGAGATCCTGAAAATTATATATGAAGACATTGTTGTACATTTTTGGAATTATGCTACCATGTTTGGCCATAGGAATTGTTTGAGTATATAACTATATATATATCGAATGAGGTAACTATATATATCGTATGAGGTAATGCTGTGTTGTGGGTAGGGGTGGGGGGTGAGAGAAAATGATTTGATTGGCTATGCAACAGTCCCACCTACAGGACTCCATAAAAGGCTGAATTCAACTCCTTCAACACCACAGATGAACGAAGAACATCTTTATTGTTTCTGCCGGGGTAATAAAAGTAATATACAGTGAACACCATTTAAAAAAAGCTAAAAGATTTTTGATCCCTCCACAGTGCAAATATGTTATGGTGTGTGAGTCCTTTCAACTGATATGTATATAATCAAAAACAAATACAAACTTACAAACTAAACTTTAAAATGTAGTAAAATAACATTCTGATCTTTGGCAACTAACTTCACTTGAAAAAGGCAACAATTTCAGTTAAAAGGCACTTCAGTTAAAAGGCCACGCTAATAAAGGCTCCAAGCATGTGGTTAGCCGGCTGCTATAGCACTTGCTGCGGCACTAGCTTTGTGCGTGTGTGTATATAGGTGTCTCAGCTGAAGTCTCTGTTGGTGAGGATCACGGGAGCCACCAGGGTCCACAGGTAGATGGAGAGACCCAGCCAGCTGGAGCAGATCTTCACCCACACGGCCGGCATGGTGGTCCTCATGTACTGGTAGTCTGAGTCGGGCCTGGTCGGAGGGGGGGGAAGGAGGGATGATATACACGGTGCCACTGCAATACCGGTGCCTCAGTGCCGTATTAAGGGCACAGAATACCAAGCTTCCTTAAATGTGTTGTTTACCAGAGATCTAGAAATAGGTTTCTTCTTGGAAAAGTTTAAACCTAAACATTTCCCCTCTCCCTCTTATAGACAATATACATTCAATTAGAAATCACATGATTATTACATTTCTTTACGTACACAGGTGTTTTATTCCCATTTCTATCAAATGTATAGAAAAAAAAAGAAGGAAAAAAGTTATAGACGTTGACAACCATTTTACCCCTGGATCAATAAAGTTATCCAATATCTGAATCCATCAAAAATGAAAAACGCAATTAAACCGAACAAAAACAACAACAAAAAAAAAAAGTAAAAAAGGGAAAACAACACGTAACCACATGAGCCGGAGGTACTCACAGGTACCAGTTGGTGAGCGTCATCATGATGTGCAGCGAGGCGAACATCAGGCAGAGGTGGAAGAAGGTGTAGTTGTAGGTGACGGCCTCCTCCTCGTTGTCCACGGCGCGCCGCACGCCGTCCTCCCCCTCCGCCTCCTCGTAGCCCGCCGTCAGGCCCTGGCCCTCCTCCGTCAGCATCAGCTTGTTCACCGCAGTGTTGTTGGAGGAGCGGAGGCTGCAGGGGGGGGGGGGTAATACACAGACAGACAGACAGACAGACAGACAGACGATATTTTACATTCAAATCACATTCATACTTCTATACATAAAAGTAGAAAAACACAGGATAAGACTTGGATATTGACTACACTTGCCCTCTATAGGTTGAACACATGCTATGGCATGAGCCATTTGAGACATTCCGCTAACAAAGCCACCATTAGAATGTTTACGTGGCGATGCGGGGACGCTGATTGGTTGCGCACCGGGGGGGGTCAAAGGTGAATACCGTTAAACTTTTGGCAACGGCAGAATCCCCGGCACGGTGCTGCTCTTGCATCAAAAGTGCCGGTAAGCTCTTTTGCAAATATCATAAAATGATATTATCGTTGTCAAGCCAACGGCATGTTAACTAGGGCTACTCAATTATGGAAAAAAAAAATCATAATCACGATCATTTTGGTCAATATTAAAATCACTATCATCCAAACGATTATTTTTGAGTTCAACAGGATGCATTTATTCAGCATTTCTCTCAACTCAACTTTGAAATTTCTCCTTCAAAAAATACACAAAATCTTCAAATTGAAAAAAAAATTCAATTCGAAAATAATGTACAAATACATATGTATCCAGCTGTGTATGCAAAACATTTAATGGAGTAAAATAAACAGAGTTTGTTTGGTGATCGTTTGATGCAAAGATTGAAATCACGATCAAAATTCACGATTCATCGCACAGCGAGCAGCGCCGCGACCAGGGCCTACCTGGCGTAGAGCGTGCAGAACAGGAAGATGGCCAGCCCCACAGCGTCCGAGGCGTCCCACCACTGGACGCTGCCGGGGGCGGGGGTGGGCGCGGGGCCCGGGGCCGGGGTGGGACTGGTGTTCACCAGGCTCAGCAGGCTGGGGTTACACTGGCGGTCTGTGGGAGGGGGAGGGCAGGGGACTCATTGATCGGACACAGGTTCAGGTACCCAAGAACTCTGGACTTCGAACCCATAATGCTCCTCATATTGCACATTTCAATCCATTTACTTGATTGACTTTATTTTATACCGTTTTGTTTTACCTTAGCACTATTTAGAATTTAATTCTTGTAAATATTACTATTTTATTTTATCTCATTTGATATTGTGCAGACTGCGGCGCACCTTGTTCTTCATGAACTGAAACTCCCTCACCCCACTGCAAAGTGTGGTTCACTGGGTATCCTGGGTACTCACTAGGGTTGTTAGTCATGGCCGACCAGGTGATGTACATGGTGTAGAGGGAGATGAGGGAGGCCTGAAGCAGGCCGGAGCTGGGCTGGGCCTCCTGTTGGACACAACACAAAAGGACAACCAATAAATAACCACGGCCAGGATGTTTACCAGGATCGCTAGGCAGCCTTTTTTTTTTGTTCAACGGTTAAAGTGCTTTTTTCCGTCTCTGCTTCTCCAGATAACGCGTTGACGTTCTGTTTATGTTATGTTGTTATGAGCGATAGCGGTGTAGGAACAGGCTGGAGAGCGGAGAACGTCACTACCCTTAGTAGTGTTCAAGGCCAGTTCTGATGACTGAAGGACCCTAGCCTAACTCAATTTGTGTGTGTATGTGCATGCCTCGACTGTCTGGTGTGATTTCAATAAGTTGGATGGGTGCTTGCAACCCTTGAGGGGAGGATGCACAGACAAATCAGTGTATTGCAAACTCATTAAAAGTAGAGTAGTAATAATGCAAGGGACATCACTGGTAATAGTCCTGTGAGACCAGCCAGATATTCAAGTTTGTGTTTTCTAATGACGCTCTTGCACACTTTACTCTTGCAGAAAACAGTTGTAGGCAGAGCAAAAACTTTTTTTTTTCTCTAAGAAAAGCCTTCTGGGATTATTCCTGCCCATCCTTTCACATTGTTAACCATGAGAATCCCGGACGAGAACGGCAAGGATGGGAATCACCTGGATTTTGGGCAGGATGGCCACGATGGAGACGATGATGGAGAAGAGGAGGTTGAGGCTGATGAACACCTTGTGCTCGGTGCAGTCGTCCGGCTGCGTGTAGAAGACGTAGAGGAGCACCATGGAGGCGAAGGCCAGAATGTAGTGGAGGATGGTGAAGGACAGCAGAGCTGAGAGAGAGACAGAGCACAGCGGACCATGTTGAAGGACAGCAGAGATGAGAGAAACAAAGCATAGTGCAGTGCTTCTCAACTCTTGGGCGGCGACCTTAAGTGGGTCGTGGACTTGTTCTGAATGGGTCGTGGAATGTGTAGTCCAAAAAAATAAATAAATAAACAGACTGCAGAGCTGAGAAAGACATAGAATAGTGAGAGAGATAGAATCTCAACGTTATATTGTCCTGTTGCGTTCCTCTCGGTTCTAGGAGGTATCTTGGAGGTTTTGACTACTTTGGCCGCTACGGTTACCTGCAAACCAGCACTTGCTGTTCCCGTCCTCAGCCCTCTGCAGCCAGGACTGGTTCCAGGAGTGGGCGAAGTCCACCAGGAGGATGAGCTGGATGATGATGAAGCAGAAAGAGCCCACCGCGCCAAAGGAATACCAAACTGAAAAGATACAATTATAATAGGGATTAGAATCATAGTTCAGATTCATAATGACCCCATTTGACACAACAGTATGGGCAGGTGAAGATAAGGTACTTCAGGTCAGTTATTGTGCAAGGGAAACATCTGTATCGAAAGATCTATAGCATACCTGTGGTAAAAATCCCGTCTGGAATGAAGAAGGCTCCAACAGTAATACCAACCAGTATGAGAAACTTAAAGAACCAGAATCTGTGAACATAAAACACAATAGTTTAGAGCAAAAACAACTCGTGGGTGTATAATGGACGTGCATTACCAAAGCCCCACCACCAGGTGGCGCCACTCTTCTTAATAAACCATGCTAAGTGCAACGTAACCGTACCCATTTTGGATGGATGCTCGCGGGTCCTTGCTGCTGCGCACGCGGATCATGATGATGGAGAAGAGGAAAAAGAAGCAGGCCATGGCGAAGCACATGCGGTACACCGCCTTGTAGCCCACCATCAAATCACAGTTCACCTTGTTTTCTATGGTAGGTATGCTGACCCCTTCCACACAGAACCCGGGAATCTGATGGGCAAACATGAAAATGAGGTCAAGTAGTTGAACGCATGTTATTGAAATGAATAAATATGATATGAATATCCAAGATTATTATTATTATTTTGTTTGTTTGGTTATTTTGTTTTTGTTGCATTTATTCCACCTTTTGTTCCAGGGAAACAAATCAATCCTCATTATAAATTTTTTTTTAAAAAATTTAAAGTCAGCCTTCAGCCCATCACAATATCTTTGAATGACCACAAGTTCAATCGTACGCATTTACAAAACTACCTTTTAGTCAAACCTTCTTTCCCATAACCACGATTATTTCTGTGAGAAAATTTCAGAATTGATTACCGATGGCCATCCGACAAATCAGTGCATCCCTATCCTTCTTTCTTTGCTTTTTTCGGACTATTAACCCACTGAGAGCTCATCACAGGACACAGCACCTTCTTGAGCTGCGTCTCCATGCCGGGGAGGACCATGAAGACCGAGACCAGCGCCCCCAGCAGCAGGAGGAAGGAGAAGGCCAGCCGAGTCACCGTCGAGTTGTAGGCCGACGGGCAGCATGACGACAGCAGACAGGGGGCCGAGCCGCACAGACACGATGCCTGGAGGGGGGAGAAGTCATGAGAGTAACCCCAAACGGAACCATCTACAGCCTTATGGTTAAATCTAACCCTCTCTCATGGTTCAAATCAACCCTTGTCACTTCTAACCAAGACCTGAACCGAACCATCGCTGGCCTAATACCTAGATTAAACCATCTCTAACCTAATCCCTGAAAGCATCCACAGCTTCAATTTCGTGTGTGTGTGTGTGTGTGTGTGTGTGTGTGTGTGAAAGAGAGATAATCAGTGTAATGCATGCATGACTTGCAGATGTCTTTGGCTCCAAATTGGTCAACAATACATCTATTATGAAGCCAACGTGCCACACTGCTTAACAAACCCTTCACATAAAATCCAGGTCACATGGTTGCCATGTACGTCCTGAAGTCAGTCTGAAAAATCCACGATACAGGTTAGTTAGTTTACATTGGACATTCAGAAGCGACACAACCATGAAGAGGTGTACCTGGTGGGACTGAACCTTTAGATTAAGATCAGGATACTAAACTCAACATTGTCGAGCCTGGGCGGTGAAACTAGTTTGAAACCCGGAAATCCCGTATTTTCCTTGTTTGTCGAGACTACTGCGCCTAACTCAGATAACCGTCCTACACCACTTCGCGCTATGTTTTACCTGGATAAAACAACGAATTCCACACGGACAACTATATTTGAGTCACAATAAAGATGTGTACAACGAAAATTGGCCTAGAAAAGGTTGACGCGTTTTTAACAAGTTACTTACAAGATACAAGCCCATACTTTTAACACAATTGGTTTGTTAGATACCTGTTTAAGAAAGCTGTTACTTTAAACTTACGCAGCTGGCAATCGAGCACAAAGCCATACAAGCTCCCATGTTGTAGTATTTTTTAAATCCAACAGAAACGAAACTAAGATTAGGGAGCGATCACTGGTGTTTTGAGGATAACAACATGGCCTTTCTTTCAAATCGTTTTTTTTTCTTTTGCAACTGAAACCCAACACCCCTGATCTGATTGGTTCTTAGTAGCTGTCACGCCAAAGTTTTGACCAAACCCGCCCCTTTCCTTCAACGCATACAACAACAATTAGACACGTTATTAAAATGCATACCTGTAGGCCTACATTCAATAGCCTTTCCCTGCATACAATCAACACTAGGCTTATTGTAGTTAATAATTTAAATAAACATTTACATGCATGCATTTAGCAGGCTATATCCAACGCAACAAGTGAGCAGCAGTATATGCAGTTCGTGTTTAAACGCAATTTTTTGGCTTATATATCAACAAAACGCCTCAGGCCACTTCCAAATATCAAATACGTAACACATTATGGGCCATTTAACTTCATAGTCTAATTCTATTATATTCTCATCCCAATCATTCGTATCCTGCGGCTACCTTGTACCTCGAACGGTGCTATTAAATCCAAATCATTATCATAACGTAGCTATCATTCTATTTTTAAGATATTCTAATCTAGTGTACCATATTTTATTCAACAAAGTCCTAAGAAGAGACCAAACTCTCATCAATATCCTCTCTCCTCCGCCCGCCTTCGACGGACGGCAGCATCTGCTCCGACTGAAGGTCAGACACTGGAGCAACAGGGGGCTCCCATCTGCCGCCGTCTGCCCTTGAGGAGAAACACAGCGCGCTGCACTAGAGCTATATTAAAGCACCTGTGAACGAGGAGCTGTCCGTCCAAAGATAGCTCCCGTTTCATCTCCTCTGCACCTCCACACGCACGCACGCACGCACGCGCACACTCATGCAGGCAGGCACACACACACACACACACACACACACACACACACACACACACACACACACACACATACACACACACACACACACACACACACACACACACACACACACACACACACATGCACAGACAAACACACATGCACATACACACACGCACGCAGGCGCACACTATCACAAATGCGCTCGCGCACACACACACACACACACACACACACACACACACACACACACACACACACACACACACACACACACACACACACATGCATACACACAGTCACGCGCAGGCACGCACGTCAGGACACAAGCATTATTTGTATTTGTTGCATCAGACATGCATTTAGTTTATGTCTGTGTGCTTTGATTGTGCCATGTCAATGTTTTTTTTTAATTCGATGTACATTATGCAATTAAACCTGGTTTATAATGTGAACGTGCAGTGCATTCCCATTAAATTACGTTATGCTCCCTCATGGGGAAATTGTAATAGGTTATTCTAGAGGCTGCTTTACGCATAAAATCTGAAGATAAATTGGGCATAGCAAATACATCAAAAACAACCTGTTGATCGATAGGCGTATACAGCAGCATGTGCATGAGCTGTATTGGTCACTGTATAGTCGCTTCAAACACAATGCCCATTCTCTCTCCCCATTGGACAGAGTGGCGCTGCTACCATCTGGCGGTACGCGCCAAACCTGTGCTCGCGGGCTCTGGATTCTTTGCGGCAAAAAAACATTTCATTTGTGTGTTCCTGAAATTGACTTCGATTGTATATTATTACTTCAAATAGAATCACACATCAGGAACTGCGTTTTTTGTTATTCCGGAGATCTTGTGGCGGCAGTGCCCCCCTCTCGGTAAAACCACTATGGTTGAAACCTTTCCATTGCGCTCTGAGAACGCGCACTAAACCGTACGGGTGCGTCAACGTGGGATCTGTTCACTTAACGTGACCGCGGACCGCTGCCAGGCGTTTTAAACGTTTTTTTACACACAATTTGTTTCATGGAGGCAACATCAAAAACACCGTAGGTTTATTTCTCGTGCGCGGAGAGTGCGGTCACCGGAGGATAGTTGCAACCTTGGACTTTTCCCTCGTCACGCGCACTGACAGTGGGTGAGTAGCTGATGGGGCCATGTATTGCGAACATGTTACATTTACTCTACAAGTAGCAGTGCTGCATAACGCCTGGACGTGCAACAATTAGTCTCATACGAAGTTGATCAAACATGCATAATGTAATGAGCATGTAATAACAACAGAGGAAGGCTAGTTAGTGTGTGTGTGTGTGTGTGTGTGTGTGTGTGTGTGTGTGTGTGTGTGTGTGTGTGTGTGTGTGTGTGTGTGTGTGTGTGTGTGTGTGTGTGTGAGAGAGAGAGAGAGAGTCCTGCTGCCGCTGTCCTGCTGTTATTAACGCATGAATACAAACATAAAAGAGTCATAACAACTGCTTCGATGCAACGAAAACAAAGGCACTCGGTCTGTTTTTGCATTGTGCATTATTTGTGATTTCTGAGAAAGTACATCTGTGATTCAATTGGGTGAAATGTCCTATGCAGGGCTGTATAATATGCGCCTACCTGCCACCTGACCAAAAAAAAGATTGTGATGGGGATTTTACGGTTGCCAATAATAAAAACGCTAACGACTGTTGACATTTCTTTCGTAAAGTCTACCAGCGTACTGTCGCTGTGTTGTTCTTTCCGCTGCACGAGCCAGCAGTAAGGTCGTCATCGGTTGTTCTTCAATCTGCTTTTGTGTAGGCATATCGCACTAATGACATGTACTTAGTCTTTGGTATCATCGGTGTATCATTTGCCAACAATGAGACGCATCAGCGTGCAAACAATGCTCTTGTCTCCATGGGCTGCACTTAGTTTGTTTCCAGACTTGCATTATGTTGTAGCCTATATCTGCATGACAACATTGAAGGACAACTCGAAGCTTGTGGCCTGATTGGTTGTTATTTGGTCGATTTGTCGTCTGGTTTAATAACCAAGAACCAATTATACTGTCTTGTTTATTGCAATTGTATTTTGCGTTTAAAATAAAAAAAAAATTCTCACAGTTAATACATTCAATTTGAAAACAAAACAAAACAGTGTATGTTAGTCAACCATGAAAGTCAAAACAGTCTACCCTGTCTCAATTCACAGGGTTTCAATTTCCCCGAAGTGTGCTATATTATTCTCCGTAAACAACAGGTTGTTTCACAGACTACTCAGGTAAAGTAGTACTCCACCACCTTCCTCATCAAGTGGCCCTCGTCAACCTCTTCTGCTGTGACCGTTTGTTAATTATTTAACTAATCAGTGATTCAGATTGGAGGGAGGCTTATCCTGATCAATGTAGTCACCGGCCTGTGTTTTTTCAGTGATTGCCCTGCTTGCTGTGTGTGTCATTTGATTTCTGTTTTGACTAACGTTTGTAGCTTCCATTTCAGTTAATTCACTGTGTAGAAGTCTATCACACATGTACACATACATGCACACACATGCATGCACACACAAAACATACATGCATGCTATGCACACACACACACACACACATGCACAGACACACACACACACACACACACACACACACACACACACACACACACACACACACACACACACACACACACACACACATACACACACACACACACACACACACACACACACACACACACACACACACACTGACTGTATAATTGCCTTTTGCTGTTCTCACACTCAAACATGCAACCTTTGGATAAAAAATGTAAAATCAACGTCCATCTGTCGTCTGTCCCATTTAATTTGACCACACAGAAGTAAATTATATCGTGATTGATTCTGGGCCTTTTTGTCCTCTCCATGATTGACGCCCACCGTTCATGTGTTGAAATACTAAGTTGTTCATTATTGCTCCGTATTGACCACACTGACCTATACCAGTTCCATGACCGTCCGCTACTGACTTCTGTAAAGCCCAGCGCCCTTTAGTGTGACCTATGTACTTGTTGCACCATTCACCCTGCCTGACTTTCATCTTGCAGGGTGGGGGAGGGGCTGGGGTTTATGGAGGTGGGGGGGCGGGGGAAGGGGGGGGGGGGGGGGGGGGGGTTATTTCCCAGAAGGAGTCGGCCATGATGTCAGTCTGACTAAGGCGATGTTGTTCCGAGCAGAGAGAGAGAGTAGATAAGAGGCAGAGGCTGGTGCTCAGCTCCATAGCACAGGTCCGGGCAAAATAAATGCTTAATGGGCCCTGCTGTCCTCCATCTAGCGCTCTCAGACCTGTGGCCACTCAAAGCGCTATTGAATCATTGCCTCACGTTCACCCGTTCATACGTCCATTGGTACAGCGACAGCCGGCAACTATCAGCCTGTCGGGAGCAGTTAAGGTTAGGTGCCTTGCTCAGGGACACCATAACACTCGACTAGGAGGAGCCATGGGAGTGATGTTTTATATTGGGCGCTATGGGCACACAGAATCCGTCAGCATATCGTTTCACAGTTCCCGCCCACAAAAACGATGATTGGCTCAGTGAAAACTCATCAAGCCGAGTACTCCTCAAGACAACACGATACCAGACACTGAAGCGCAGATTATTGTTTTCACAGTTGGAGGGGATTCAGATGCTGGACGCGGGCAAGGGGAGACGTCCAAACAGATGCTATTGCCCCCGTCGCAGCTCCTGAGCCTCGGCTCAGCTCACTGATCACCTTGATGCACCCCTCAAAGTATTCAATGCAGGCCATGGAGCTGAGCTGAGAGTTAGTCGATGGGCGTTTGAGCCGTGCTAGGAAATGAACACAATACAGGTCCCAACTCTGCACGCCTTTTTTTCAGAGGTTCATTTAGTTGATTAGCCAGTGGAGCCCCCTTAACGAAGAGGGAGAGGTTCAATAGGGGCTTGAATTGCACTTCAAACCAGCATGGTCGATTAGGTTGTGCTTTTTTGTGTTTGCAGCAAACAGCTTTTTTAATTTCGCGCACAACGGCAACGATGAATACTTTGATGATGATTGATGCTGGTGCATTATTCAAGGGAGCCAACACACAGGGCCCCCACTTCACCACCATTAAGGTCCCCGCTTAATGTGCGCGTGTGTGTGTGTGTGTGTGTCTGGATGTGTGTGGGTGTGTGTGTTGTCTGCTCCTTGTCCTTTTTATTGGCAGGCCGTGTCTAGGCATGGGCAGAAACAGCCAAGTTATGTCACATGTCACTATCAATGTTCTGTGGTCGGGTGCATTCTTGCAAGTGTGTTCGTATTTGTGTGTGTGTGTGTGTGTGTGTGTGTGTGTGTGTGTGTGTGTGTGTGTGTGTGTGTGTGTGTGCGTGTGTGTGTGTGTGTTCCTTCTCAGTTCCTTCGCTTCCCCAAACATAACGAACAGACAACAAGTGTGTGTGCTAAAATATTTATACTGGTTGGACCAAGGCATGGATCATATTGTTCTTCCAAAGTCACATTAGTAATTCATGCATTCTTCCACTCATATATATATATATATATATATATATATATATATATATATATATATATATATATATATATAAACAGTTGCATTGTGTCATCGTGTATCTCACACTAATACCCTCACCACTGATGATCACCAAGCCCGGGCAGAAGAGCCGGGATTGAATGAATCTTTAATATCAAAAACGCTGATCTGAGACCAGAGCACAGAGCGCTCTCCTCCCTTTCCCTCCCTTTTAGACTGAATGAGAGAGTAGCAAAGATCAATAACGACAGATCATACAGCAGAAAGCGCCCCCATCGTTGTGTCATAACATCGTCACACACACTCACACGGAAGAATCCTCTCCTAAACTCTATTACCTAATCACTGCTATTATCTGGGTCCAGACTAGACCAGGCTGTAGACCAGCCGATTAATCACGCAGACCATGCATGGATTATATGGCAGTCCGCCTCGCTGTGGCCCTACAGCTTGCAGTCTATACACTATAAAAAGGAGCTGGGGGACGGGGGGGGGCATTTAGTTTCGCGATTAACCTAGCATGAAACGAGGCTGGCAGAGTTGAACCGTGGCCCTGTGATGTGATAGGCCCCTGCCAGCTACCCCTGGCAGACGTCGGGTTGGATCCCCACTCGGTGCAGAGTGTACTAATTGCTCTAAATTGCTATGCATCCGTTTGTTGTGATTGACCGTCCACCGGGAGAAGCCATCCTGCAATCTTTCTCATGTTTTTTTTTTACCCATGTGAAAGGGTACACTTTGTTTTTCCCGGCCAAGCGTGAATCCCCTCCTTGTTTGCAGCCTCTCCCGTACTGTGTCATTTCTTGTTATGTATTTTGTGTGTTTCCCTTTGCACTTTGAAATTGGCTTTAATTAGCAGAGGAGTCGTTGGGTGTCACGAGAACACTTTCCTCTGGCTTTGTGGTTTATCAACAAAAGACGATCCCCCCCCCCCCCCCTCCGACATCAGTAAAGAGTGTTGGGTGGTGAGGGGGGGGGGGGGGTCCATTAACAGCCCTTTATCGTTGCAGTCTTTACAGCCATTGATTTGTTCATTTTAGCGACACTAAAGCTGGCTTCAAAGAGGGGGGATTGTGTTCTAAATGTTTCAGCCACATACCGAGGCTAATCGGACGACCACACTGCCTGCTCAGTTTTTGTGTGTGTTTCGTCTTCTTACGTAGAACGTGCAAGGCTACACAGCTCGGTATCGCACTTTGAGGCAAAGTCTTCAAGTGATTTTGTGACTTTGATTCCATGAGTGGGAGCTCATCGTTCATTCAAGCGGAGCAGACAGCCTGAAATGTAAAGGTGGGGAGGATAAGGGCCTATTTGATTCTGCAAGAGTGTGTGTCTGTGTGTGTGCGTGTGGAAGATTCTCAGTAAGGGGGACTGCAATCACGTCGTCTCATTAGATCTCGTCTCCCTTTCTTTGTCCTCCTTCTCTCTCTCTCTCTCTCTCTCTCTCTCTCTCTCTCTCTCTCTCTCTCTCTCTCTCTCTCTCTCTCTCTCTCCCTCTCTCTAACTCCTAGTTCTTCCTCTCTCTCTCTCCCTCTCTCGCTCTGTCTCTCGCTCTGTCTCTCTCTCTAACTCCTTGTTCTTCCCTTCTCTCTCTCTCTCTCTCTCTCTCTCTCTCTCTCTAACTCCTAGTTCTTCCTCTCTCTCTCTCTCTCTCTCTCTCTCTCTCTCTCTCTCTCTCTCTCTCTATGTGCCCGTCTGGCGACCTCTCCCCACCTCTCCCTACTTGAGCCCTCCTCTGCCTCCTCAGAAGACGGGAGTCACACCGGGTAACGGCGTTGTGCGTGGTGTAAAGGAGCAGGGTGTCTTTCACACCCCGACGGTGCCTCTGTGGCTCGGCACCTCGCCACGGGGAGACACAGCCGGGCCGGGAAGGAGAGGAAAACGACACAGAAGAAGAGGAAGAAGCAGAAGAAATCACATTTACTTCCGTGACAGGAGCAGTGGCAAAAACAATCCGCTTTCTGCTCTCTGCTCCCCCTTGTATTAGCGGCTTACAACAATAGTGCTGTTGCCATGGCAGCAAGTGCAAATTAAGCTTTAGGATGAACGGGTGGTGGTGGTGCTGGGTGATGGGAGGCG
>NC_140290.1:6250448-6285448 GCF_964030765.1 Micromesistius poutassou | reverse complement strand
ATCTTGGCAACATCGCGATGTCGACACAATACGTCGTCTGGAGTGTTGTCATTGTTGACGAGGAGGAGCGCGTGTGATAAGCATCGGCGCAATTGAAAGGGGTTAGCGCTTATGTAACCGATGAAACCAGAGAGACTGAAGTCATGACAGTCTTGAGAATAATGACACAACACAACACAAGCCAGTGCTTCATATTATCGCACGCCAATATCGCTTCTCCGTGTCAAAGTTGACATTACCTCTTCACCCCCATCTTCAGGGGTTGAAGTGACATGAGTGCGTGTGTGTGTGTACGTGTAGGTCTCCGTGTGTGCGCGTGTAGGTCTGTGTGTGTGTGTTGGCGTGTCGGTCTCTATGGGCACGTGTGTGTATGTATGTGTGTGTGTGTGTATGTGTGCGTGGTCAAGGTCTCCATATGTGTGTGTGTGTGTTTGTGTGGAGGTGTATGTGTTAATGTGTGTGTATGTGCACGCCTGTTTTTGTGAGCACAATGATCTCTCATGTCACCGGTGCTCCGTGGTGAGGCGAGAGAGCCGTCTCCGCTCAGAGACAAGGTTACATATGGAGGAACCAGGAGACAAAGAGGGATGGCTGCAGAGACAGGAGAGACAGTGAGTCGGTGAAAGGATTACACTCGTATGTTTGCCTACCAGAGGTGCTTTTTTCTTCGCGTCGCCATGGCAACAGGAGTTCACTCTGTGTGTGTGTGTGTGCGCATATGTGTGTGCATATGTGTGTGTGTAGGTGTGAGTGCACAAGTTTGTTGTGGTGTGTGCACACGTGTGTGTTGTGGGATGTGTGTGTGTGTGTGTGTGTGTGTGTGTGTGTGTGTGTGTGTTTGTACACACATATGCATTAGTGTAATGGTCTGGGTTTGTGTGCATGTGTGTCTCTGTGTATGCGAGGTGCATGCACACGTGTTTTGCACACGCCCTTGTGTGTCTGCGTACGTACGTGTGTGCATGTTTGCGTGTGCGCGTATGCACGTGCGTGTGTCTGACAGGGGGTGTAATTCTGCCTGTCATCGATGTAGCCCAGAGCTGCCTCCCTGGCCGCTTGTTGCCATGTGAGCAGACAGACTGGGCATTTCATGTTGATATTACCACACGATCACACGAGTGGAAACAGGTTTAGGACGTGCTTATGCTCGGTATTGTGGCGATATGTTTATCAATGATAAAGACACACGTGGTTACCATGCAGACACACGCGACGCACACACGCACGCATGTCTATGGTGCGGAAGAGTTGTAACGGGATATTAATACGCGCCAGTACTTCAAAAGTGTCTTAACCACTTCAGATAAGGGCCCTTTTCACCGTCACTTATTCAGTGAGTAAGTGAGTAAGTTAGTAAATAAGTAGGTGAAATGTGTTTATGTGGGGCGCCCCGGCGGCTCACCGGGTGGAGCATGTACCACATGGGAGTCATTTGCTGCATGTCCTCCCCTCCTTCCTCTCTATCTCACTCTATAATAAAGCAAAAAAAAATGAAAATGTATTTACGTTGAAGCTGTCACAGAGCGGTGATCCTAGTTTCTGTATACAGAAAATACAGAAACTAGGAGCTTGCAAAACGCAGTAACGCAGTAATGTGGCCATGTGCCGAACCGCAGCGGTGGAACTGGCCCTCAGTTCAAAGATTCCCCTGCATTCGGCTTCGGACACCCTACTTGTGATAATGTGAACACTTATGCCAGTGACTGTGAGAACAGGATTGTAGGTACATAGCGTTTTATTGGCATGTGGACGTGCCCCGACCACCTCTCTTTTCAACGCACTTGAGGTTGTGGCGTGACACCGTCCCCCCATTTGGTGAAAATATCCTCGCCTCGTCCTCGTCTTGTGAAGGTGACGCTCTGTCGCTCTCTGCCGATCAGTCCGGCCTCCACCTGAAATGGTAAAACCATAGGGCCGATCAGTGCTCGGAGCTCCAGTTAACAAAACCCCAGGAAAGTGCAGCGATCAACGGAGCGACCAGAACCGTCTTAGATTAAATAGACTGAATAACGACGTTGACAGATGAGCCTTCGCTGCCCAGCCAAGGCCAGACGGATATTCACTGCCATGTTCGGATATCGAACGTCCTGTGCTGATGTCAATGTCTTGCGTGCGTTGCATCAACTCTTTTCTCCTCGCCTCTCGCTCACATCCTATCGTTCAGGTCCTGGCCGGGTTCTGAGATGACAGAGGTGGAGCCGGTGCTGGACTTTGCCACCTCGGGGCGATCGGGCCGGCGGAACGCCCTGCCTGACATCCTGGGGTCTCCGGCGGGCGTGGGCCCCACGGACCTCCCCCTGAAGCTGGCCGAGCTCTCCCTGAAAGGTAGGCGTCGGGGCTGGGTGGAGGCTCAGACTCCAGCCAGGCATTAGTGGTGTCCAATGATGCCTGGGATGGTGTGTCATCACATTACTTTAAAAGGAGGATCATGCATTTGATCTGCATCTACACATTTACAGTGGCAATACTTGTTATTCCATATATTCTATATTCTATAGAATATATATTGTTAGCTAGCTAACAATTGTTATTCTATCTAATATTGAACGATTGTGTAAATAAACTGCAGCTCAAATTACAACAATAACAGTTCCTGTACTGAAATAAGATAAGGAGCAATACTGTATTAAGTAAGATAGACTTTGTTATTCCCTAAAGGGAAATTCAGATGAACAAACCTTTCTGAACACCAAAGTATAGTCCTCTTTTACTAGTTTCCTTTATAATCAACATAAACAACCGGGATGACGGATGTGATTGTGGTTGCAATTAGCATTGTGATCATTCGAGGGTTTGTAATCTGTGAACATTGTGAAAAGAACAGTGGAAGGAATTAGCCATTTTGCCCTTACAGTTTGTGTCTGTGTGTATTTGTGTGTGTGTGTGTGTGTGTGTGGCCGTGCGTGTGTCCGTGTATGTGTTGTGTGCAGATGGGCCGGGGGCCGCCCAGTCACCCACGGGGGAGGTTCCCCAGGCGTCGGTGGAGGGCTCGTCGGAGGGAGGCGACGGGTCGTAGGGACCACCGTGTATGACTCCCACCCACCCCCCACCCCCACCCCCCCCCACCCCCCTCCAACCCACCCTCTCCACACACCTTGGATGGGAAGGGGGGGGGGGGGGGTGCGGGGGGACCTGAAGAGTTCACAAGATGGGGAGAGAGAGAGCGAGAGAGCGTGATCGAGAGAGGAAGAGAAGCAGTGGTCCGTGTTGTGTTAGCGCTGAGTGGCATTGGCAGACGAACCCTTGTCCAGAGGACGCCGAGGACGCCCTGAGCTCAGTGATTCCTTCACGCTCGCCAGCCGCCATCTGACGCACAAACAAACAGTGACAACGAAAAAGAACCCTTTTTCACCCAGTGACTGTTATGCACCCACACACATACACACACACACACACACACACACACATGTGTATCGGTGTGGTCCGTGAGTCTCTGCCCACTCTCTCCCCCCCTGCGTTGAGTCGTTACGGTGTCTGCACTGCTGTTTTCGTAGGAGGTTGTACGCGGCGGAGCAGGAGGGTTTGGATGGACTGTGACGGTGGAAATGTACAGAGAGACGACTGACGGTTTTCCCGCCTCACCGACCCCCACGCGGTCGGCGAAGGGGGGGGGGGGGGGGGGGGGGCGGTCCTCCTTTAGGGTTCGGTTGAGGTCTGATGATGCATAGAACAGTACGTTGTTAGTCGTGGAGCATACATGTGTGAGGGGGTGGCGTTTGCGTGCATCTCGGTGGGAGGAAGACTCCACCCACGAATCAGTAATAGGCTGAATGCTGTTTCTTTTATTGAGGGTCAAGTTGGGACCCCTTCAGAACTGGACGACTGTTTGGATGGGCAAATCATGACAAAACCACCATGAATTGTGACTGTTTATTTTCCTGAAGGGGCTTGGGTCTGTGTGTGTCTGGGGGGGGGGGGGTTGCTACACCGTTCAAGCCTCGCAAGACAATTATATTAGAGATTAATATTTTGTGACTTTCCTGAAAAGATACGGCTTTTCACTGCCAGTCTTCATACACACACACACACACACGTGCACATACACAAGCAAGATGGTTTATTCAACGCCGGACCAAGGCGGCCTTGAAGAGGCTATACTTTAATTTCCTTTATCCAAAAATGTGCCTATAGTGGCAGTGTTTTCAGCCCCGGAGGTTGTGTGTTGATTCGTCCTTCTCTGACGCACCGTTAAACAATAAGAGGCTGTGCTGATATATTGTTTGCCATTACCATTCAGTCGTATTAAAACCGATTGAATAAAACTTCCTCCCATGCGACACAATAACCACAAGCGTGTTCATCCACTGTTGGATAAACTCCGGCGTCGCATATGAACTCTCAACACTCAAAGAAAGAAATAATGAATCAATAAGCGAACCGACCAGGCGCCAGGCCACCCGTGCGTGCCTGGTGTCGGCAGCATATGCCCGCCAAACGGGAAGCGAAGGAACGCGATCCCGGTGACGTTCGCCAACATGTGTTTCATGCGCCGTCGTGGCGAAAAAGAATCACACACACACACCAAAAAAAAAAAAAAAGATGGCAGCACGCACGTTCCTCGCTCCTTCTGTCCCGACACCCCCACACGGCCCGTTCTGCAGGGAGCAAAGATGGAAAAAAATAAAAAAAAGTGTTCGCACTCATCAACACTTCAACTCGACAGTGAGGGAGAGAGCCGCAGGGAATGAGAGAACATGGCCAGGCAAAAGAAAAAGAAGACGACGAAGAAGAATAGAGCAAGGAACATGGACACAGCTCTCCCGTAACACGTCTCCCTGTCAAACTGATGTCCCATCCCCGAGGCTGTACTGTACATAGGCCTATGTTTCTCCCGTGTTCACGTGTGTGAGTCATGACATGGTACTTTTCGACCGGGTAGCCTACGTTGGAGATGGTTTGTCGCTGGTTCTTGTCCGTCTGTGGTCGTGTTACTAAAAAGGGGTCTTGCCAGTCTGCTGTTGACCTTTTGTTTCTTCTCTTGTTTTGGACGTCATTGTATTATTAATGACAAGAAACTGTCCCAAATTGATGACAAAATCAGAGGTGTATTTTGTTCAGTCTTGATCTGGAGTGGTTCATAATTTAGTTTGATATCTGGATCCCATACCAATACAATGTGTTGACTTTTATCTGGTGGTGGAAAAATGCCATAATAAATCCATAGTCTTTGTATACGTTGCCTTGTATTGCCTTTAAAGTATGTGTTATCTTCACCATGGTACTTTCAGAGCTGCCCTTTTGTGTCGTGTTGTATCTGTACTGATAAACCATGACCTGTCAAGAAAGATAGTTCAAATGTCATAGAACTTCCCCTACAGCTGAGTCTTTGGTTTGTGACTTTGTGACACTTCTCTGAATGGCCCCTCTTAACCCACCCATCCCCCGTCCCCAAACACCTGCAACCTGCACAGCTGGCAAGACTTTGACTATGCCCTGACCAACTCAACCACATTCCTCCCATCATCATCGTAGGACAGGAAGAACACAGGTGTTGCTCATGACACTGATTATGGTTCTGCACCTTTAGGTAATTGGAGCATCAGGCCAGTAGATCAAACGTGTGAAGATAAGTCGGCGTCATGTGCCTTGGTACATAAAAGAGGCAGACCAATCATGAGCGTCGCCTGTGTTTGTCCGATAACAATACCTCCTGGAGAAGGGGCTATTAAACGTGTTTGTCCACAACACTGTGAGTGGTCAGTGACACTTACATTACATTTACATACACATTTACATTTAGGGCATTTAGCAGACGCTTTTATCCAAAGCGACTTATAATAAGAAAAAGTGAAACAATATATCGCTGTCGGTACAATAAGGATGTTCATAGAACCAAGTGCAAAGCACTAACAATCGCTAGGTTAACCTATTCCCTGTAAACAACAAAGATAGCTAGGATAAGATGCTACATAACTAAGTACTGTAACTAAACAATAGCTACGACATACAATAATACACTTGTACACTTTAAAGGTACAATATGTTACATTGACAGCAAATGTTTCAGATGGGTACTGCAGTCCAAACACACTTCATTGGAGAGAGTAGTCTCTGCCCACCCCCATCTTCTCAGACTCTGAGCTCACGTGGGTTTTCAGGGTGAAGACACTGAATGTACACGAGAACGCAAGATGAGCTGAGTGCTTTACATTTTGAGAATGTTGCAAGTTCTAAAACAGCTCATGTGGCAACCTTCTGTAAATCCTTCTGTCTCTCAAATACAACTCCAATATTTACTCATGTTCCAGAACAGCGGTGGTCATGGAGCTTTTCTGAAAGATGACAAGGGCTTTAGGTCGGATAGAGTCGGGTACAATCTCAGTTGAGCCAGTTCAACTACTCACTTCCGTGGCTGCAGCAGGCTGTGTTTTGGGTGCCAATTTGTTTCATTCCTGGCAACCCAGGGTACTCTGAGAATAGTGAATCATAACATAACACACCGGCCAAAACAACAACAAACACCTGACCTTGAATGGGAATGTCACAGGAGAGCATGTTGGCTGTAGCAATGTTTCTAGAGGAGCCAGTATTTCGAATTTGCATGTTACCTTAATCTCTGAAGGCAGTCATTTTATGATTTAGTATTTGTTACAGTTCCTTTAACCAAATTGAGATGTATGATTTAATAACGATTGAATAGCTTTAACAACTTTTTACTATTCAGTCAACATTTTCAGACATTGGGATTTGAAACCAGAAGCTTTCGACTGTCTGGGAGTCAAACACCCACCTTGTACATCAGAATGCATCATGGGCTTGTACAATGGGCTTGTACATCAGAATGCATCATGGGAGTTTTTCTCAGCGATACACTATTCATATTGAGAGAACCCAAAGAGAGTTGTAGTAGTCTACTCTTCAATCCTAAATCAAAGTAAATATACCATAATCTAGGCTATAACCAAAACTTTGTTTGCCACGTCACATATGACAAAATGCTGTGGCAGTTTCACACACAACCATGTCTTCCAAATGACAAATCATTTTAAGATGAATGACTAAACAATGACCAAAGAAACATTAATACAAACACATGAATGAACACTAACCCTTTCCTATAGCTACCCTTCCATACCTGGCTTTAAATTAAAACACTTGTATGTTTTTGAAAGGTGCATATGATGATGAAGATGATTCTTCAGTAATCATGATTCATGATTACTGATTACTGATTAAGGAAACAGCTGAGGAGGCGAGGTGGGTTTGGTACTACCAGCGAACACCCAATTTAAACTTTGTTCATTTCATTTTTTAGTTTTGCTCTGATAACACAGTGCACATGAATATTGAGGCTTTTTCCTCAAGGCTTCCATCCTGCAAGTGAACTGATCACAGAAGATTATTCTGCTGCCACAAGGTGGCGATGTTCACTAACATTCGGCTACCATGTCTTTCTTTGTCTTGCCTGGCGTAGGAAAGTAACCGAAAGGGAAATCACCCATTACATATTTAGTGTTATAAATCGCGACCCGCTTTTAAAAAATAAAATAAAATGAGCAAAATAAAACCAGAAACCGGTGATGTCGAAGAAAACAATGCTATTGTAATCAATATTAGTGACGAGTTAGAGAGTCGCTAGGGCGTGGGTAGGTAACCATTATACGAAGTCATGTCTCTCAGGATCCATTTATCATGACCAACACATTCCCAGCATGGCGCCAGTCAAGCGCGAGAACAACAAGCCCCTCCGTTCGTCACTACAACGCGCCAGACACGGAGCGCGCACACACGGGGCGCGCACACGCGTCTTTTCCTCCGTGTACTGCAGGTTAGCTCCTTTCTTCAAAGGATCTTTAAAGTGCATAATCACATCATGGACGATGCTTTTAAAATGATTCTGTCGAGTGCATAGAGTAACCAATCGACACAAGCGAGTGATGGATTTGGGTTTTGGTGGAATGCCAGCCACCCCCTCCGATTTTAGGCGACTTGTGTTGGCGCACCACCGATACAGTTCCCTTGGCTCGCCCGTTGCCATGTAACATGTTGCCAGGGTAACTAGCCTTGGAGGAAGCCAGTCTCTGTTGCACTGTATGGGTTCAGTCTCTCTATTGATGGTTGTAGTTGTTTCCCGTGTGTGCGAGTTCGCGCGCGCCCGTGCCCGTGTGTCTGTCCTTGGCAAGCCTTCGAGCTGTAACCTGTGTAAAATGACGGAGACATAAAAAGCCCACTTCAACATGAGACTGTATAACCTGAATTATATGATAGAAAAATATTAAAAGAAAAAAAAAGGACAATTTGATCTGGCGTAGTGATACAGCCTTCCGAAAGGAAGCAGAGAAGGAGATCTCTGTCTTGCCTATATAATTGAAATATAATTGACAGAGTGAAGTGGATATGACCACCATCTATCGAGAAAGATGTGCAGCGGTTCCATTACAGACAAATGAAGGCTGGATGTTGCGTTATCAATCGAAGCTAAGTGAATAAACAGCAGCCCGTCAGTGGCTGCTGCTATTGCACTGCCACACCAGCCCCACCTCTAACCACTTCCCTGGTTAGATGAGATCCTTCCCTCTGTTTATTCATGTACCCAGACACCCAACTCAACCGCCTATAGGACGAAGCCAATGTATCACATGCTCCTTTTTACAAAAATACAGAATAAGACAGACAGACAGACATATGGATGAGGCAGACAGCAGAGGAGGCCGACACATAGACATCGACAGCAGTGGCAGCAGACACATAGACATCGACAGCAGAATAAAAAAAAAAAAAACATTGATAGAAAGTGAGACAGTCGGGTGCACCGACAGTCTGACAGAGAGACAGGCTGACGACACTGGCACTGGGACCACAGTGGCTGCCTGGGCATGTGAGCACTCTAAGCCGGGCTGGCAGCTCCAGGGAGAAGGGAGAGGGGAGAGGGCTGGAGGAGTGAGAGGTGAAAGGGAGAGAGGAGAAGCGGAGAGGGCTGGAAGACTGAGAGGAGAAAGGAGAGAGGAGGGGTGGAGGAGTGAGAGGAGAAAGGGAGAGAGGAGAAGTGGAGAGGGGTGGAGGAGTGAGAGGAGACAGGGAGAGAGGAGAAGGGGAGAGGGGTGGAGGAGTGAGAGGAGACAGGGAGAGAGGAGAAGCCTTCACGTGGTGCTCAACGTGCCCGCTCCTAGCCTGTCGCAAAAAAAGAAAAAGGGAGAAGGAGGGTGATTTTCCAGGCTAGAGCGAGGTACGGGTGGTGGTGTGTCGTCATGTATGTTTGTACGGTCGATCGGTCTTTATGTTGTGGTGAATGCCTCAGGGCTGCTCACATTCAAGCTTTAAGAGCCCCCCCCCCGAAGGGGTTTTCTCTTGAGGTACTGTATGTGGAGGAAAGACATACGGTAGAGACAACAACATTATGGGAGTAGAAATAACACTTGTTATCATATTATGTCACTGCAGCCTCGTCAACCTCGCTCAATGTATGAAAACATGCTACTGTCGGTTGGAGGCTTGGGGGGGGGGAGGAGCCTGTAATCATCAGAAAAAAAAAACAGCACACTCAGAATTAGGTCATTCCTAGACGTGTTCCGTCTCCGCTAAAGCGAGTCCCGACCGAGCTAACTGCATCTTATCTCATAAAGAAATAACCCTGTTAAATTAGCTCGCTCCTCTTTATTTTCTACCAGAACCGAGCCGGCCGTGACTTCACCCTTTGTTCAGCCACGGATCACAAGGCTGGCATCCACTCCTCTCCTACACACACACACACACACACACACTATAACACACACACACACACACACACACATTCTGAGAGCCAAAGTGTGAGACGGCACAAGAGGGTGGGTGCGAAGAAGAGAGAATGTGTGTGTGTGTGTGTGTGTGTGTGTGTGTGTGTGTGTGTGAGAGAGCGAGTGAGAGAAGTGACATCACCTAGCTGCCTGCTATTGGTGGTGGCAGTGTGTGGTGGCAGTGGTGGGGGCTAAGACTGGCAGCCCACAATAGTGCACCGCACCCCTCCCTCTTGTCTCAATAAGCTGGGGGGCAGACAGCTCTTGGACAACTCAGTCTCACCCTTTGAGATAAGAAATCACAGAGATGCCATGTATGCCCTTTCTCAAGCCCCCTGTATAAGCCTCCCCCAAGGTCTGGCTCCTTGGCCGTTTTTTTTACCATATTCCATGTTCTCCATGCTGCCTCTCCATGGAAAAATACTGCCTGACACTGGAACACCAAAGGCTGTTCTGAAACTGGACAAAAGGTCAACGTACATCTCTTGTTCATAGTTGTAGATGAGTTGTACACACTGTAACTCACATTCTAGGTCTAAGACCATGGCTAAATGTTAATACCTCGTAAACCTTTGAAATGAAAGTAAAATAACTATATATATGTTTACCATTGCTTCCTAAAGAACATTAACGTTGATTAACAAACACATGCATCGACGAGATGTAACTTGACAACGCAGAAACAATATGCTCACAAAGCGCCATAAAATGCTATTTAAAATGTGCCCGATTTAGTCTTTCAAAACAATGAAAGTAGCCCATTGTAGCAATGCCAATGCTACACACCACCTAGCTGGCTGCCATACTCCTCCTAGGTGGCATTTACAGAGCTCCTCCAGACCAAGAACACAGGATGGTGAATTTGGTTTAAAGTTTCAAAGACAGTGACACATGAGATGGTCCATGCTGCAATGTACGAGATCTCCCCGAGTGTGTGTGTGGGGGGTATGGCTGGTTTAACCTATACACATTGATTTGAGCCTCACTCAGCCTCACCCCAGATACCAATCAGTGGGACCCAGGCCAGGTGAGGCTGCTTAAACCAGCCATCATCCACACACTCGACACTTGTATGTACTGTACATAATAATTTTTGGTAACTGTGGTAAAACTGAAAAATAAATAAACCACCACCAGCTGTCCAATTCTAAACCAAAATTATACTACAGCATCATACATTATTTTCTAAGAATGTGACAACTTGTCGTGGTGTATTCCTTACTA
This sequence comes from Micromesistius poutassou, assembly GCF_964030765.1. Classification (NCBI taxonomy): domain Eukaryota; kingdom Metazoa; phylum Chordata; class Actinopteri; order Gadiformes; family Gadidae; genus Micromesistius; species Micromesistius poutassou. The sequence goes on along the minus strand of NC_140290.1, from coordinate 6,274,511 downwards.
GTGTCTGGAAGAATGCCTAATAGTGGCATCAGGTCCAGGAATCCACATACAAACCTTGCATGCCGCTAGAAGCCTGGCTTCAAAGTGGATGACTGGTCCAGTGCCAGATGACATTAATGTGACCACACGTTTGCTGGCAGGATGACCTTATCTGAATAAGAATGACATCATAACTATAGTGGCCATGGTGGAGCAGGTGTCGCCCACATGTATCATAGGAGCCAAGTCATCTCTCTATCTCTCAATTTATTTTTTTGCATGGCTCTGTGGGGATGCTCGGCAGCCATTTTCATACATACTGCTCCTGCAGTTTCTTCCTTGGCAGCGTTCCCCTGTGATCGCTCAGCATCCTCCTCCTCCACCTCCTCCTCTCATCCCTTTTGTTTGTCTCGCTCGGTCCTCCGTCTCCATCGATGACATCATGGCCTCACGGTGGGTGGGGGGGGGGGGGAGTTATAATCCATGTGTCTCAGTGGCAGTAGCCCTTCTCATCTCCTCCTCCCTCCTCCTGCCCCCATCCCCATCCCCTGTCCCTATCTTCCCTCAAGCCACTCTCCCTCCCTTACTTTAAAGTTTAATCCTTTCCTCCTAGCTAGTACCTCCTAGCTAGCCTCAAATAGCCTTAAGCAAGCTCGGAGGCCACTGGGGCCGCTGAAAGCAAGCTGTCCCAGGTGAGCCAGGCTCTGGTTGCAGCCTCCGCTCTGCCTGCTAGAGGATAGCACCATTACCTCTGCAGCAGCAGTGAAAGAAAATATTCACCAAAGCCATAACTACAACACCTTTTCATATTTAGTTGTTAAAATGTTTAAACCCAGCACATTTCCCCCCCAAAGCAGCATACACATCTGAGGTGCCTGCTGGGAGCCACAGCCATCTCACGTTATTGAGGCTATCTTGTTACATTAAGGAGACCATGTCCTATCAAAAAAATTGCTGAAGAGGCAAAGCAAACAAAGTCATTATCTCCAGTGCTGCAGAGCCTGCATGCATTATTGATGTGGTCATTTAAAAGCTATATATTAACCATGCCTTTCTTTGAAGAGCCAACGACACATCAACCACACACACAGACGGACACACACACACGCACACAGATATAGTATCTTCTCTTCTAGGACTGAGAACTGTGGCAGATCCCTTTAATAGAACTAGGGATGCCACGGTGCATGTAGAGTTATAGCTCTGTCTCTAATAGTTTGTCACCACGCGGCGCTTCTACATCTGGGGACTGGGGGACAGGAGACTGCAGGACCCATGACAGTCCTTCACACATAAACAAGAGTGCACCTACGCAAACACACACACACACACACACACACATACACACAGACACCATGAGGGATTGATTAAGGGGACAGTGACACAACAACCAGCATGCTCTCTCTGAGTGCATGAGTGAGTGAGTAAGAGTGAGAGAGAGAGAGATAGAGAAAGAGTGCAAGCGGCGTCTTACTGCCCTGAGAGACGACCATGTCTTCCAAATAAGACATCTTTGGATGTTGACAGGGTGAGCTGATTGCAGTTAAAAATAAAGAATCAATCACTCTCTCACCCTCACTCACACATGCACACTCTACCTTGTTCGCTGGTTTGCTCACTAGCTGAATATGTTGTTATTTTGTAGTAGCAGTTCATGTGAGTTTGAAATTACAACTACAAGGCTGAGATTGTATGGGATTTTAACAAAATTGTAATCAATCATCAATATGCCATTCATGGATCCAAAACCGTTTTGTGGTAGCAGTTGGTGAGAGATTAACTACAACGTACTACAAGGCTGGGCTTGTAGACGATTCTAACAAAAGGCAAATGGCTGCATCCCCGACACACCCCAACAATGAAAACATGCTGCCGCACGTGGGGAAAAGATGCTTCCACACAAGCACACACACACACACACACACACACACACACACACACACACACAAAGACACATCACAAGTTGAAATGAAGAATGGGGGGAGGGATGTGGATGTGACTTCTAGACAGCCTACAGCCTTTAAGAGGGGGGAGGGGGGCTGTTATGTAACAAAGTTACATAAAACTTACCCCCTCTTGTATGTTAACCAGTCTCATAGATTTCCCATGTCCATGCGTGGCAGCACAAGGCTTTAATTGCATCACAGGCCTGTGATGGCAGAGACAATGTTGTTTATGTTTACTCCAGCTATTTCAGTCACTAGACTTCTCCACAATTTCTTCGTAGCCATGTGATTTTGAGCTTCGATCGGGATTTAAGAATTATTTTTGACTTGTTCAATTTGATGCTGGTAATGATGATGATGATGATAAATATTATTAGTATTATTTCAGTTAAACACATCAATCTATTTAGGAAAAGAAACAGATAATAATATTGAAGGGAGCCGGGAGGGGGGGGGATAGAAACAGTCCAGAATAAAGAGCGAAGCAATCAGGGTGGACACAGTGCAGCTGACCGCGTGAAAGTTCAACCTTTATGCCTGTTATCTTGGAGGAACCAGTGCCGCAGCAGGCGATGAGGACAGAAGATTGGGTCATGGTACCTTCCCCCCCGCCCTAGTGTCTGTCTTCCTGTGGAAGCGGGGCAGGACTCTTTTTTTATTTAACCATGAAAATGGGTCAGGCTGCTTGCTCCAGCCACATAGCAATTTGCCTGCATGGCTGAATGGCTCCCAAACACACACACACACACACACACACAGACACACACACACACACACACACATACATACACACACATTTTCACTGATATGCTTCCTCAGTTGCTACTGTTACCTGAGTGTGTCTGTGTGTACTTGTGTGCATGTGTATGTGTATGTGTTTATGTGTGTGCATGTGTGTGTGTGTGTCTGTTTGTCTGTCTGGCGGGGGGATCGTTATTGTATGCAGCAGCTCTGCAGCCTCCTGTTCCTCCCAGCATGAGCCCCTCCCCGCCCTCTGCAAACAGATCCATACAACATCTAACCACCCCCCGTCTCCCCTGTTTAAAGCCACCACTCTCTCCTATTCACACATTGTCGTGACCATTGTTGTCGTTGCCCTCATGGGTCAGCCGAAGCGCACTTTACCGCTCGGGGTCACGTGGCCTCTGACATCAGTATAAATAGATGGCCAGATTATCTCCCTGTGTTTCCATTAACCTTCCAGATGTAAGTGGCCACTTTCTGGGAGACTGGTGAGCTTGTTGGGGGTTTTTTCACTTTGAGGAAAACATTGCAATGCTCTTTATGGCATGAGTATCACAACATGTTTGCATTGGCCACTAATTCCTTCAGCCCTCATCACAGAGCACACAGAGGCCGGTACACACAGAGACACACACTCCAAATTCCCAACTGACACCTCGCAACAACACACACATGCACACACCCACACACACAAATACGCACATGACCCGAAGACCCAAATCCCTTTTCACACTCTTCGCATCTGGTTCACATTGTTAGCAGACACAGGCTGTCATAACTACCCCCCTACCACACACACCCACCCCTATACCCCCCTGCCCCGCCCAGCCCACCCTACCCATCCTACCGCTAATCTGTTATTGTCCAGTGGAGTCCAAGGGCTCTAGCAGGTAGGTGTGTGTGTGTGTGTGTGTGTGTGTGTGTGTGTGTGTGTGTGTGTGTGTGTGTGTGTGTAAGGGAGGGGCATACCATCTGCTCATGCACTTGATCACACTCAGCACTAGTGGAGCATAATATTTTTACCATTTTATATTTTTATACATATATATATATATATATATATAGGAAGACAGACATATATATATAAAATGGTAAAACACCAATGCTACTATGGAATATTTGGCATAACCGTAATATTATAGAAGTCATGGCTAAGCTAGCGCTGAGATGTGTGTCAAAACTAGCTGAGCTAGCCAACCCCAGGGGGGAGAGGATGACACTGAGAGGGGGATACGTGAGAGGGGCTTCCTCCTTCAACGTAGGCCTACGTCTAGGAGGGAGAAGCTCAGATGAATCATGAGATTAGACGATTCTGTATATCTGAGTAAGTGATATATATATATATATATATATATATATATATATATATATATATATATATATATGTATATATATATATATATATATATATATATGCTGTTAATGGTGATGCTGCATGACGTGATATAGATGAAGCGTTGAGAACTAAATATTGCACTATGGTAACTTCTGCTGGTACCCTACTGGATCCCTGTAATGAGATCCATCGCAAACTCAATGCATGCGGAAGTGGGTTGATTACATTATTACATACATGATACATTACAACATTATTGATGTTGAAGAGAAAGAAATGGCTTTCTGAGAGGGAACGTTTCTCTGCTGGTACCAAAGTAAAAGCGTTTGTCTGCAGCAGCACCACCGTACTTTGACAGCTACACACGGAGACATCAACAATATAAACTGTAAAAATAGATCAAACTGTTACACCCGAGATTTAAAATGTTTTTGAAATCGAATCGGGTTCACTTGAAAACAAAAGCCAAATGAACGCATAGCTCACTGTCTTTTCCGACTTGAATAGTGCTGAGCTATAAATAGTTGTGATCCAATCATAGCTTTATCGACTGAAGCCCCGTGCCAACCTGGCCACTGTGTATATGGAATAATTAGGCTCTGAAACTCCACCAAGTTCTGCTGTGTTCACAGCGGGTTCAGGGCTAGGGCGTGTTACTTATGGAACAGACAGCTGTCACAGCTGTCTCTAGCCTCGGCACTCCGCAAGCTGTATCGCGAGGGTTCGTCTGCACAACTGGACGAGCCACACAATTCAAAGTGCAAATACTGAACGAACCATAACTTAGCAAACATATTATTACAGTGCAAGCACGTAAAGAAGTGCATTGTATTAAAAGTGATTGAATTACATGTGTTGCAATTGCGCCATAATGTATGTACAATTTCAAGCCGAAAGATCATATGATTGAATGGGATTTAATCATAATAATAATAATCTATATTATACAAACATACATATATTATACATTTGGTAGATTATTTACACATCTTCTGAGTATTGTCTTATTAATCATGCACATCTTGCTAATCGCGCTGTCTACTTGTAAAGCAAGGACTGGGATTTGGGTAATGAGAGAGAACCGACTGTGTTTGACCGCATCTCTTCACCTTGTAACAATGCACTACAGACAGCAACACATTATTCGGATACATCAATTATCGACGTACGTTGTAAATAGTTGACAATGCGGACATGAAATCGAAAAACAGCACTCGCCGTACAATCAGCGAAGGAGCAGCGATCCAATCAAATCGCAGGCACGGATGTGACGTCACACACTGGGGTCTTTTTATGCGCGTAATTGCTGAGCTGAAGTATAGAATCCGCGGCAAAGTCTGGCTGAGAGGACTGTAGCGCTCGCTTCTTGTAAAGGTGGGTGTGACAGTGCATCTTTTATTTGAAAGTTATCGATAAAAGAGAAACAGAAGTAGCCCAGATTACGGAAATCGAGTCTTTCAAGAGGGTTTTTGACTATTTCCAACTTTTTTTACCTCTATATTTGCGTCTCTAGCGGATGTTTTCGGGTCCCAGTGGACATACGTAAGGCCTACATATGGCGTATTTGATAACCTGCATGGTGCAAACGAAATGGAGTTTGTTTGGTATTTTGACCATGTTTAAATCTAGTGTACATATTAGTGTACAATCTGTGTACATTATTTTCTGATTTGCACCGTCGTGTGTCGCGGTTCAGGGGCTCTGCAGCCAGTGCGTCTAGGCTGCGATGCACCGAGCGTTGTCTGGTCTATTGTGTGGCTGGAGATGTGACTCCCTGGCATAAAGGCAACCACACGGGGTGTCACAGGCGACACACCTGCTTGAACGTGCAATACAACGTTGTTTCAACCGTTTCGATACTGTTTCTGTTGGTCCCTGAACGGTGTCATTTTGATGTTTGTTTAGATTCATTATATATGTAGATCGCATTTCTGGACATTCAAATTTTCGAAATATTTGGCTTGGTTTCATTTTTTTTCAATCGACGCCTGCATCTTTGTCGTTGTTGAACGACACGGGTGGAGCAGAACAGGCACCCAATCTGGTCTTTGTTTGCAGCTGCTGAGCACATTTAGGCGGTAATCAAAAGCTCCTTTGTCTCGCCTGGGCTTTTGGTTTGTTGGCTCCTGTGACACCACGCCAGCCACCCTGTTTTTTTTGGTCTTCCACCCTGGACCTTTGTTTTAAAGACATCTGAAATGTCAGGAATCCAGTAATTAATGCAAGTCGAATCCAAATCCCTGCTTGGTGAGCTGCATTTCGATGACATCCGTGTGGAATCGTTGCCTAGTAATTTGTTCATTTCGGTTTAAGACATTTTTTGAAATCATTGAAGTTATGTTTTACTTTTTTTGTTTCCTGCCTAAGCCTCCTGCGGCTCAGACTCGTTGATAGCAACGAACAGGTGCAGTTTTCCCTCCCGATTATCATAGCGCCACGCTTCATCATGATTTGTCACGTACGCTGGGTTTACCAGATGCTTCCCCAGCTATTGTGCAAGTAGGACAAAACGAGGCTTTTCTTATGTATGCCACAGCCTGGCACTGTACCCCACCCTGCCGCAGCCTTTGTTTCAGTAACCGTTGTGCCCTCCAGCTGCTCAGGCTTTACTTTGTGCTTTTAACTCATTCGTTGCTCTGTTTAGTGTAATTCGCCTCTCAACATTAAATACCTTTTTGTTGTGATATGTTGTAGTACATGCTCGATGTAATATGTAGGCAGTTTTTGTTTGGATGGATGGGCGGTGGTTTCTTGATATTCGCAGAACGTCCAGTAGGTGTCACTCGTGAGCTTTGTTGTTTAAATGAATGATTATTTTAAACGACCATCAGAGGTCGCTGAAGCCGCTTTCCAGGCTCAGTCAATGAGTTCACTCGTGGAGATGACAATTTTATAAATGGCATTGTTTTTGTTTTTCTCAGAATCACCGGTTATCTTCTGGCAAGATGGAAACTATTGGAGGTTGGTTATTAAACACAATGTTTTCAAGATTTTCGAAAAAGGATTGCGTCTTTTCTGTACTACAGTGTGGTATGTCCTTTGTTCAGATATTCAGGTCAAGGAGCTGGACAAGCGAGCCTCTGGCCAGGCCTTTGAGGTGATTCTGGCTGCTCCTGCACCAGATGCCAAGTCAGAGTTCCCCTTGTCTCCTCCCAAGAAGAAGGATGTCTCCTTGGAGGAAATCCAGAGGAAGCTGGAGGCTGCGGAAGAGAGACGCAAGGTAGGCACACCCACTGTTGTGTATTGTAACTTAGATCAACACTTTTTAATTTATTTTGAAAACCTTGTATTTAGGAGATTTATAATTTTTGTTTTGCATATCCTATGTCCTTGTTCTGCCAGAACCACGAGGCTGAGGTTCTGAAGCACTTGGCGGAGAAGCGGGAACACGAGAAGGAGGTGCTGCAGAAGGCCATGGAGGAGAACAACAACTTCAGCAAGATGGCAGAAGAGAAGCTCAATCAGAAGATGGAGGCCAACAAGGAAAACCGCACAGCCCTTCTAGCGGCAAAGAACGAGAAGTTCAAGGAGAAGGTGGGTGGGTTTTCGGTGTAATTTTTTTTTTTTTTTAATATACTTTTTATCCCTAATGTATTTGACTTGTCTCCAACAGGATAAGAAGTTGGAGGTTGTGCGCAAGAACAAGGAAACCCAGGAAGGCACTTCAGAAGACTGAACACTTCCAGCACGGGGAAAATTTGTACAGGCTTTTGTTGTTTTTTTACGTATCCAAAGATTGCTTTATTTTGTTTTGACGGCCAGTATTTTTGTGTTCACAACCCACCTTTTTCAAATAAAAAATATGAAGTTCCACCTTTGTGAATTTTTCAACTCTCACGGTAGAAGTGTACTTGCACTGGTTTTACATGTCTCTCCCCTTCCTCCCCCTCCGCTTTTTGAGTCTGCTTTGCCTGTTCCATTTGTGAGCATTGGAATTGTGTTGTGGATCTGCGACTGTTTGGCACTTATTATACTAGTGTACTGTTTAACCTGGGCCGGTTTCTAGATGCAGTTCAACGCCTTGCTACCCTGTATATGTACTTATTGCTCTTGCTAGTTCAATTCACTGAAGCTTCATGTTTGTCCCGCTGAACTATTGCATTTTGTAATGTATAGGAAATAATTTGGAAAGCACATGACTTCTTGCTGTATAGCTGGGAATTTAACCTTGCTGAAAATGTAAATTTTACATCTTGATATTGTTGGAACACCACACATGGTATCTCAATATACAGTAACTAGTGGACTTGAACTGTTGTACTAAAATAAAAGTTGTAAACCTAATGTAGGTCGGCTCTGGGTCGTCATTGGAAGGACTTGTGTATCAGGACTTCAGTAGTGTAATCTAAACTTCAGCATGGCGTACATAAATTAAAATGGAACTTGGCAGCCATCTGCATGTTTGACTAGTTTTGGAACCCTCTGCTCTTAATGTCTACGTGTCACCAAATTGATTCTAAATAGTGACTCAATTTGGCTTCATAACCATTGCTGAACGATATATAGTCTTGTAACGAACTTTTAATAGACATGCTTTCTGGGGGTTGCTGCGTCACAGTGTGCAGTTCTTGGGCTCCCTCTAGCGGTCATTATATGCAGTCTTTATTTGGGCGTTCATTAGTTATTTGCACAACAGCATCTGTGATCCTGATTATTGGAAAAGGGTTAACTATCAATATTGCTAGGGTAATGTTTAATGTTCAAACCATATTTTAACTTGTGAAACAGATTTTTATAGTACATAAAACGTTAACGTTTGAGATTCATATATGTATACCCTAAAATGTGGCGTTCACGCAAATCTACCTTCCAAAATATACGTTTTTATCGCAAACCATATCAAAATAACCAAAATACAAATATCAGATCGATTAAAGAGAGGACATATGCCATCAGGTGTGTGTGATAAGCGATTACAAGCCGTTTGGAAATCTGTCTTTTTCCAGTCGGCGGTAGATTATTCTTTTTTAGTAAGGAAGGTTCCTGATGGACTGAAATGACCCCGACGTATTTAGGTGGTAGCCATGATAAGCAGTTCGATTTTTTTTCATGCTAAGGACAGGGACTTCAAGTGCTCTTTAAAAAAATTGGAGCAATCTGACTGGCTCTTTTGCCTGTCATCCCGCAATCTGCCCCAATGAGCTATTTTTCCATATTTTCCCAGAATTACGTTCACTACCCCCTGTCAACAGCAGGGGGCGACATTCAGTAAATTCTACATTTATACATGTAATAAATATATCAAATGTATTATAAAGATATGTATATTCTCGGAAAGTTATAGTACAACAGGTCTCAGTATGTAACATTTTAATTTATCCATCCCCGTAGTGGTTTACTGTAGATGGGAAACCGTTTAACCAGCCTCTGGTACAACACAATATACTGCAGAACTCTGAGCATCTGGAAGGGATTCTGAACATGAAGAAAAGAGCTGCTTTGCCAAACTATCTATTTGAACCGGAATAAGACAAGAGCTTTTACAGAGTTATGGGGATGTCACCAATGGCTCAGGTATGTGAAATACATCCTGTGAAAGAGGATACTTGTAGGATTCTTTCAATCATTGTTTTAAATTGGCAATAGAGAAACAGGTTTAACTTTAACTGAAAAAAATATATTTATATTTATTATTTATTATATTATATTTTAACCGGTTTTGCTAGGAAAATGAAAGAAGAGACGTCTAAGCGCGGATAACGAAACAAAAATGTTTGTACTTTCATAACATTTGAAATGTTAAGTTTATATTTTATTATAACTTCCATTCGTTTATGATTGTTATTGTCTCAAACAAAGAGCTTAAACTAAAGTGCTATGGGGTACTTTTGAAAGCCGATCAACTTGGTACAGAATTAAATTGTATAAAAACTACGGAGCCCGGGAGTCATATTTTTTTATAAAGCACACGTGCGTTAGTAAGGCGCAAGTGCACTATAAGTAAATCGCACGTGCGCTTTAGTAAATCACGCGCACGCTTTCAGTATTTTGCACGCACGCTTTACTAAAGCGCATTTGGGCTTAAAGGTCCCATGACATGCAACCAGGTGTGAGTGTGATTAGCCGTTACAAGCCGTTTTGAAAATATGGCTCTTATGACATCACAAGTGGGCGTGCCCACCTAGATGTGTGACAGATAGATGGGCAACGTTTGCTACAGTCCACTGGGTAGGCTGGTAGACTGATCTATCCAGCGTACATCTAGGTGGACACGCCCACTTGTGATGTCACAAGTGATGCCATACCGTTCACTATTTCATTTATCAGAGCAGAAGTGAATGCATTACGCTTCCGTATTAGCTTTATAAAAAAATTACTCCCATGTCAACTCCCGGTCTCCGTAGAAAACAAATGCCGACGTTGACTAAGCCCATATAATGAATGTATATCATACAATTAAGAGTTGTTGAAAGTTTGGTAATGAAACATGTTTAATAAGCCTGCTTGTGCAAGTGAATGGAGGGTCTAAACTGGTTGTCGCTAAAATGCACAAAGGGCCACTTGTTGCATGTTGATGGTCGGACAGTGGATTCAAACCAAAATATGCTAAATGGGCACGTGCAAATATTGCTGAATTGACCACTTCTACCATCAATGGTGTCTCATAAAAACTGTTGAGTATCTAAGTTGGCCTTACTTCCTCTGTGTTTAATCCAGGCGACGTTTGGACAAATACAAACATCAAATTGCCCTACATGGTAATGCATCCCTTTCAAGTTGTCTCTATGGCCAGGTCTTGATGATCTCCCACCAACATCAGCCAAAAAGTTACATTTGGTAGAGATAAGATGGATGGATGGCTATAAAGATGGCCTCTATATCCTCTTGGAGCCGATGCAATGACCTATATAAATCCTCTAGATGGCAATGTTGCGCTTTTGTGACGTCCTATCTTCTATACAAACCTCTTCATCTTTCTATATCTACCTCCCTTAATACTTAAGTACTCAAGCTCATAAAGAAAATTACGTGCAAAACTTCATTGGATGCTCATTGCTCTCTGGTTTGGTATCCATACCTAAACTTGGGAGAATAAAACATTTTGCAGTAAAAACCTTGCAGCAGCTCAAGTAGCTTTTCAAATAATGTATTTGGACTAAAAACCCACTCTGAAGGTATTTAAAAAAGAGGGTTAGAATGTGTCAACCTTCAAGTGAGTTATTCTGAGACAATAGTTGACAAAAGGAGTAGCACGGCTGTTAAATTCATGCTCACTGCCCACTCATTCTCCATGCTTCATGCGTTCCTCTGTTCTACTCAAGATGTAAGCAATTAACCAAACAAATGGAAACTTTTATAATTCCACAACATTGTTTTGTCTCGAGGGAAAGATAAATCTATTTTGCAGAGGTTCATCAGTGCAATAAATTGTTGCATTGTCACCTCCTCTCATCTAGATTATATGGTGATGAATGAGTAAAAGTGTTTGCATGCATCACTATTCATCACATTGAAGTCGCTACAATAAACATACAATAGCTCATAAATTATTGTATGACAACTACTGTGTGTGTGTGTGTGTGTGTGTGTGTGTGTATAGATTCCTAAACTGAATTATGTTTGATCCAGCAAAGCAAACACTTTACAAAGTGTTGATATTAACTCCATGCTGAGAACACCGGTGATAGAATACATTTACTTTCATTTTATGCACTTCCTGCCTTCGCTGCACAAACTGTTTGTTTATCCTTCCAACTGAAAGTGAAGAAAAACATCAACTCACTTTGAAATTATAGCTCAGTGTTTGAAATTACTTTTTTTTTTTTTTTGGTTTCTTTGTGATAGATTAGAAGTGTGGAAATATTGGTTTGGACATACACATGGACACCACCAATACATCATGAAGCTGTACAGCACCTATCCTCTGATCTTCCCATCTTCTGATAAAACGGGCAAAATCCATATATATAGCAAACAGCTAGACTGACAGATCAAACAAATAACAGGCTTGACAGGGGCAGCTTATCTCGTCCCATTTCTTTTTTTTTCCTTTTCTAAATAGATTTATATTTTAAATACTGAAAATATAATTACGAGAACAAAGAGCAAGACTTGGTCCCGTATCACACACGGCAAACATAATGCTAAACGACTCGGGGCTATCCTGACAACATCTTAATGAAAGTGTCTACCAGGAAACAACAAATAGGGTCACAGCTAAGAAATGCCAGTGCAGAAGAAACGGTGGTGTGGCAGTATGGGGTGGACATTAAGGAAACAGATGTTTAAGGGGACTGTGGATCTGACACTGAGACACAAATTAGGTTTTGTTGCACCAATGGTTGATAGATGCTGAGCGAATGTCAGGAGCTCAGATGCGATAACATTTTTTAAAGAATAACTACACAGCACACAATAGACCATGATTGTGAGTTTGCTGCCACCTAGGTAAAAAAAATCCTCCATCAACCATGGTCCACAAAAGAAAAATCTAATAAACAATGAATCTACTATTTAGGCTTGGGTCAGTTTTACAATTAGGCTGGAACTTCTTGCTAACCCCAGAATCCCCATAAAACCAATTAAATCACAATATAATTTTCCTCTTAAAATGACAGCCCTTAAGGCTCTAGTTTGGGATACATGTTTACTTTTGAATCACAATTTTATGTTTTCAACTTTCAAGATCAGAGAAAACTGGTTTTCCGTCTATAGTTAGTCTGACTCATTATTGTTCAATGCCTTAACAATGCTTGTAATGTAAAACTGTATGAATGCAGTATAAAATGTGGAGGAGAGTTCTTGCATAGTAGTTGCACTGTGGTAAATGGTATGCTGTGCGTAGGTGTGAACAAGCTGTGTGTGTGTGTGTGTGTGTGTGTGTGTGTGTGTGTGTGTGTGTGTGTGAGCATGTGTTTACGTGTGCCTGCCCCCACATGTGTGTGTGTGTGCATGCTTGAATGTGTGTCTGTAGAGGCAAGATATTATGGATTCACATATTCTGTCACATTACTGCAGTCAAATATGTTTTTCTTTCTGCATGGTTAACTGCACATTCAGAATTGATTCATGCCAAAGTTCTCCACTTTCTTAAATTCGAGAGGAAGATAATTCTCTCTAATGGGCCAGGCCCCCATAAAAACATAATGGGCCCAGCGAATCCCAGTGGACTAAACCTTCTTCTCCCACCAGTGCTCCCCACGAATGTATAATGCAGTGGAAGTTGTGGCGTGAATCGGTTTAAAAGAAATCCCCATTGTGCAACCAATGCTTCCATGTCTGTGTGGGATTATGAAGATCACAGTGAAACACATCAATACATATCAGGTTTTCTTTTTAAGTCTACCAACCAATCACTATCATCAAAATTCAGTGGCAGAGCCATCCACTCCAATTCACGGCAATAGGAAAAGGCCATTGCGTAGGTGCTGACCATGTGGTTGGATTGAAGGACCCAGAAAATGATACAGATATTGGATTTGCTGTATAGGCCATCTTGTTTTATATAGGAAAGTAAGGTGAAAAGTCTAGCTTGCGTTTACATTTCAATGTATGTGTGTGTGTGTGTGTGTTTCTCTTTCAGTCTCTTTCTCTCTCAGTATTCAACCCTGGCTATGATGTAATCCTCCTCTGGGTATCTTCCGCCTGGAAGTAGATTTACACATTTAAGCCTCTGTGTGAGGTGGCAGAATAGCCTGCATTTTAAATGTGCAGCGTCTTTGAAGCATGTCGCAGCAGCTCTGTTAAGACACGGCTGCAGCCCAGCACCGTCGCGGCAGGGCTCTGTGGAGTCTGGGAAATTACACTAAACACAAACATGGCCCACTGTGTGCAGACGGGCGATGGGAGAGTGTGATCTTCGTGCAGTCACCAGTGTATCGGCTACACTGGGGACGGGCCTCTTTCGTTTCGTTCTCCTAACTTTCAGAACCGATCTGGCTTGTCAAAGAATTTGTAAAGGTCCTTGAGGTTTTGGCGGCATGACTGTGAATGTGAAATCCTTACGTCCCGTCCCGTTTTTCCCCTTCCTCATCTCAATGTGCTCCCTGTGGGTGGAGAACGGACACGGGGCAGGTCATCGAAGTTCACTGTCCGACTCCGACGACTTCAGGTGGCCTGGGTGGTGGTCCTGCAGCAAAGTAGTTATTGGAGAATGTCTGGCTGTGGATTTAAAGGGTCCGTTGCAAAGCGTTAGCAAATATGCACTCGGGTACATTGGAGTTCAAACAAGATAAATTTGGGTTTTTGAAGATGCCAGCCCCTTCTTCATCAAGGGAGGACCTGTTTCCGGGATGATGTTGTCAGGGTACCATAATTAATTCTGGGTTCTAGCTTAATCAGCATAAAGTGTCAGACTTACAGTAAATGTAATTTATGTTTATTATTTTCATCCTCGATAAAGTTGCAGTTTATGTGCGAGAGCCAGTGAACCCAAAATATTTTTGTTTTAAACTTGGTAATATGTCTAATTTGATCGTCAACATAGTTATATATGCCATTTTATCACAGTTAAAAATGACACCGTGATTAAGAAAGAAAGGGGTGAAATCCTATGTTTCCGCCATTTGCCCGAAAACACAATGTGAGCGTTCCACTCTGCTGCAAACACAAGGCTGCTTATCCAGAAGGGCATTGATCGACGGTATTATCTGTGAGGTGCAGGATGAATCAGCTGAGTGGTCGTGTGTTTGTAATTGTGTTACTCGCCTCGTCAAACATAGAAATATGCATAAATATATGGAAATCAAAAGGAAAAGGGAATGGGAAAAAAGGGAATACATGAAAACAATAGTCTTCGTCTAAAATAAAATACATTGTGAATACCAGTGGTTCACTTCTGCGGCTCTTTCCTGCTCATCAATAGCTTCTGCCCCGTGGGCTGCCAGCCGAGCTAATGGCTGGAACGGGCACGGGTGTGGACCTACTCCATCCTGTGCTTTTGGGGACAGATGACGGAGATTGCGGGGGAGAGAAATCGTCCACCTGAAAAGACTCCTCTGTAGACAGGAAGTACCTAGACTCTGTGTCGCTTCCTGTGACATTACTACTTGAGTTAATGTGATTTCTTCCATAGTTAACAAATTATTTGCAACTAGATATCACTTATTAAGCATCATGCGCCGTGACTCAATTCATCTCCTTGGCCAGAGGTATGCTCTCTAATGAATACATTTTCTACAAGTCATTTCTGACACAAATTTAGGCAAGGCAAGGCAACTTTATTTATATAGCACTTTCCATACACGAGGCAGACTCAAAGTGCTTCACATATAAACATTGTCATACAATAAAAGAAAATAATAGATAAGTAAAAGAAAAATAGAGGCAAATAAAGGCAATAAAGGCAAAGTTAAGAAAAGCATTTTAGAAAGTGCAATGTATTTAATATCAGATCAGCAGTCTCTCTGGTATATCCATATCGGGACCCCAACCCGACCTAAAGGAACTTGGTCCTTTCTCTGGGACTCCAACCCAGATTCTGGGACTCCAAAACGGATTCCATTTAAGTAATAAAATAAAAAATAGATAGAGAATAAAGGCAAAGTTAAAAAAACATTTAAAATTAAGCAGAAAGGTAAAGCAAACACAAAAGTCTTCGGTCTTGTTTTAAAAGCTGTCAGAGTTGGGGCAAGTCTTAAATCTTTTAAGACTTGCCCCAACTTTTATTCCAGTTTATTCCAGCTATTTGTTGCATAGTAACTAAATCCTGCTTTCCCATGTTTCGTGTTTACTCTGGGGATAATTAACAGATTCTCAGAAGATCTTAGTGGTCTAGAAGGCTTATGTAGTGGAAGCATATCAGTTAAATATTTTGTCCCTAAACCAATGTAGGGATTTATAGGTGTTTACAAATGTTTGGGTCTTTGTTAGAACTCTAGCAGCAGCATTCTGAACAAGCTGTAGTTGCCTTAGACTTATTTTTGGGAGACCTGTAAGGAGACCATTGCAGTAACCAAGCTTACTAGTGATAAAGGCATGTACAAGTTTTTGTAAGTCTTCGATGAACATGAGCCCTCTAAGTCTTGCTACGTTTTTAAGGTGATAATATGCAGATTTTGTAACTGATTTGAAGTGACTGTCGAAATGTAAATCTAAATTCATGATAACCCCTATATTTCTGGCTTTGATTGAGGTTTTCAGGGACAGAGAGTGAAGGTGTTGGGTTACTTTTAGCCTTTCCGTTTTAGCACCAAATACAATTATCTCGGTTTTGTCCTCATTTAGTTGAAGGAAATTTCGGAAATTTTGGCACATTCAGTCAATTAATTGTACAAATGTACACACCATTGTTCAGTACCAGTACTGACTATAAATTGGTATCAAAGGACCTATTTCCTTTTCGGATCTTCATGGTGGGTTGGCAAACTAATTAAATGTTTCGGTTCTTCCTAATTAATTGTAAAAATTTCAATCATCATGTATAATAAATTTCAGAAATAGGTATTTTGATACCACGGTGCATTTCTGGCCACCCGTCTTGTGTGCCATTTTCATTCTTTATAATGCAAAAGTACTCCTATGAGTTACTTTTTCTGAGGGTAACACTTTAACCAAGTTACTTTTTAATTGCAGTAATCTTGTAATGTAAAATGTGTATTTTAAAATGATCATTACCTAACACTTTTCATAACTGTGCAAGTGCACATGAACAGCAATAGTACATATTTTGATCAGAATCTTTGTTCAAAAACGGTTGGCGTATAAAACTGTGAAAATTCATAATTAGGAAAACTACAGACCCAAATGTCACATCAGGGATGTCATAATGCTCCCTCTCCACAAGCTTGCGAGAGCTGCTAAAGCCAACATCAATGCGATGCCTGTGTGTTCTGGAGTCACACGAGGAGTTGCAGGATTAATCAGGTGAGATACATGCTGGTGTTTGTGATGTAAATAATGCAACACGAGAGATGTAGTGCAGTGAGCGGTTGTGCACACAAATTAAAATGCTCTTAACACTTTATTGACATCAAATCCCGACCAAGGTACTCATCAGATGTTGTGCTATGGCCCTATAGTTATATAGGCCCACCAACTGAAAAGGCAGATGGTAGGCCTATTCACTGTGAAACATGACACAAAAAATGAATTCTTTCATTTATGCTGTGTTCTAGATTTATTCCCTCTGAACCAGTAGCATCCAAATAACACTTGCAAAAAAAATCTTAGTACCATGATTACATATAGTCCTTGTAGTTGTGAAGTTATACTCTTTTTACTGGCAAAGACCTGAGAAAGAGACCTGGTGATGGAAGGGGTTGAAAGAGCTGCAGGTATGATTTGAGAGTTGGAAACAGCGAGATAAGAAGATGGCATGAATTTGAAAATAAGAACCCCAAATAAATCCTTGTCTGCCTGTTCCTATGCCATTTTAAAGTCAGGCAAGATTGATTTCCTGAAGCAATCAGGGAAGAGTTTCCCTGATTGGTCAGAAATGAGCCTGGAGCAGTCTAAAATCAAAAAAGCCTGGTACAGAGGGAGGCACACAGTAAATAACGGGAACAAATTAGCACTTTCCACGAGCATTACCTTCACTAATTGCAAACGTACGGCTGTGGCATTTCCAACCAATTACACCCATTACATAAGCTCTTACAACTTACCTACAGCACCTTTTTAATGCACTCCATGAAAATCTTCAAAACATGGATCATCTACAGCAGAGCCATGTATGTATGCTGTTTGTGCCCAATTCCGAAGTGCCATCTGCACATTGCAGAGCAAATCCATACATTCATCCAGACCGGAGGGCATGTTTCTGACCCTGGCTTCATTCAGCATTGGCGGCCCTGCGTTCGCCATGACGTGACCTTATGTTCCTGTTGTCGGATGGGAGAAGCGAAGCCCACATGGTGTTTTGTTGCTTGCTTTTTTACCATTGTGTTCAAGGCTTTGAGCCATTGTGCCTTCAGATATGCCCATCTGTTATGCGAGCAGTTGCGGCTAGCCTGTCACCCTGAACAAGTTTGGCCGTTTCGATGTGACCTCTTGACGGCTTGGTTATTGGATGTTAGCAGATAGGAATAAGAAGCATAAGAGTATTGCTGTTCCTGATACAACTCCAATCTGCTGTCAGACCATCGGTAGACTTAGGCTATCTATCTATGCATGTGTTCACTTTGGCTGAACTGCGGTTTCCAAATATTTTAGGGCTACATCTGTAAGGCTCGGATAAGAAATATATATATATATATATATGGCAAGAAATCATGTTTCATGACTCCCATACTAATGTGTGTGTGTGTGTGTGTGTGTGTGTGTGTGTGTGTGTGTGTGTGTGTGTGTGTGTGAACAGATGCCCCGCATTTAAAGGACTATACATTGCCCATCACAATTGCATTGTTGACATTACAGCGAATGAACTACGCAAAGTACATGGACTAAGCACAATACATACAAACAAAAAGATACAACTTAACTGGTTCATACATTTGAATGATAACTCCCTAGAAAGTGTTCTTAGAGACTCTCCAAATACTCTTGACATTGTCGTTGTTGATGATCTTTTAAAAACCATTGTGATTCTGGAAGTGGGTTGTTGCTTTGACATGTATATGGACCTGTGTTTCTCTGAATTCTTTAAAAATACCAGCCATTAATACATGCTTTGACAGTAGGTGGTTATAGCAGAAAACTAGTTGGACTCATTTATGGTAGCCTTGGACATGTTCATAGACTCTGTATTAGAGGATTGCAAATGGCTGAACTCAATAAGAAGAACTCTAAGCAAATAGCCAAATACTGCTCTGTGTCAGCAATCATAGGCAGTCTGCATATATGAAGAAGGCGCTGTCATCTCTACGCATTACATAACTATAACTATATATTTATCTCTACTGATTCACTTGGTTGTGGATACTTGCACAGTGTTTGTGTTGTTGTGTGAGACATAATAGGCTCTTTATTAATATTTGGATGCTATGGTGTTGTAGTATTGGTCATTCCAAATAAATGAATCAAATGTGTGTGTGTGTGTGTGTGTGTGTGTGTGTGTGTGTGTGTGTGTGTGTGTGTGTGTGTGACCTCATCAACATCGGTTTACCACACTAGATCGACAGTGTGAGTGCGTGGATGTTTGTGGCAGTTTCATTTGCATGAGGAAGATTGTTTTACCAGATAATCGTTAAGCTCAATTACTACAGTTTATATTGGCATAAACCTACCCTGAATTTGTACTCTTGTCCATAGATAAGGCATGCAGATACACTGTCTTAATGGTAATCTCTCCAATAATCCCGGCAATCATCATGCATTTTGACAGTTCACATTAAAATTCATGAGACAGAGATAGCGAGAAAGAGAGAGTGGGAGAGAGGGGCTGGCTATGTGTGAAATCGTGCACATCTCCAGGATGATCTAAGGTGGTTCCGAGATAAGATGTACATTATCATGTTGGTGCGCAATATTTGCAGATAACGCCTGCGCTACCCAATTACCCTATCGCTTATGTTGGGCAAATTACCAGCAGGAAGACATTGCACATTACATATTGTCAGCATTCCCCATGGGAGCACACAGGCCGGTGGAAATTCCAGAGGTCATGGCTTCTCAAAAATTGATTTCCCTGGCTATTGTAGGTGTTTGCAATTATTCTTTGTCGGGAAACATTGTATATTTCTTGGTGTACACATTGTACAATTGAGAGAGGGCGAGAAAGAACGATTGAGAGAGAGACCACTCTATCCAGTATTGTGCCTGTATTTGGCTTACATTGAGTTATGAGTTATGGTATGTTTATTGAATCTGAGAGAAAGAGATTGACATAAAAAGCTGGGTTGGGGGGATTGCTATGATCAATAAGCTTCCATCTACAGGTGAAAAAACAATGACGATTAATTTAATAATTAGTGTTCAGGGCTTTTTTGTATGAGAAGGTTGGTAAGTAATTGTTTTTTTGCATTATCAAGTTGGTCACGTTTGAAAATGAGGCGATTTGTACTGTACGATTCGTTATTGGTGATGTCTCACATCTATTTCCTAGTTATACAAACCACCCAGCATCATACAGCAAGATATCTCATTCCTGCCAATGCTGTGAGACCTGGCAGGAATAACATGTATAGGCCAATGATAAAAACACAAGAAGAGGCTAGGTGAGAACTGTGGAACTGGCGTTTTATTTTTACACTAAATTGATTGCTTGTACTGGATGGATAGATTACATAGCAACACTGAAATGCTAGGTCACACCAGACTAAACGACCAGACATTTTAAACATGCTAACGGATGTTATTGCCTACAGTGTAAAGGAGGCAATGCTAGTTTGCTATAATGCATTCTAGTGAGTAGGCTGCTTGCACTCTGCTTGGTTGCAGCCCACTGAAAAAGAGGCCTCTTAATTGACTGCAATGTGAACCATGCAAGCGATGCAGGTCATTTAATGTAGTGCCTGGTTAGTATGTGGTGATAGGATTTCTAGCTTCCAGAGCCAAAGGTTTGCATTGGCTCTATGACCCACATGTCCTGACCCTTATTAACCCTTAACTCAAATTAACATTGTGCAGAAACATTTCTTACCTAACATTTCTTCTCATACATTAACCTAAGCTTATCTGTTATTATTCAATCTCTTACTGAAATGTTTTTTAAGAGCTTATAAGAGCCTTTGTGTCACATAACCATAAACATAGACTAAAAGGTAGGGTAGGCAATTGATAAAAGCATTTTTGTCATATTTGTTGAAAGTGTCAATAAATCAAATGCTCTGACAAAAAAAAAGACCAAGCTCTGTTATCGGTGGCTGTGGTAGGCCTGTGATAAGCAAGTCCAACCATTTCATCGTCCTGAATAAAATAATTAGATGTCTTACCCGTCTGTCCCATGTACTCGTGGTGCATGAACATAGCCTTCCACAAGGCTAGGCAGCGCTAGTGCTAAAGATAGCGAGCTAGCTTGTTTTGTGTGTTTTGATCGAGTGACTTTGGTGGGAGTCCTGAAAGGAGGAGTGGGATTTTTTCAGTTGGATACTTTAAAAATTGAGTGAACCTCACTCTAACCCCTCTACTAGATTTACTAGCATTTGTGAGCTCAATATAACATACCACCCATATCTGGTTCCATTTACCCCGTTGACTTTGTCTTCATGTTTTTCCAGACATTTGAAAGAGCTGCAAACGCCATGCAACATATGCATCACTGGGGGGGAAGGAAACCGCCCCGCAACATCTCCTTTATGGAAAGATACACATAGATGAATAAATACAAACATAAACAAGTGTCAAAAAAGAAAAGAAACGGCAGCAAGTCCAGCGATCTATCCGTTAAGGTCATCTGTTGCGGCGGCTGTGTCGGGACTTAAAGCACAGATAATGGTTTTCAGATGGTATGTTGTGCGAAGATGACGGCGCAGAAGGAGCCGGGCCATTGTGTTGTGGATAAATCTCTTTAACGATTAGAGCTGACAGCTGGGAAGGGGAAGGGAACAGGGGTACAGGCGGGTTATAAATGTTTTAGAAATCTCTGCGGAGGGGCTGTCTGAAGGTTAGCACCAGGAGCCACCTCTTAAGTCACTTTCTGATTGGGCTGACGGGTGACACACACACACACACACACACACACACATAATCATCACACACACACACACACACACACACACATAAAATCATCACACACACACACACACACACACACACATAAAATCATCACACACACATGCACGCAAACACACATATATAAATATATATATAGAGACACACACACACATACACACACACACACACACACACACACACACACACACACACACACACACATAAAATCAACATGCACACACACAAACACAAACATACTGGAAATGAAGGGCTGTCAATCCTGGTTTTCTCTTTCAGATACTTTAATCCACAGCCTTGAAACTTATTAAAGCCTTATATATTACCTGAAACATTTCACAAATCAAAAGTATTGCATAGGGGTTTAATATTTGATGAATCAATACTCATCTAATTTTTTGCACTTTTGCTGTCCCCTTTCAATGAGCATGAAATAACATTTTGATGTACCAAAACTTCTAGATGAATATCATTTGATGACAAAAACTTTATGTTCAACATGAGTTGAAATGCAATGTTGTGACAGCCATGGTTTAAAATACTATGTTTTTCACTGATCTAGATCAGAGTTAAGAATAAACACACCAAAAATCACAACATAATACGTTGAATTGTAAATCAGTGAACACAACCATATGTATAA
The DNA here is from genome assembly GCF_964030765.1 of Micromesistius poutassou. Taxonomy (NCBI): domain Eukaryota; kingdom Metazoa; phylum Chordata; class Actinopteri; order Gadiformes; family Gadidae; genus Micromesistius; species Micromesistius poutassou. Next base: position 6,252,373 of record NC_140290.1, on the reverse strand, counting down.
GACCCAGAGACAAAAGTAATAGCTATGTTAGTCCCATAACAGATAGTTCACACATACATTTAGGAGCATGGCATTCCAGAGTGTACCCACACACTCTCACTTTGTTTCTAAATTGACCTCAGAGAGAGAGAGAGAGAGAGAGAGAGAGAGAGAGAGAGAGAGAGAGAGAGAGAGAAATTCTGTCTGCCGCATTTGACTTTTAAGTCACAACATCATCAACCGCTCTCTACGTTCTCCCCTCCCCACCTACTTTGGAATTTTTCTAGAAAACCCTTAAGACAATGTGATGACACTGCGGTAATGCCTCTCCCAGCGCTGACAATGTCAGCGCTGGCGGCGGCTAATGCCTAGTTAACACTACCTCCGTCAGTCGACGGATGGGCGAGGGCATGTCTGACGTATGGGGGAGTAGTCTTTGTAGACTCAGCCTGCAACAGGGGCAACACTCTCCTTGCGCTCTCCTTGCACCAGGCGTTATAAAGCCAGCTTTTTCCTGCGTCTTCCTGCTTGTTGTTGTTAGTGCAAGAGGCGTCACGCCTCTTGCCCACTACCTCTGTCAACGGACGCATCTCATTGACTTTGCATGGGGCGCCCTCGAAATGCATTGTGGGTCTGTCCGTTCTTTGGGCTCCGTGGCCTGCGTCAAAAGTTGAGAAATGTTCCACTTTTCGGGAAGCGACGGGTCCGTCGGCCAATCAGATCGCAGTTATGCAAATACACTAGTGTGCCGCTACTTGGACTCAGTCCAATGAAATGGTCTTTGTGATACAAACCGCCGTGGAAATGTCAAAAAGCCGGCCGGCAGCAGGGGATTTAAAAATGGATTTAATGGATTTAAGTATTGGCCGATTGCTGTGGTACACGTACAGGGGCAACACTGTCCTTGTGACTACGGGATCCATTTAGCAATAACAACAACAAGCAGGAAGACGCAGGAAAAAGCCGGCTCTGAACACTGTCGGGCTGTCGGCTGAAAAGCCTGGTTGCGGTGACATCGCAGACGCGAATATGACAAAGGCCCACAGACATCGTTCGAAAATATGGGCCGAGGAACCTCTATCAGCGAAACCGATGTTAGCCCTCCGAGAGCCGCAGTTAGTGACAGACTAAGCAGATGTTTGCCTTGCTGTGTTGTTTCAGTTCACCCCACCGTGGACGGTGTGTAAACTCTCACTCCACTCACCCTCTCTCGCACCTATTCATCAAGGGGCCCCTCCTACTCCCAGCCCCATTCCAATAAATACCAATTAGTACAAGTTAAAAAGCAATTACAGCTGATTTTGTGCGTGGTGCTGTTTGATTATTAAAAGCCGCCGTGTCCCTTCCTCACAGCCAAACTCTGGTCTGGCGGGGAGCAGCGGCGAGCTCATCAGTCACCTGTTCGGCATCCGGATCCAGGATCCAATATGGCCGCCTCACTCATATGGATCCACAATCACCTCCCTGGCACACGCACACACTCATATGGATATCCACTCACTCACGTCGCCTGCACACACACACACACGCACACACAGCCTCCTTATAATCCGAGTATAATGCGTTTGTGTGAAGGCAGTGCATCAGCCAGTTCTATTTTGGAGACTCTCCTCACCTCACCCCGCTGCACATCACAGATGTGTGTTATTTTTTTTTTAAATATAACTCCTGGTTGTAATATTTCCTTCATTTGCATAATTACATCCCGTGTTTGTGATAAACCTGTACATCCATCTCACTGAGGTCCAATGAACAAGCGGAGCATTTGTACAAAATTAGAATGCAAATGGCGCATAATAGGCCTACCGGCACAGCGCCAGCAATGAACCAATGAACACCGGCTACACGCACACACCCACATGGGCGCACACAGCCGTGTAAATGCAATTCGTAATAGTCAAGCACACTTGGAGGAACCGCGGATGGCAATCCATCAAACTTTAGGA
>NC_140290.1:6227948-6247948 GCF_964030765.1 Micromesistius poutassou | reverse complement strand
AGAAGCTCACAGAGTGTATTCAAACACACGAGCCCTGGGGTCTCCGTCGTGGAGCGCTGACCCCTTTACCGCCACTGTCTCCCTGTTTTAAATGAACAAGCCCACCGAGACAGCATGTGCACGCGTGGGTGGCTGAGATAACCCTGTTGCCCCCTGTCGTCATGTTTCATCGCTTTTGTTTGGGATCTAAAAAGAAACCAAAGACATGAGACACGTTTACATATGGGTGAATTCTTTTTGGGTTATTAATAATCAGTCGGCCACTTTATGTAACGTGCGTGGCCGGCTTGTGATTCAGGTTGAGTGGGTGTCCTCACGTCTGCGGTCGGGCTCTGAGCCAGGGTAATACACGAGAACACGAGGCCCCAGCCAGAGGGGAGGAGATGGAAACAGAGATGATGGTTTTCCTTCTGAGTGACCAATACTTCGATGTTATCGAAGCTGATATCTTTATTTAGTCTACCCTAATGCATTTTGTGTACGGTTGTACACAACCGTGCACAAAATGGGTGAACTTCCATTTGAGGGCACTGCGTCGGGATGGTTCTCCGCAAGATGAACCCAAGATATGCAAACACGCACGCACGCACGGACACACACACACACACACACACACACACACACACACACACACACACACACACAGTATCTCTATCAGTACTACTCTATATTTCCATTTTTGGACACAGAAGCTGAGGAGAAGTCCATTTCAAAGTGGATGTTTCTTTTACTTGATCTTGACCTACTGATGAGAAAGGATTCCCTGTAGCTCACTCTTGACCTTAGAATATCTGATGAGCATGATGATTGGAGTACAGACACAGCATTTACCAAGCATCTTCAGACAGACTATGGGTGCACCTGATTTATAGAGGGAAACTTTCACATTGTGGCCAGTAACAACACAGGATCCTATGTCTGTTATGAACAAAACAAAGCTCATTTACAATACCCTATGGGGTCTGGAAGAATGCAAGACAGCTAAAGGAATATACACGATAAATAAGTCAGGAGATTGTTATGGCCTCAGTATCAGACTTCTTTGTTACATTAGCAATGTGAATGCTCAAAAGCAAAACACCTTGACTTGAATTGGAGAAAGGGAGCGATCGGTAGGAGAAAGACTAATTCATACAAAGGCCTGTTTAATCAACCAGTAGTTAACAAAGAAGGTTATATAAGTTATATATTAAGATGCATTTTTGTAACATGACACATAATTCTACGATTTCATAGTTGTTAATGTTATTCTACTTGTGCCAAGGATAGAGAAATTATTTTCCAAAGCATTTTTTAAATGCAATATTTTGTTTCAAGGTAAACAAAATACTTTTCCAAAGAGTCGAGTCATGCTGTTTCTGAAGAGCCACTTCTGTTTTGCCTCTTAATGTCTTGAGACAGCAATCAGAGGTACGTTTTTCTCGTACGTGCTTCGCATGGATTGTTAGGGCGAGCGCTTGCACCTAGACAACACAGCCGACATTAACTCTAAAAATTGCAACTTCCTTTTGTCTGTTCCTACAATAGATCTGTTCACTCTCGGGCCTGGCCTGAGCAAAAGCGTCAATACAACACTGGGTCTGATTACCTTCCTCATCATCATCATCATCATCATCATCATCATCACCATTATAGTTTCCCTAATGCTTTTCAAATACATCGCCCAAATGTGGTGTTGGGGGGGTCTGGGGGTCACAGTTTGCCACTCGCGGAATGCCCTTGTGGGAGTATAATCATCCAGAGTTCAGAGTGCCAACTGACCAGGAGATGAAGGCAGTAACAATGCACCATATCACCCATTACCCATATGTGGCTGTCTCAAGGGCGCTTTGATTGGGATGGGGATGGTGGGGGGAGCGAGTAAGGAGGATTCTTGATGGTGGTCAACGAATCAGTAACTGGGGGTTTTGGAGTTAGGTTGTCCTTGGTGTGGAGAAAGGTAGGAGCTGAGGTGTGCGTGCAAACAGGGAGGAGGAGGAACGAGGGAATTGGCTGGTGAGCTCACAGAGCACCTTGTCCCACTCATCCCATCCAGCCCTGTGACACTCACAGTGATGAATCTGCAGTGTCCTTTTAAGAGAGAGAAGCCGGATCACGCTTTAAGTACCCCTTTCAGCTCTCCATGCGGCTCATCCCAAGACGTTAGGGGTTCAGCAACCTTCTACCGTAAATCTATTTCCTTCTCACCGCCCCCCCCCCCCCCTCACCCCCATTCTGATGACAAAACCATAACCCATGACAGTATGCCGGCGGCTGGTGGCCTCCTTGGTTATCAGGGACAGGGGCCTACTAATTTCCTCAGAGAGATCCTCACAGGTCAAGGGGTTACGCGGCTCAGCCTGTACCGTCACACGAGCCAGTGAGCCGCACCTCCTCCAGGCTCTCCTGACGACAGGATCCCCCCCTCCTCCAAGTGACTGGCTCCTGGATGCTCCTCCATGTATGTGGGCTGTTTTCTTACTGCCGCTGTACAGGCCTTAGGATTCACCTCCTGGGCTGCTCAAACATTTACATTTAGGAAATTTAGCCGACGCTTTTATCGAAAGCGACTTACAATAAGTCAATTTGTCAGACGAATGAAAAACAACAATATATCACTGTCGGTATAGTAAGGATGTTCATATAACCAAGTGCCAAGCACATACAATTGCTAGGTTAACCCCAATCCCTGTATACAACAAAGCTATCTAGGTTAAGATACACCAACTCTGGGATTGGTAAATTAATTCTGAAGACAATTTGAAAGACTTTCAAACCCGACGGGTTTGAAAGGACAGAAGCGGGTCCTTAGTAGACAGTATCTCCTTGATTGCCTGACTGTGTGTCTTTGCAAACAAAATGACAAATAAAAAACTATAAAACCAGCCGACACCCTTGGAGGCGGTGGAGCCGTGTGGCTGTCAGCGCCCTCCCCTGTGCTCCTCATGTTGTTCTTCTTCTGCTGCTCCGCCATATGTCACGGGCTACGCGGTGGCAAACAGTGCAGAGAGAATGGGATTCCTGTTGTCGCCGGCATATGGCTCGCATGGCTTCCGAAACGCCCTCAGTTGATACGACCGAGGCGACTGTAAAAAAAAAAAGATGTTTTTGAAAATAGACTTCTACTGCTTCCAGAGCCACAGACTCTTTCTCTTTTTCCCCCAGATGGATCTGAGAGCGATCTTAGCTGAACTGATTGTGACCTCTTCAGTAGTCTGCCAGGATTTCTGTGAAAGGATATGCAACAATTTCGTAGGTTTTTCTTGACTGCAGTTTTCCAAATAAACGTGGATCCTATATTCTCATGTCTGGTGCAAATATACGTAGTGTAAGTGGAAGTGAGGGTTATTGCAGGTTTAGCAGGTATGGGCAGATGTCGAGGGAAGCAATTGGAATGGGCATCGGCAGTAGGAAGACAGAAGAGGAAGGAGCTAAGACATTTGAACGCATGCCCTAATAAGAGGACGATTTGGCAGATGTCTGCTGCAGTACATTCTAATTTGTTGTGCGATGCTCAGAAGGCGCCCTTTTGAAAAATAAATCCAGCAGAGCGGTGTCACGAAGTCAATGGATTTCCTCCGTTGAGCTAGCTTAACACTGCTTACGCTGTTCTTACATGTTCCATCAGCTTTTAATACTCTACTCTCTCTCTTTTTGCTTTCTTCCCCTGTTCTCCCCCTGAGAGATGCGTGCCCCTGCTAGGTAATGCAATCCAAGATGGCCAAGCTCTATTAATCACTTCCACCCCAGGAAGGAGAAGACCAAGCGAGAGGTTCATTAGGAAACGATTCCTTTAATGGGTGGCTGGACGAGGGCCGCACTATTTAAAAGTGTAGCCGGAGTTGGCGAGCAGAGGGTTGGGGGGGGGGGGGGGGGGGCGCACGTTCGCTAAATCCTTTTCTCACTGGGGAGTGGTGGGGGGTACTAAATTACGTTATCTGAAGGTGCAGGAAGCACTCACACAAATAGAGCACAGGGGTGGGTCTCACTAGGAATGCTTACCAAAGTGCAGTAAAACGCTGTAGGTACAAGGGCGAGAGGCGGCTCTCTCTCTCTTTCTTTCTCCTTCTCTGACCACAGTGCTCTCTGCTGGGCTTCAAGTGCATCAGAACACAGTGGCCCTAAGACTACAGCACGTCTCGATCTCACAGGGAGAGTACGACACGGTAATACCAGTGCTCAGCCGGCGCTGCTCCCTCCGTAGACATGATCGGGGGGGGGGGTGGGTCGGGGGGAGTTATTACGGCACAACAAACAAACTCCTTCGAGCCTGTGTGAACCCTCCGGGACTCTACTGCTGCTCACGAGACCCTTGTGTGACACACCAAACCAATCATCCTCCCGACGCGGCCCGGGCCACCTGCCGTGTGCTTCCTGTCATAGCCCTCGGTTTACCCGGACACCCACTTGAGTCGAGATGATGATCTCTTTGGATGACAAAGTGTGGCCCCCTGTTCAGCTATTCGACTGAACCCATCCCGTGATCGTCTGTTGCTTGACTGCGTGTCCTTGTATTGGTGCTCTGGAACAAACATCAGCAGGTCTGAAGTTTGTTAAATACTTGCCCGTACAGTTTTATGTTGAAATGACAGATATGCAATCTGTCGCAATGACAGACATGCAGTAAAACTTTACTGGAATTTGCAAGCCTTCGTATCTTCGGCTGTCATGTTGCAAAAGGAGAACAATCACTTGGTTCAAGCAACATGGTTTTTTCCGTATTCCGACTGCAGCTCAAAGTCATTTCAGACTCATTACGAAACAATGAAGGTTTTATCTCTGCATTTGTAACAGTATGAAAGCGTGTTATTTATCTTGTAGGTGAGCCGTGCAGAACAGAGGCGTATGACGGAGATTGGTCACAGCGTGTGCGTGACTCAACAGAAACGTGACATGGCACCAAAGAGCCAAAAAATAGGTATCGATCTTTCCTTTCTGCCACCTATTTGTCCGAGGTGTTGAAACGGTTTTCTGTTTGCTTGGTTTGCCAGTGGCAGCTGGTGACTGTCCCCGGGGCCCAAGGTCCATATCCTCATCAGCCTGCATCACTGTCATACGGCAAACACAAGACTAACCAGGAGGTGACACATATCACCTATTTTTTCTTGCTCCGACACTGTTTGTTCTCCCCACCTTTCAGCTCATTTTTTGACAGTAAACGGATCCGAGCACTGCCCCCCACCCCCCCAGCGACGAGACCGAACTGGACTCCAAACCCTCGGAGGGGCTCTTTGTACGAAATGTCACACGGATCGCTACTCGCCTTAAGAAGCCGCTCCTAAGTGACTGATTAAAACTGGGCATTGAAATTCATACTGACCTTTGACCGCACATTAGTTTACAAAGCACAACGATTTTTTTTTTAATCTATGAACTTCAATTTAAAAAAAGTCTTGGGGCCAATCCTCCCTGGTTTAATGATCACCACGTCAGCGTCCTGAGTGTCAAGCCCCCAGCTCCCCCGTTCCACCTCTGATAAGTCAGACCCACACGAGGGCTGACTCTGGTCTGAACAGCGCTCTGGCCCCGGCCGCTATAAAAGGTCCCCGCATTTATTACAGTTTGCAGTTTCTTACATGCAGCCAGCCCTATTTCAATAGCTTCCCACAGTCGCAGTTGCTCGCCTTTTCAGACACGATCCAAACAAACATGTTGTTGACATGCTTTCCCTTGAGCAGTGGGGTTCAGCAGGTCAATGCTTCGCCGGGAACACAAGCAGCTCAGCGATGATGAGGAATCAGATGAGACCTTCCTTGGGCAACTTGAAATCATTGTGTGTCCATGAAAAGCTAACCTTAACATTTTGTGTTGTCCATGTGTTGTATTTATGTATGCGCTCTGTGTTTGGTAATTCATGGCTTTTGTCATCTTCCATGCATGTTTGCTACGAGTTTGTGTCTTATCAATGACACCGTTGCGTTATTCTTCCACTTCTTCAGCCAGCAGATAAAATTATTGGTCTGATACCCGTTGTCAGGGAAACCAACAACACCTCGGTTGCCCTTCTAGGATCCTTGCCTCAGCCCATGACAACAAAGCAAACTCTGAGAAAGTTCTGAAATCAATAGAAGGCATCAAGGCACAACAACACTCTCCCTTCTCGACGGCGACTTCGTTGAAATTCACCAGCAGTTGACCATGTAGTCGTTTGGAAACATGTCACATAATGGGAATTAAGTGAGCAACGCCATTCTGCCCAGACTAAGAATCTGAGCTCACAAGAGATGGAAAGGAGTAGAGAGACTGGGTGGGAGGAAAGGGCTGACTCGTTGATGGTTTCAGATATAGCCTGAGCTCGTCCCATCAGCCCCCCAGGATGAACTTCTACTCAGGGTAACACAGCCAGCTAGCCTGAGTAGCCTCCCCCGCCAAGAAAACCTGCACGTTGAGCAGATAAGGCGGCTTGTTTCACTTGCACTATTAGCCTCTTAGCGCTGACAAGTCACGGCCGACAAGCCTCCCCTACGTGTGATAGGATGCATCGCCGGCGAGGTGAGCGCCGTGATGTCGCAATGTCCTCTTCACAACAACCAGCTAAGTTGTAGCACGTCATGCTAATCCAAAAACTTCAAATGACAGGAATATATCTGGAAGGGAAATGTTGTCTACTGCAAGGGTTTCACATGCAAAAGTAATATGACAAATGAAAAATAATAATATAAGACCGTTTTATCCCCAACTGTCAACAACTAAATCCAATCCATCTGTTGATAACAGCTGACAAACCTGAAGAATATTTCTCATGAGCCCGGAGGGATTGTGAAACGTAATGCAAGTCAGCTTTCCTTTTTACTCATATTGTAAACAACTCAAACAAGCCTCGTATAGTATGATCCTTTATCAGCAGAGCTCATCCAAGGTCTGTCTTTGAATCTCTTCAGTCACAGCATGCTGTTGTCGCATCTGCCAGCATTTGTCATGGACGAATTTGACCATTCATTGCAAGAGGAAGTTAGTAGTGAGTGTGTGTGACCTCCTTCTCCAAATCCAACCCACACAACAAACTCAACACTCTCCATCAACCCATCATGGTGTTTCTTAGCATCAAAAGCACTATAGGCTGTCTACGTTGCACACTGCACGCGCACGCGCACACACACACACACACACACACACACACACACACACACACACACACAGACACACATCGTCTTGTAGGCGTCCCCCTCTGCCTCTCACAACCACTCACACCTTTGTCCAACATCTGTAGCGACGAGAGTACTTGTATTCTCCTCTCAGAGCGGCTGGTTCAATCACAGTGTCAGGGTGCTGGAAGCGGGCTCTCTGTGTCCTGCTGCTCCTTGATTGGTTTCTCAGGATCCAAGCATTTTCAATCGCTGACTTCCGATTGGTGGTGTTCACTCCTGGCTCCTGCCATGACCTGCGAGCGCACCCACTCGTCCCTGACTCAGATTGGCCTTGCAAAACAGGCCGATCCGCTGAAGAAAATATACAAATCCACCAGCATATACTCAACACGTACCTATGAAAAAGGAAAAATATGGGGTATATAAATAAAAAAAGAAAGAAAGACTACCTGCTGGCTTTCCGGCTTTCTCTTTAGTATGCGACTCTCTGACTCTCTGTGGGAGGTAGGGGGGGGCTGCGTTTATGGGGTTGGTGTGTGTGTGGGGGGGGGGGGGGGGGGGGGTGTTGTTGTTGATGCTGCAGGAGCTTTGAACGTGTGTGTGTGTGTGTGTGTGTGTGTGTGTGTGTGTGTGTGTGTGTGTGTGTGTGTGTGTGTGTGCGTGACAGAATGCCGAGTACATTTAAGTCTGAGATGTTGCTCTTGTCTTGAGCGATCGTTCACAATTAAGTGAGAGATGAGGTGGGCCTGTAATGGGACTGACAGACTTAAAACACAAAGCTGTGTTAAATTAAATACCTAAATACCTTTTATTTTCTAATACTGGATCCGGTTGTATTCTCGTCATTCCGGCCAGGGAAAATTGTTTCTTGGCAACCGCTTCCCCATTTCATCCTGGTAAACACATTATATGACTTAGAGGCCAATTATTATTATTATCAGTTGGTAACATTTTAAAATAAGGGTACATTAATTAACATTAGTTGATGCAGTATATATAGCAATAGCATAGGAGTTAGGGTTAGTGGGTTCAGTCTTGGCCTAGGATAAACCCTAAACCCTCACACTCTGACACTAACCTTACTTAATATTGTATGAATGAATACCTTAGTAAACATGGACACCATTAGTAATTTATTACAAGACCATTAGTTAATTATCTTTTCATCATCTGTCCGGATATGATTAGTTATTGCTTAATAAGTGTTACCTTATTATTATTGTCATTGTTGTTATTACTTGTATTAGTATTAGTATATTAATATTATTATTAAAGTCAAAAGTTGAATCTATTCCTAGTTTCAACATTATTATTATTCACATGTGAAGCGGTACCATCTAGTACGTACAAGTTGACCACACTGACCGCATGTAGTGTCTGGTTGGCTTTAGGAGAAATACTTCTTGTGAATGCCAACAACGGTTGGTTTGAATAGAGGAGAGACCCTGAGAAACACATTCAGAGGAGTAAGATCTTTCCCTCAACTCAGATTTCAGCAACGATGTTCATCAAGCTGTTCATCTTCCGGATGATTCCAGCCCTTTGGTGCTGTTCGACCAGGGGCATTGGCCCAACGCACTCTGAGTGAGCTGTGTGTTCGCCTATTTCTCGAAACGGGGAAAGGTATAATATCCAGACAATTCCCCAGTATAGCCTGGACTCCACTGTCTCTGTCTCTCTCTCTCTCTCTCTCTCTCTCTCTCTGTATCTGTCTCTCTCTCTCTCTATCTCTCTCTGTATCTGTCTCTCTCTCTCTCTCTCTCTCTCTCTCTCTCTCTCTCTCTCTCTCTGTATCTGTCTCTCTCTCTCTCTCTTGCTCTCTCCCTCTCTCACTCTTTCACACTCACTCACTTACTAACTCACACAGACTCGCACACACACACATCCTCTCTCTTTGTCTCTCGCACACACACACACACACACACACACACACACACACACACACACACACACACACACACACACACACACACACACACACACACACACACACACACACACACACACACACGGTGACTCAGCCAGGTGTGGACCATAGGGGACAGGGGACCCACGCCCAGGCAGCCACAGCGAGCAGAACAATAGATATATATAAAGAACACTGATGTCTTACGGCGGAGTCTAGAACGTTCGCACTGGCGGCCATCTTGCACCAGTAAGCTCGCTCACCCATAACATTGTGTTGGTAGTGGTACATGAACTTTTAAAATAACCATAACTTGCTAAATTTTCAACCGATTTTCAAACGGTTTGGTTTCTTACAAACTACTACTATTTGTAAAGGGAAATCTTGTACCTATTTTAGATTATAATTTTTTTTTAGAACATAACATAATTATGCAGTTAAGTATGCAGTGTCATAACTACATCTCTGACGTTTATAACGAACCAAACCATTTGAAAATCGGTTGAAAATTTAGCAAGTTATGGTTATTTAAAAAGTACACGTACCACTACCAACACAATGTTATGGGTGAGCGAGCTTACTGGGGCAAGATGGCCGCCAGTGCGGACATTCGTCTCCATTGGCCAGCAGCGCGGACGAGACATCTAGTGTATATATATCTATGAGCAGAACCGCCACCGCCACTGCCGCCGCCACCACCGCCGGCGCAGACGCTACCGCCGCCGCCGCCGCCGCCGCCACTGCCACCGCTGCCGCCGCCACTGCTACCACTGCCGCCGCCACTGCTACCGCTGCCGCCACCACCGCCGCTGCCACCGCCGCCGCCGCCGCTACTGCCACCGCCCCACCGTCCCCGCCCCCACCTCTGCCGCCACCGCCGCCACTGCCACCGCCCCACCGTCCCCGCCCCCACCACTGCCGCCACGTCCTCTTTCTATATTTCTTTATTTGTTTGTTCTGCCTCGTATCTCCCCTCCACACTGAGTGATGGCTCCAGATGGGGTGTCTCGGAGTAATTGGTGTGGACTGTTTTGCTTGTCTACACAAACCATTGATCACCTGCCTCAGCGTTTCAAGGCTACTTTCACTCTTTTTATTTTCTTACACTCAACCCCCCCCCCCCACCTCCCCCCCACCCTACCCCTAGTGATGATTGAATACCAATGGGCTCTCTCTCTCTCTCTCTCTCTCTCTCTCTCTCTATCTCGGAAAATCTCAAGTATGCACACGGCTAAACATCTCGCCGTGTGGTGGCGGTGACGACGGCGATGGCGGTCATTACTCTCGCCGATGACACAGTGAATGCCTCATTCCTAGGAAGGAGCCATGTGGTGCCCGGTCATAATGAGGCAACGCATTCATAAATTCACTGTGTGTGTGTGTGTGTGTGTGTGTGTGATTAAATTGCAGAGATCGGCCGGCTATCGGACAAAAGTTGTTTACTTAATGTCACTAATGACCTCCATGTGTATCATCCATCGGCCCTGCCTCAAAGCGGCTTCAGGCCCGTGGAGAGTGCTCTTTGATTGAATAATTATGATAATTATTAACGGCCTTCAGTAAGCCACTCTGTATAACCCGATCTGCCCCCATTAAGGAAATTTGGAAGTATTTCTCTCTGTTTTTTGGTTTGTTAATTTAATTTTACAGCCCGACTTGTCTACTGGAGTCTGTTGGTAGATGAAGTGTCTACGGGGATGAGGCGATACAATGCCATTCCCCGTGCAAAACCTTGTTTTTCTGCTTCAACAAGTGGAATGGTAAATGCGGTACACTGTTTTTCGAATGCATTTCCTCACTTTTCGGAAACTCAGAAACCCTCTCTTTGCTTCTTCCTGTTATTTGTCTCTGATTTAACCACCATGTTATCCCACCGCTGTTTAAATCGAGCAAATATGAAATAGTCAGTTTGTTCGCGCTCCATTATCAGAAAGGGGAGGCGACGAGAGGAGAGGCAGACCCCATGAAGAGGCATATTTGAACAGAAGCTCGCACTTTATCTTCTTTTGTTTCTTCTTTCCCTTTTCCCATGTTTCCTAACCAAGCGTGGGACATTTGTGAATGAGATATGACGGCGGTTATTTGAAACAAATAAATGAAACGTATAATTCAGTGGCTTTTTTCATCAAAGAAAAGGCCTATTCTCTTATCAATCGGTGATCGACGAAGCGATCACGCTCATCTCAGAGCGATGTCTGATTGGTTCGAGTCGCCCGAGTGTCACAGCAGATCTAACCTAAACCGACTTAAACGTTCTGTTGACCAATTTTTTCATTTTATATACATTTATAATATTCTTACTGCACATCCTGTATGAGTATGTGACAAATAAAAACTAGTGCTGTCAAACGATTCAAATATTTAATCGCGATTAATCGCATTAATGTCATAGTCGCAATTAATTGCACATTTTTATCTATTCTAAATGTCCCTTGATTTTTTTTTGTTCCATTATTTTTTCCCATTTTAAGGCTCTTATCAACATGGAAAAGTGGATCGGCTTGCTTTGTGCAAATGTTTTTTTATTGAAAACAACAGACATATACTGTAGTGTTCAATTTCACACTAACATTCTCACTTGGAGCAGTCATTCACACTAATCTCTCAAATAAGCAAATAATCTCTCACACAATGTAACACTGCCCATCAAACAAATGAAGAAATAGTTAATAACGCGTTTAACTGACAACACTAATAAAAACATTTGAATCTTTGAATCTTTGAGAACGTGGAAACAGCCGCTCACAGTTGGCTTCTAAAACTGATGTTACAGAACTAACCTTTTAATGAGTCCGTAACAGTACTGTAAGGCCGGAACCAATCTCCTCCTTCTTTTCTGATGCACAACTGCATCTTATTTCATGGTTGCGATTGCGCTTGGCTTTCTGGTTTCAAGGCCAGCAAGACAAACCCAAAGTAATTATTGACACTAGAAGTGTTGAATCTATAAGTGGATAATGTATCTGCCAGTGTGTCCCTCCTTCACTTATTATTGTTTCCTTGCAGCCTTGAAATGCAATCTGATGCATTGTAATTGCTTATGATTGCCTTGTGTGTGTGTGTGTGTGTGTGTGTGTGTGTGTGTGTGTGTGTGTGTGTGTGTGTGTGTGTGTGTGTGTGTGTGTGTGTGTCCCTGCATGCGTGTGGGTGTGCTAGAATGGAGAGTACTAAATTGGCCATCATGAAGTTCTACTGAGTGCCACACCGTCATGTTCACAAGTGACAGGCACCATTAGAGTACCCCCCCACACCCCCCACTCACACACCCCACTATCCCCTCAGACCCCCAGCCCATCTGCACGCCGTCCACCTGCTCCAAGGGGCTGCCGCCGTCCAACCAATCACAGGGTCTCCCCATGGCTCGCATCCTTACCTGATTGGCCCCCGGGCCTTTCAGCACAGAACTAGGGGGTTTTGGAGGAGGAGGAAGAGGGCAGAAAATCAGCTTTCTCAAAGATGGTAATGAGAAACAAAATGGACACCAGAGCCTTTCGGCACAGAACTAGGGGGTTTTGGAACCAAAATGCTCTGGTGTCCATTTTGTTTCTCATTACCATCTTTGAGAAAGCTGATTTTCTGCCCTCTTCCTCCTCCTCCTCCTCCTCCTCCTCCTCCTCATCACTGGTAAATGCGTCAGAGGCCCCGCTGCCAGGTGGCTCCTGTGATGCACTGGGGGGCCCTTCATGAGAGAGGCTATTGTGAACGACCCTGGCAGCCCCGTCCTTTCTCTTTCTCCTGTGTCCCCGTCGCAGGAGTGTGTGCTCCAGACGGTTTTAGACTGTGACTGTCACTGTGAAAGTTGATCACGCCGCTGTGCGAGAAAAACCCGGTTTTAGTTCTTTCGATTTTTGTGAGCATAGCTGATTGGGGTAAACTTTGTGGCTGACGAGAGTCGGTGCTTGTTTGCGGATGACATGCCTGGTGACTCATTGGTTTGTGAGAGCTGAGCCTCGATCTATGCCAACCGCTCTCTACTCTTCAGGCAATCCGTCAGCCCCGAAACCGCATCTTACCGTATCTTACCGTATCCAACCGGTACCATCTAACTTAATCTTCTATTACGTTTCACCTGAAGCCAAGCATGAGCAAACTACTTTACACACCACACATTTATGACTCATCCAGACATTACACTACTTCTGGTGGAATCATGTCGGCATAGTAAATTGCTACCTGAAGCCACCAGCTTGGAAAACGCAGATGGACGCCATTTCCGTGCTTCCTATTGGATAAGGGCCTACTGGACAAGGGCAAGGTGGGGGGAGGTCTTTGCTACTAAAAACAGAGACTGCATTTGTAGTAGCCAATCACCAGAGGCGTTGCTGTTGCTATTTTGCAACAATCTTTATGGTTTCTCTCTCACAATGGAAATGTTCTTGCTTCTCCTTCGCTGGGGGTCTCCAGCCGGAGTAGATCATCTCTATAAGCCCAACCCTTAGGTGCCCTTTTCTGCTGACTTGATCACTTATCGCCCTCCTGGAGCCACAGCTCATTCCCGGCCTTTGTCTGTCTCAGTGGGTCTCGGTGGAAGGAAGCCAGGAGTTGATCGAGGCCACACCTGACGCCTCCTGGGTGAAGGCGTGACTATCAGCTCTGCAGTTATCATTCCCCCAATAGGGAGACGACTCTTGGATCAAACCCCCTCAGTAAGGTAAAAAAAAAAGCTACATTGCTCTAATAGCTCTCATCAGTGGGAAATGGTGATTATTATACCCAGAGCATGTGTTTGAATTATGAATATTAGTTGAATGTAGTAATTATTTTTTCCACCGTATTTATCATTTACTCACTCAACACAACACACAGCACCGCTAATGATGAACTATAAGGCCTCGGCTGCCAGTAAACCTATTTCTCATCGGCGTGTTGAATATTCAATCAAGTGTCACCTTGCACTTGTGTTTATAGCCGCAGCCTTGCTAAATTCTCGCTAACCCCCCCCCCCCCCCCCCCCCCCCAGCTCCTGAAAAAAAAAAAATCCTTTTCACCTACATTTTACCCCCGCACCCTGATATCGGTGTGTTACACACCTTGGGCGCTAGTCGCGGAACTTCCCACCGCTTGCCTTCAAACTAATCTATTTTTCTAATCAACGTTTCTCTAAATAAAGTGACATCAATCATTCCAGCGCGTCACTCGGCACAGACCCCTCAGGCTTGAGTTAACACATTCCACTGTGCAACATTCTATTAGTTTGTGCAGGGAAAACAGAAAACATCTATTGAACCTGACCAGTGGCAGGACAGAATACATGAATAACAGCATCCAGGGCTCACAACTCCCTTTAATCATGGCCTGTTTTTGGTTTATCTTCATTTCCTGTCGCGTTTTTTTTTTTTCCAACGTAATTAACCGAGTGGTTTTTTTTACGTTTTTTTCCTCTTTCTCTGGAAATGGTACTCTATGGCTCGCTAGTATGACTGCAGGGGAAAAAAAACGGAAACTCAACCTAATAATGACAAAAAGGTAAAGGCTACTTGCTGCCCCCCCTCCTGCCTCCTGTGGTTGTCTGCAGCGTGTGTGTGTGTATGTGTGTGTGTGTGGGTGTGTACTCTGAATTTTAAAAAGCCACTCACCAAGAGCCTCAAAACCATAATGATATTTTTTGTGTGTATCTTTGATGTCTGCTTAATCAATGTTTACAGCGGGCCTTCAGAGGGTCACAGAATGCAATTAAATGCAGCGCTGTCAAACCTTATGCTAATGGTCTGTTGATGTGAAAATGCACGAGGATTGGAAAATATTAATTATAATAATTTGGTTGTCTTTTAACATTGTCTCTCTTTTTAATAATTTAAAAACTCATTAAGTCATTAAATGCGACATGAAATGAAAATTGACTTTGGCTACCTTTTGAGTCGCTTGCATTGCATATATTCATGCCGCATGCTACACCAAAGCAAGCAGCTAATTTGCAAGAGTTACTTATTTGATGTTAATTACAATTACCTTGACAACCTTTTAAACATACTCTTGGCATAAATTCATCCTACAGTTAAGAGTACACATGCTAGCCAATAGCAACATCTTGGTTTGAAGTGATTGAGTTAGTAACTTGGTTAGTTAGTTAGTATGGTTTACAAAGTGTAAATGGCCGACGTTGTGAAGACAGTTTGTTAGAGTCAGGACTACAAGGGCTCGCCTGGCCAGGACTTAGTATATACTCCTAAATCTGAAGCTTTCCCCATCTCACCATCTCTGGGTGACCTGGACATACAGGAGGCCCCGAGCTGGGCATGAGCCAATGAATCATTATCAGACCCTTCTGGACCCTGAGAGCTGTCCACCTCCCCCCCCCCCAACTGCTCATCTTGTTGATGTACTCCCCGGAGCCACGTTGATATGTGGGAGTCGATGGTCTGATTTAAACATTCAGGAAGTGGTCTCCTGTCAATGTCATCCACCTCGACCAATGGGAGCCACCCAACTTTGAACAAATATTTCTTTGTGGGATTACATTTAAATGAGGTGTCAATCAAAAACAATGACACGGTCAGTGAGAGAAAGGAGAAATTTACTCTGAAACTCCTGATCTCGCTTCCAGTTGATAAGGGAATCCGAGACGGATGAGGCGGATAAACACGTCTCTGTGTATCTGTTTGTGTTGATTGAAACTAAAAAGTACCATCACTCTTGACTGTGGCTGCATCTAGTGGTTCTCCAACCCGGTCCCCCTCTTCAGGCCCCAGCTCCTGTGCTGCCAGCGATGGTGGCTGGAAGAGAAACAGAGGAGACTGCTTCTCTTGGTTCTTCCTGCCCGCGGAGCTAAAAACATGTGTGAAACTGCACCTTCAATGTAGTTGTTTGGTATTATTATTCTATTACATGTGTTGTTATCATTTTTAACGAGTGTTCCTAGTTTTAAAGCTTTTGGGGTATACTCCCCTAAGGTAAAGCTACCCTGTGGTCTCAGCATGACCAGGAAGCAGTGCCCGGCCTGCAGGACAGGGCCTATCACTGCCAAGGTATCCTGACCAATCACGACACAGCGTTCATGAAAAACATATTCCCCCTGGAATCAAAACTATTGGTCTGAGATACCTTGGATCCAGTTCAGGATTTCGGGATCCAATATGCGTCTACTCAGAGTACAGACGGAGAGGCTGGAGCGTTTACAAACAGAAAGAGAAAAAGAGACGGTGCTTTCAGCATCTTCTCTTGCAATGAATTCCCAAGTATTTCTCAAACCAAATGAAAAACACCTGATCCAAGTTATTCCAATTATTCTACGGCATCTGGGGGCCTAACACTCTCACTGACTCAAACACACGGCCTGCTCACCTATGCTGCAGGATGCTGGGTTTGATACACTATGATGTAATGCGGTCTGAGACAAAAAAATATTGCAAAGAAAGACCCTGATGAATGTATTGGTCTAAAATCATGTTGAATTGCATCAATTTCTTGATTCTTGAAATCATAACTGAAGATCCTATGGGTAATGCATTTAATCATGTTTCCCCCTTGCTGCGAAGCATGCCATCTGCCCTGACTGGGTTTAGAAGCATTCAGCCAGCTTCACTGTAAAATAGATTCATTTTCATTTATCTAAACCAGAAACAGTGACGGATTTGGGCCTAAAAACGATCAGAACATGATTAGTTAACAAAGTGTGCTATCACAAAGCACACCAATAAACCAGAAACCTGATTCAGTGTTTTGACTTGATTTATATGCAAACATTTCCAAATTTCATCTGTTATTCAAAGTGGGCAAGAGAATTTATCCACGACACGTTGGACCCAAAACTGGTTATTGGAATGCATTTAAATGAATAAATTAGAGCTGAACAGAATAATTGGGTATGTTGGCTGTTTGGTCGACAATTCCCATTCAACTTTGGCCAAACAATGTCAGCATATGCTGCTGTCTCTAATCTGCCCCCCACCCCCCCACACCTCCTCATTGGTCAAAAGCAGCCTAACTATCATTGTTTTTTGTTTTTTTTGTCTAAGCCGCTTGTCGTGCTCCCTTGTGATTTTGAAGCTTTAAGTGGATTCTATAATCGCTTTTCATAGCGGCGCTGCAAAACCAACCACATCAATTCACAACCAGCAAACATGTGTTTTCAGTTCTGGCCAATCTGGCAGAGCCTCCAGGCGTCTCCGACCAATAGGAGGCCTCGGCCTCATCCAATCAGTGGCCGTGGCCTTAAGGGGGATAAGAGACCCCTGGAATCCTCTTAATACTGCTGCTCTCGGGGGCCACTCTCCTGCCGGGCTGCTGGGGCGTGGGCCTTGGGGAAGGGGCCTCACCCGGCAATGGAAAACTTTTCAAACAAACATTTTGGATTCCAGGGCCAAGAAAAAGGGACATAAACAGATACTTTCATAGCATGAGCAGCGGTGTTGACTCAATATCAATACACAGAAGACTTCCGAAAGCCTTTGAAAGAGCTTGGAGCCAAGTGAGGGCCACACTGCCGACGTGTGTGCTTATGTTGCAGTACTAGTACCAGTGTACTCGTTCTGGTGGGCAGGGTACTGCTGGGAAACATGCCAACGTAACGTTGACATGAGATGATGTTTTGTAGCAGTAATGCGTGATCCCTGTTTTTTTCTCGGTCTCAAAGGCAGAAGTTTCAGTAAAGATAATTAAATTCATGTCTCTGTCTCATCACAACACAGTGCAGCCATTTCTATTGAGAATAGCAAATCAAAAGCAGCAGACCACACATTTACACACAAAAGCAAGCTTAACCTTTCAAAACCATTTAATATTGGTTTTGGGCAAAATTAATTTGCACTGTGAATTAGAAATCCTGTATTTCAATATTCTCTTTCGGTGAGCTGGAGAATAAAGTATTAGTTCTTGTCTTCCAAGATTTGATTTGAGAGCCTTGACATCCGTTCCCCATTGATTGGTTGTCATCATGCAGGTAGTGCCTGATGAGTCAGGAGCAGGGAATGTAAACAACTAGGGGACTACCTCAAGCTTCGACCTCCAGGTACACACAGACACCCAAGTGTCTGGGTTTTGAGTGTAATAATGTGTATGTGTGGGTGTTTATTTTTTTTTGATTTCAATAAACTAATGTCAACATAAAAACATTAAATCGTTTTTCTATTCTGGTACTGTATGTCAATACATTTTGAACGATAGCCTCGTGATCTATTCTGTTTCTCCTCGTATTGAACACCAACAACGACTAACGTTTTTAACATCCCAATTAATAATGCATCTGGAAAGTAAACGTTTTTCAAGGATTAAGACATGTTCTTTGAATGTTAAGAAGGCGCCAGAGTGCATCAAAATCAAGCTTCTTGAGTGGGGGGGAGATCCCCTCGGGCCCCCTACTGAGGTGCGGTCTAAGGCCAGAATGACCTCTAACCCTAGAAACACTGCTGGCTCTCCCTTTCAGTTGATTTAAGGGAATTAATATAATACATGAGGTCACGTTAGATTATCGTTGCATGGTACAAACAAGTATTTGTATTCATTTCATTGCTAACCAGCCCGTAGCAGGATTGAGTCTCTCACCGCCATGTTGATAACGAGAACGCACAATTCTGTTGTGCTGATGGCCCCCAGCCAGCAGGGGCCCTAACAAAGGGAGAGCAATGGAATAAATCAAAACATATTTAGCTATTAAAACTATTTTAAATTGCAAAGCCATAGTCAAGATTCGAATGAGAAAGGAGAATGATGCAAAATAAATCAACACAATTGTTAAAACAAGACAAAAGATAAAGTAGCCTTGGCGACTGCTGGGCACCTGGGGACAGAAGCTATTCCTGGTTCACACAAATAGCATGTGATTTTGTGAATAGTCTGCACTGTAGATGCAGAGTAAACATTTGACTCACTTGGATACTGGTTGAGTCTGGTCAGAACCTAAAGGTTTGAGAGTATGAAAAGTGATGTGTTGGGTGTGTGTGTGTGTGTGTGTGTGTGTGTGTGTGTGTGTGTGTGTGTGTATATGACTATATGATATCCTACACAATCCATCCGGCTATCTATGTGGGAATAGACGGATGATGCCACGCAGTAGCTTTTAGTAGGATCGTAAAGTAAATGTTTATAGCCGCCCAGAACCACCTACATCATTTTCCATGTTTATACGTGAGGATTATCAAGCCCACTCATTGACTTTTAATGTTCGCATGAGCTAAGGAGGAGTGCAGAATTTGTAGCTCTATGACAGTAGGACTTTGGCACGTACACCTATAAATAAAAGCGTATGTTTAAAGAGAACGACTGTATAATTAGTTTTATGTGTTGGATGCGTTTAATACTATATCATTGGTTAACCTCTCGGTTGGCCCTGACTGGCTGTGGCAGCCTGTCATATCTGTAATATCCCTCCATCTGCGATTTCAAAGCCCTTTTTTTTCTTCTGTGCTTTAGCAGGAGGGATTTAACAGCGTGAAATCTGCCTTCTCACACCCCCATTCCCCCAGCAACCCCACTCCCCCCCAAAAAAAATAAGAGGAAAAAAAAGCTTCAAATATATTTTCGACCCGCTCCCTCAAATATGATGTCACACTGCGCGTTGGTGCTGGGGAGAAGGGAGCGCTAGGTATGAAAGAGTGGTTGAAAGAGCACCAGGGGTAGGGGTAGTAGCAAGGGGGTTCTCTGGTTCATAAATGATCTGAAACCTCGCCCAGGTAAACACATTTCAGGACGCGGGGCGGGGGGCAGGTGCAGGTGTCTGCTGGTTGGAGATCAATGTGAAGGCCTCTAATTACTGGTATGGGGGGGGGGGGGGAAGATGGCGCATGTGTGCAAGTTGAACTTTGTTAACACTGGAAGTTAACAAAGTGATACACACACACACACACACACACATATGTCCCTGGCAGGGCAAGGTTACCAGCTCTACCGTTCACCAGGATTTCCATAGTTGCGGCGAATAACCTTGAGTGATACAAATCACATTATAACTTCAGAGTGATTATAGGACAGCCATGACTCTAAATTATTCACGTCGACTTGTTCTGCTACTGACAGGGACAACGAGGAAAAAGTTTGCAAAGATATTTAAATGCAATGAATAATCCAAAGTGATATATATTATGTGCAACTTA
>NC_140290.1:6210448-6222948 GCF_964030765.1 Micromesistius poutassou | reverse complement strand
TTCTCAAGGAAGGCTTTCGAGTGACAACCGGAAAGTGAGATCTGGAACCTGTCCGGGCTGTGTCATATCATTAGCCAGCATTATCTTAACAACACAATCGCTTGGTCACTAAAAGCCCAAAGTATCAACACAGGCGTCCGGTGTTACCCTGGCGATGCATAGAGAGAAAGGAGAGAGATGGAGGCAGAGCAAGGAGATAACGAGGAATGAAATACTGTTCAATGAAATGTGACCTGGGGAACATTGCTGCCATTTCACCGAGATTGTTACTATTGATGCATTTCTGCTGCAAAGACCTCCATTCTTCCCGAGTGGTATTTCTTTGATTTTTTTTTTCCCCATCCTGCTTTTGAAATGAGCAGGATCATAAAATGGGGCTTGGATTCTGGCTTTCTGAAAGCCCATCTCACAATACGATCTGCTTTCGGAAAGAATGTGAATAAACATTAATATTCAGAGTGAAGGAAAGTGATCTCACAGGGACAATGTCAAGCCCACCGATAGACCCTCTTCTTGTGGTAAACTAGAATGTTCTTTTTGGGGCGGGGCTTAGGTTGGAGGTAGAAGGATCCCTGAACACAAGCTATTTACCTTACGTTTATCTTATTTTTTTCCAGCCAAGGAACTTTTTCATTAGACGGTCTTCTATCCAATGTAACATATTTCAGCCATAATATTCTCCCATAGCCACAATACTGAGTAAACATAACATAAGCTGTAAGACTTGCGCATAGCCACAACCAGGCAGCAGCTGATCATACATAGATGAAGGGGGCGGGCTTTTAAAGCCACAGAACACGCCCACCTCTACCTGCCTATTTAACTCGGACTCCGCCATTTTAGAATCAGAATCTCTTGGGCGGCGTATCGATTAGATGTAAAGCTTAGAGACGCTCCGCGCGTGTTATATACCATTCCTCTCCTTTTGTTTCATAGACGATAGACAATAGACCAACCACCTTAACCCAATAAAGTGAGTTAAAAGCGATCCTGTCTCGGCGGCCTTTCCTGGACTAAAATATCATAACACCTACCACAGTACCTGTTTTTTTTTTACAAAAAAAAATGTTTTTACTGATTATTGAGGTTAGGACGCCGAGGTCTTGGCTCAATCTCAACTTCGCCGACATCATCTAAGAGTTCATCTAAGAGTTTAGTTTTTAACCTATGGTACCACGAAATACCATACATATATATATATATATATATATATTCTTTTTTTTTACCATAGGTTACCAGACACATTATCAAATAAACTTTGTACCTTCATTTTCTATAGAGGTAGAAACCTGCTCTCAGAATCTGACTCATCCTAATCAATCATCCTCATCATAAAATAAACACATATATACCCTGGTATGCTAGAATACTGTCTAAGGAGAATGACCATGCTTTCTAAATCATGTTACGTCACCAGACTTAGATCACAAAAGTGAAATGGTATTTTTAGACTTTGCTGTAGAACCAACTTAGTATGTGAAATACTGCTACTTCTACAGAGCTATGGTTATTATAAAAAGAGCAAACAATTATATCTTAACAGAGAAATTCACTTACATGGCGTGATAAATGATGCTAAGAATACAATATAATTAAAAGTGTTTGTTAAGCATTAACATGAACACTTCATTAAACATAATTGTTAGGGGTACCACTGATCACAAAACTTCAAAAATTACAGTTTTCAGCCACGATACAAATATAACTTTCCATTTATTACTTAACGAACAAGGCAAGCAAGGGAAGTTTTCCCATTGTGTTGGATGAAAACAACATTCAATACTTAATACTTAAAGTGGTGCGTGAGGGGATTGTGTAGCATCGCTCAAGCACATTTACCATAGTTCTAAACCTCATAGTTATAAACCCATGTTTGAAGCGATAAAAATCCCAATAGATGTGGTTCTTGCCACATCTAAGGGGCTGCAATCACTGACACACCTGGGTAATGTCTCTTCAAATTTTTACTACTTTATTTTTACTTTTTACTGTATTTAATGCAGTTGATCAATTGGGACTGTCCACGTACAATAAAACAATAAACTAAACTAAACTAAACTAAATGACAGGCTAAGCTCAATGTATTTCCACTATCATATGGCTTTCTCATAGCATCGCCAACTGATGCAAACTGCAATTAGTCTGGAACCTCTCCGCTCATATTTTATTTCCATGGGGCTTCACCAACGGGTGCGGACCAAAATGCCTCTTGACGCAGGCAAGGGATAGGATTGGATAGGCCTACAACCAATCATAGCAATGAAACGGGTGACTCAGCCCTGAGTCCTGAAAAACAGCTTTGTTCTCAACAAAAACTTTAACGGCAGTTGTTTGTTCTTTTTTTCGTGAAAATATACCACCCAGTTTGTTTGAAAATGTCTCAATAGCGTAATCAACCAAAAGTACGACATCAGGGGCAGCCATCTAGTTATATGATCAATCACCAGTTCCTCCTATTGCCCCAATTGCTGATTCGGTGGACATGACAAACCTTAGTCACATATGCATACCTAGTACAGACAATACTTTATGTCTGGCACTCTACAACACAGTTAGATGACACCATTTTGGCAGTTGGTGGAGCCTGCAATTTTGCTTCAAGTTGTCGCTTTGTTTGTCTCCAGCTAACACTTTGTTGAATGGGTTGATATATCTCAGTAATTAGCATTTCCTAAAACTCATTATTTAATTGGTTAAAGTTTGAGGCCACCATCTTAATGGTGTTGACATCGGCAGGAAACTCAAAGGTTACTTTCACAGGAAGCTTAGCGATTAGTGACCCGTGCGAGAACCAGATATTAAGACACAACACTGAACACCACTAATTGGCATAGTTACCCAAAATGTCAACGCAAAACAAATCGGCAGGTTCACCACACTACAAATATAGATATAGATATAGATATAGATTTTTTGTAGGACTTTACGGGACGTAACAGGCATTTCAATTCACACAGAAGCTTGCTGCTTCTACACTTCTATACTATTGTGGCAGACTGCAGGGAGGAGTGAGGGGGGTGGTGATTGAAGGGAGATATGTGGCAGTCTGCTGGCTCCACCCCCAAGCCATAAATGGACTTCCTCCTGTAACGACACAAGGCTGAGGACCATTAACAGGAGTGCTGGGGAGCTTATGGTGGTTAGCCACTGGGGAGCTAACACCGTGTGTACTGCCGCAAGTGAGAGTAAGACTGTACTGGATTGATTACTGTGTACCGACCGCTTTGTTTTTGAAAACCCTTCTGGAGCTGTCCCCTGGACTGGATGATTGGAGAATGCGTGCTTGTAGCTACACCAAGTCAAAAAGATAGACCAATACATAGGACAATGGAAGCGCTGGTGCAGCAACTGGTGGAAGCAAATATTACGTAGTAGGCTATGCATCGGGAGCTGATGGGAGCACTGACAGCCGGCCAGGTCGGCATGGCTGCAGGTGCTGCAGTTTCCCGTCCTGGCCCCAGCAGGTTTATCTTGAAGCAGACAGAGACTGACGATATCGAGGCATACCTCCAAACCTTCGAGAGGACGGCCGTTCGGGAGAAATGGGAGCCAGAACAATGGGCCAGCCTACTCGCACCGTTCCAGTCAGGCACAGCACAGAAGGCGTATCAGGACCTGATGGACGACCAGGCGTCTAATTATGACGCACTGAAAAAGGAAATACTACGCCGGTATGGATACACCTTAATAAATAGGTTGCAGAGATTCCATGATTGGACAAATGATGCAGCGGTGTCTCCGCGCTCACAAATGCATGACCTTATTAGACTTGCCAAGTGCTGGCTGATGGCTGCCCCACTGATGCTGATGGCCATAGAGAAAGTGGTCTTTTTTACGATCTCTCCCATTCAAAGCTAAGAAGTTAGCCATCCAAGCCAACCCGCAGAGTGCGGACCAGTTGGTGGAAGGGCACCAGGCGGCTGTGGAAGTCCTGCGCAATGGACGTCCACTGAGGGGTGAACCCAACCCTCGCCCAAAGGAGTGGATGAGGACGGAGGACCACGGCGGGATCCCGGCCAGGGATAGAGAGACACCAAAAGCCAGCCCCCCGAGACGACGGCCCTTTCTGAACCCAGACAGCAGGAAGTGCTACGAGTGTGGCGAGCCGGGACACATCGCCTGGACCTGTCTGAGTCTTGATGTCTCGATGCCGTCGGCATTAGCCAGTGAGGTAACAGCTGGGCGTCCCTGCAGGTTGCTGACAGCGTGCTGGGCTGAGGAAAGTGGTCCTTCCCCAGTCACCCTGGTGAAGGCCAACGGAAGAGACATGACAGCTATGGTGGACTCGGGGAGTACGGTGACCCTGATCTGAACTGACTTCGCCCAGGCCCCAAGCTTGACTGACACCGTGGCAATAACATGCATACACGGTGAGACTAAGAACTACCCAACTACCCTCCTTCACCTACAGACCACAAAGGGACAATACACAGGACCAGTGGGAGTCGTCCCAAACCTGCCGGTGCCGGTCCTTGGGAGGGACTCCCCACTGTTCGGCCAACTGTGGGCCAGTATAGCTGTAGAGGGGGGAAATCGAAGGAACCCGAAGGAAAGAGGACACCAGAGAAGCGCGAGGGCCGATAGACGGGATGTCCGGATGTGCGGCTTTCACCAAGTGGACCCACAGGGGTCAACCAATCCTCTATTGGAGAGTCACTCAGGGGACTCAAGGGGGGAGGTAAGTATGGGCGACCTATTCCGGATGGACCACGAGGCGACTCCAGAGCCGGCCTCACTATCGGGACGGTTTGGAACGGCCCAACTGGAGGATCCCAACCTGTCCAGTGCTCTCCAGCAGGTGACTGTGGTGGACGGGAAGCCCATTGAGGGGGTAAGACTGGTTACATACCCTCATTTTGCCATTAAAAACAAAGTTATATCAGGTTGTGAAGAGGAATGACGAATGTGTAGAGTTGCTGTTGGTGCCCCGTCCCTTTGTTCAATCAGTCCTGCAGCTGGCACACTCCCACCTTCTTGGGGCTCATCTAGGGGTGGAGAAGACCTTGGACCGGATCAAGGCAAGATTCCACTGGCCGGGGGTAAAGAGGGCAGTGGAGGATTACTGCCGCAGTTGCCCAGAGTGCCAGCAGGTGGCGCCAAAGCCACATGTTCATGGTCCCTTAATTCCCCTCCCCATTATTTCAGTTCTGTTCAGCAGGATTGCCATGGACCTGGTGAGACCACTACCCAAGAGCAGTCGAGGGCACCAATACATCCTGGTGATACCGGATTATGCCACTAGGTACCCCGAAGCCATTCCACTGCGCACCATGGCCTCAAAAGGAATTGCATGTGAGTTGGTCCTGATGTTCTCCCGGGTAGGCATCCACAAGGAGATATTGACAGACCAGGGAACCCCCTTCATGTCACGAATCATGAAAGACCTCTGCAAATTAATGCAAATAAAGTAGTTGCGCATCTCAGTTTACCACCCACAGACCAATGGACTAGTGGAGAGGTTCAACCGGACCCTGAAGCAGATGCTGAAGAAGGTGATGGAGGCGGATGGACGGAACTGGGACCAGCTACTCCCCTACCTTATGTTCTAGATCCGAGAAGTGCCCCAATCGTCGACCGGCTACTCCCCCTTTGAACTACTTTATGGGAGACGACCCCGGGGGCTGCTGGACATAGCTAAAGAGGCCTGGGAGCAGCAACCGTCACCCCATCGAACCCTGGTGGAACATGTGGGGGACATGAGGGACCGGATGGCCACCTTGTGGTCCCTGGTGCGGGAACACATGCAGGAGGCCCAGGAGGCCCAAGCACGGGTATACAACAGAGGGGTCCAACAACGAGACTTCCAGCCCGGAGATAAAGTGTTAGTACTTGTCCCCACAACAGAGTGTAAGTTTATGGCCAGATGGAACGGGCCGTACAAAGTACTGGAGAAGGTAGGAGAGGTTAACTATAGAGTCCGACAGCCGGGACGTAGGCGCCCGACCCAAATTGACCATGTAAACCTATTAAAGAAATGGCTTGCCCGGGATGTACTCTGCTCTGTTTCTCCAAAGAAGGCAACCAACGAAACCGGGCCAGTCAAGGTTCCCCTAGGAGAGGAGCTGGGCCCGGCACAGAGGCAGGAGCTCATGGAGTTGGTCGACTGGAATCAGGATGTGTTCTCCAGTGAACCGGGCCACACCGATCTGGTACAGCACAACATCATCACTGAGCCTGGGAAAAAGGTGAAACTGAGACCCTACCGCATACCGGAAGCCAGGAGAGATGCCATCAGGACCGAGGTAAAGACTATGTTGGAAGCGGGAGTCATCGAGGAGTCGAACACTGAGTGGTGCAGCCCCATTGTGTTGGTGCCGAAACCCGACGGCACCATACGCTTCTGTAATGATTTTAGGAAGCTAAATGAAATATTGAAATTTGATGCCTACCCCATGCCCCGAGTAGACGAACTGATAGAGCGGCTAGGGACTAGGGACTGCCCGGTATATCAGCACGCTCGACCTGACAAAGGGCTATTGGCAGGTACCCTTAGCGCCCGAGGGGCGGGAGAAAACTGCTTTCGCCACTCCCGATGGGCTGTTCCACTACAAGAAGCTACCCTTTGGTTTGCACAGGGCCCCGCCCACCTTCCAGAGGTTGATGGACCGGGTACTTCGTCCCCATCATGTGTACGCGGCGGTCTATAATGACGACAGTCATCCATGGGCGTGAGTGGGACACCCATTTGAAGCAGGTGAGCGCAGTATTGCAGGGCTTACGGGAGGCGGGGCTAACGGCTAACCCAAAGAAGTGTCGGCTCGGTCTGCAGGTGGAGTATCTGGGCTACACCATTAGGAGGGGATGCGTGAAACCCCAGATGAAGAAAGTGGAGGCAATACAGGACTGGCCACGGCCCCTGACCAAGAAACGGGTACGCACATTTGTGGGGCTCACCAGCTACTACCGGAGGTTTATTCCCCACTTTGCATCCCTAGCCAGCCCCCTGACAGATCTGACCAGGGACCGTCTTCCCGCCCAAGTCACCTGGACCGAGGAGACAGAGAAAGCCTTTCAGGACCTTAAGAGAGCGCTGTGTTCAGGACCAGTGCTGGTAACCCTGGACTTCGCCAAACCAATGGTGGTGCAGACGGATGCGTCAGAAACCGGGGTGGGGGCAGTTTTGTCACAACTACAAGGAGGTGAGGAACACCCGGTCATATATATCAGCCGGAAGTTGTTGCCGCAGGAGCAAAAATATTCCACGGTAGAGAAGGAATGTCTTGCCATCAAGTGGGCCCTGGAGACCCTTAAATACTATCTGTTGGGGTGCCACTTCACCCTGGTCACGGATCATGCTCCACTGGTGTGGATGTCAAGGAATAAGGACAGTAACGCCAGGGTCACCCGCTGGTTTCTATCACTGCAACCATTTGCCTTCTCTGTTACTCACAGGTGAGGAGCAGCCCATGCCCTTTCGAGGAGGGATGCTCTAGGGTGCTGGACCGCCCCTCCCTCCCGGTCGGAGCTGAGGGGGAGGGTGTGTGGCAGACTGCAGGGAGGAGTGAGGGGGGTGGTGATTGAAGGGAGATATGTGGCAACCTGCTGGCTTCACCCCCAAGTCCATAAATGGACTTCCATGTGTGTGTGTGTGTGTGTGTGTGTGTGTGTGTGTTCTGTCTTTTTGACTTGCCACGCACAGGCCTGCTACAACATGCTTGTGTTTCCTCTGGAAAACTTGATGGAAAAATTAAAAGTTATCAATTTGTTCCCCAAATCCACACTTTTCACCCTTTGCAAGGCACAAGATGCAAATGAGTCGAGGAGCGTTTAATAATTTCTTTAATCCTTCATCTCATTTTCAGGGGAAAGTCGTGTTTGCTGAACAATGAAATATTTATCAGCAAGCCAGTCTGAGGACATTGTGATTGGCAGGATTACATTTAAACAAAACCAGCAGTTAATCACTGCTCCACGCACAAGGGCACGCGCGCATGTTTGTTTTCTATCTCTAACTAAACTGAATTACATCCAGTGACACATTGTTAAGGCCTGCTTGTCTTTCATTCCCAATCAAACAGCTTAATTTATTTTATTTTCTCAGAAGCAAAGTTACCAGAGGTGTGGTAGTGGGGGTTAAGAGACAAAGGAAAAACCAGAGCGTATGAGAAAAACACACACACAAAGGCGTATTGTGGTGATGCCATGACTTAGTTACGCTGTGCTAAGTGGGTGCTGAATGTTCACAATGATAGCTTCCAACGGCACAGAAGACTAGTTTTTCCTTTAATTTACACTTATTTTTAACATGTCATTTACTGTAGTTATTGGCAGAAAACTTCACTAATTTAATTTCTTTATTTTTCTATGCTTGCACACATTTGTCTTTCAAAGGAGTGACGTGTTGAAGTTAATCATTGTTTACCCACCAGGGTAATTTGATGCATTCATATCAAACAACAAAGCAATTTATATTAGACCATGAAAAACATTTAGTCACAGAAGATAAAATAGGAGCTACCACTGGGCTTTTCTAACCACAATGTCCTCCTTTATCTATTCAAACAAATGTTCCTGTTAGCAGAGAACTGAAGCAGCTCTTTACAGCAAAGGGCCACTAGAACCCATGATAAACACTGGCATTCAAAAGCTGCATTTTCCAAAAAAAGCCACTTGAGTCTTTGACAACACGATTCCATTATCTCCAAATGCATTTTGTTTTTTATTATTTTATTTTTTATTTTGATATAGTTTTTTATTATATTTTTTTATCATCCAAACAACATTTGCTATTTGTCAATTGTCAGAGACTAACAAGCCTGTACTGTCAAAACATATTTCAAAGGAAAAAATATTGGCGCATCTTCCAGTAATTGTATGAAAAGCTTATTGGGCGTCCGTCATAAAGGCGGCCATCTGATTTGAGGCGTACATTGAAAAATATTGTCACTGGGCTTATGGACCCTGATGCACCCTAATTGCACAGATGCAGATATTTGGCATATATTCTTGAAATATGACCAACTGCTTGGACGAGTGCTAGTAAACCTCACCAATTGTGACATGTGACATGTGACATGTGAAGCATTCCTGAAGCAGTCCAACCTATCGAATCTTTGACATGTGCTGGATGGTCACTCAGTCGGAGTATGAGGAAAAGTGTGTGACCGCAAGGGCAAACTGAAGCCGAGTTCTCGATGCACGGTCATACTCAAGACAGCTGCATGTTGTAGCAGTCAGAGGGGGGGGACTAAAAGAGAATGTAACAGCTGGATTGAAATGCAAATCACTCTTCACCTGCACATGATGGAATAGAGCTATGGAATGGGAAGATTGTAAAAATAAAAAAATCTTCAATTCTGCAACGCACAGATGTTTCCTTGCTATAGGTCTCAGCTGTGTGATTTAACCAGAAATGCTCTTTTTTTATCACCAACCTTCCCCCCCCTGCCAACTCTGTTTAATGGACAAATTTTATAGGGAAGATGTTAAAGGTGTATTGTAAAAAGCCATTCCTTTTCTTTTATGCCGGTACTGTTATCTTTGTAAGACCATAACCCTTTATGCCCTCTTTTCTGCTCTGCTGTTCAAACAGGAAAAAAAAATACTGAAGGTTTTTATCTCTTCTATTTAAAAACCCAGACAACAAGATTTTGTAACAAGTCGTCTTTGAAAGCAGGTGCTTTCTTGGTCCTTCAGAAGGGTTGCCCTTGCTTACATATTACCCTGTAGCTGTAACTGTCTCAGTTCTTGATTAGACAAAGTGATCATGGTCCTGCTTATGACAGGACAGAAAATCAGACCGCTTTCATAAAAAAAGATTAGCAAGGAGAATGCAATGAAATCAAATCAGTTATATTGATATGTTCAGCCAAACTCCCATTAAAGTTACTTAGACACTATTCTCCCCCGTAATGTGTAGTACCAGCAGTAGATTGCCTCGTATCAAACCATAAGGAAAATACTAAAGTATATATTGCATTAAAACTTACAATGGTAATCTCACACTATAAAGACACAAGCTTTTCTATAAAAGTCCTAAAAAGTGTGATAAAGGTGATTTAGCAAATCTGAAATCGCCTGAAAACATTGTTTTATGCTTTACTATGCTGCCATTTGCTTCTTAGAGAACTGCAGCTACTTCCACCCAATGACACGGTTTCAAACCTGAAACAAAGTTAGCATTAGTGAAGCTAAAGTCGTATCCAGATAAAATTGAGCAGACCAGCTCAACTTTGGGTTCACAAATTTCACTCTCTTTAACTTAATATTTGCTTCGATCAATCTTGTTTCTGGGGATTTGAAAGCACCTATTCGGCTAACAGTAAATAAAGCCAGCTACTATTAGACTTTTCCTGTAGCCAAGGGGGAAGACAAGCTAAAACATCCTGTTGTGGACAGCAACGTTCTTAGACAAAGTGTCTGTAAAGGATCTAATTCAGCATCATGTAGACTGGCCCATGTAGAAACACACATTTTAAAATCCTCTTTTGAAAGCTCCATCTTGCCACTCCTAAATTAAGTTTCTCTTCAGTGGAATATCTCCGTAATAAAAAAAAGGCGTAACTCAGCCCCTTTCTGTTGTTGGTATTCGACCCAGGCTCTGTGCCGTCTCCCTCAAGAAGTTCTGCTGATCCAAGATTAGGATTAATGTAGCCAACCATATTGTCTTGATGACTTGGATTCCCTACCGCCCTCTCCAACCTCATTAGCCTCACACGTGAGATCAGATCAGATCGACTAGACTTTATTAATCCCTAGAAGGGAAACCGGAACCCACAGCATACATGACGGACGCATGACAGACAAACAGGCAAACTCATCTCAAAGCAGAATCAAAATACTGGAATGCACATTCCTATTTAGTATTTACTGTTGTGATGAACTTGTGCACTGAAAAACCTGTACAGTCTCCATGTATCTAACCATAAATAACCTTAGTGGTTAGAAAAATTTAAATGCTCAGGCAGCCAAACTCTCCCTCCACCTGACAGTGAGGCTGGGAACCACCAACGAAGACCACTGGCTGATGCGCACCGCATAGGAGCACCCAGCTGTGATCGCCCCTCTCTCCTGAGAGAGAGACAGAGAAAGAGAGAGAGAGAGAAAGAGAGAGAGAGAGAGAGAGAGAGAGAGAGAGAGAGAGAGAGAGAGAGAGAGAGAGAGAGAGAGTGGGGTAGATCTGGCTCCTCAGCGTTTGACATCAGCATTGTCTTTCTTACAGCGCCCGGGGGCCGCCTGAGAGCTTGTCCCTGTCCCCTCCATGAAACGAAAAACCTTTAGACAGCTCCAGCTCCAATGGAAAGGCTGTGTTTTGTTTGTGTGTGTGTGTGTGTGTGTGTGTGTGTGTGTTTGACGTTAATAGAGGTGATTGTGTGGAACGTAATACAGCAGAGGATGATAAGCAATGTCTTTACAAAGGGAAAACTGGAGAATATGCATTGTATTACTGTAATGTATGAATGAATGTATGTAAGATATAGCACCTTAAAAAGGCATGCATGCATGCACTCTCTCACACACACACACACACACACACGCAGACACACACACACACCAGCTCCATCACCGCCCTGGTGTAGCTGAGCTGCAGAAAATATTAGCAACGCAGCATTATGAGTTGCAACGTAGTGGCAAGCACCACAGTGGCTAACGGGCTAAAGCACATCAAACAACGAACCATGGTGTGTGTCCGTGTGTGTGTGTGTGAGAGAGGATGGGGAACAAAGGGTGAGAGAGGGCTTGCAAGATGGTGTGTATATGTGTGTGTGTTGGGGGGCGGGGTGCAAATCTTATGTAATTTGCAACAAAGCGCAAAAAAAACTACGAAAAATCAAAAAAACATTTTCCACAATTTGCTACAACATTAGTTGCATTAAAAATGGAGTTGCCACATAATGACATACATAATTAGAATGTTTAAAAGATGAGACAGAGTTGCCAGAGGGCAGACTGGACTCTTAATGAAGGGGGATTGGGGTAGACAATGGTTGTTAAGCACGGTGGCGCCGGGTAGTTTCTGCGTACGATACAACAGAGGTTCTCGTGTTTTCACAGCCAGACTTACAGACAAGGCTTTAGGAGGAGGAGGAGGAGGAGGAGGAGGTGGAAGGGCTGCTGGGGGTTAAGGGAGCACGGGTTCAGCCAAGGTGACCTGAACCCATTGCCACATGACTTCACACACAAACTTTATTTATTCCAACAAGCACACATTGACGGAGAGAGGAAAATAAAAAGCAGGCCCACACACACACACACACACGGATATATCCTTGTGCTATTTTTTTATCTTCTGCTCCTCCAATCACTGCGGTGACATCCGAGCAATACATAAAGGACCCTTCACCGCAGGGGTGGGGGGGGGGGGCAGGCTGGTGGCAGACACACAGATGCATACCTGGCGGATATGAGTGGCCATCAACCATGAAAACCCATGCAAGTCTCTCTCTCTCTCTCTCTCTGTCTCTCTCTCTGTCTCACAGACAGACCGTTTATAGCTCCCTGCATGATCACTCCTGGTCTGCGCTGCAGGAGGGTGATGCCGTGTTTGGACACCATCAACA